>NC_048910.1:7487428-7802033 GCF_011077185.1 Oxyura jamaicensis | reverse complement strand
GTAGTCTGAAACATACAGGATTTGGCCTATATAAACTGTGGCAATCTTTTAGGTTTCCTACATATTTATCATTTATTCTGTGAATTGCTACATTCTCTGATGAAACTTCATAAATAATATATCTTGGCTGCAGTCATCTGCATACATAATCTTTTAAAAAAGTCAGATTTACTGTATTTAAAAGTAGTTTCCTTACAGCAGAAAATACAATGCTTTTTGCTATTCAAATATTTGTGATTAGTTATCTTTTGCAAGGTAAGGATAAAGTAATAATGCAAAAGTAATTATGCATGTGAAACAAATGGCATATAGTCCAAAGCACCCTTTGCCCAAACAGAACAAATAGTCTCCCAAGGGACCATGTCAGCCAAAATACATTATAACCTACCATTATTTTGTTCAGAGTATATGCATCTAATTAGGGTTAATGCAAAGGAGAAGTATATAATTTTTTGTGAAAAACAACAAACCACATTGCTGTTGTACATGTGCATGTGTGCCAGAACTGCTGCAGCTGGCACCAGCATGGCACGGCAGTATCCCTGGTGACTGCTTGCCTTCTCAGATGCAAGATGCCTGCTGCGATACCCACAGTTGCAAGGTTAGCGCTGCGTGAGGCAGAGAGGGAATGAAACCCTAGGGATAGCAAAATTTTCCTGATACTTCATGAGGTGTGGATCTCGGTGATCTTTATCACTTCCTTGGGTGAACAGGACAAAGAAAATGCACCAGCAGTGGTACTTGGTTGGTTGCAGCGAACAGAAAGATAAACACCGGGCCAAATTATAAACTCATACGGAGTTACAGAAGTGGAAGATCCTGCCCATTATTTCTAAGACAGAATGCATATACCCTCCCCTGTGCTTCGGTCCAGCTTTCCTGGAATAAAAGCTGCACACAGCATCATCAATCAAGGTAGGTCACTAAAGGAACAAGGGGGAAAGCACAGAAATTAGGGAAGAACCTCAGTTTTCAAACCTGTAAGTAGTGCATAATGTTATTCTTTTTCTTCAGTAAGCTAGTTAGGAGATACTATTATAGAAAAAGAAATGTGGAGATCAGCAGAGGAGACTAATAAAAGCAGATACCACAGCACAAACACTCAGGTGAAAAAAATGACAGTTCCTTCCCTAACATCTAAATGCTGCTGTGTTTTATTTTTCTTATTTCTGACAAAATTACTCAAAGAAATTAGAGGTTCAGAGACTCTAGTAAGAGTTGATCAAAAATTTACTGTTCATTAGGATTCTATCTAGATTTGGTCAAAAAAAAACAAGTTATATCTTTTGTCAGGGCTAAACAATCTCATGGCTGGAGCATTAAACCACCTCGTCTGGAATTAATGAGGCATCAAGCTTAAAGGATGCAACATCTATCTGGAATTCAAAAACCACATGGTGATTTCTTCAGTTTCAAAATGAACACATTTTTTGACCAACAACAAATAAGAACGTCACTGTTTACATATCATTTTACCTAGCTTGGTTTCTGCAATTACACATATATTTTCAAGTAACGGGGCATGATCTAGCTCAGAACTAGTGATTTGCAATTCTGCAAAATGATGAAGTTGTTGAAGAAATAGTAATTATTTGGTAAAAGAAAAGATTCACTAAAGGACGTTATAAACACTTTTCTCCATCTTTTGGTAAATGAGGTTTAGAATTCTGATCTCTAAACAACATCCACCAATTCAGCCAGACGCGCCTATCAGCACTCCAACCTTCCTCCTGCGGCTTCAATAATAATGCAAAATTCATTAGTCAAGATCCCCAGGGCCTTTGGCTCTTCTCTTTGAGCTATCTAGGTGATGCAGGGAAAAAGATGGAAAAAAAGATGGAAAAAAAGATGGAAAAAAAAAGAAAGATCCAACTTGTTGGTTATCTGATGCCTGGTCTTGGACTCCTGAGTACTACTACTGAAGCATGGAAACATCCCAGATACGAGACTAGAGACCTCATATGATGCAAGACTGGCAGAGGAACTCCTCAGTGAGTTACGTGATTTGGCACAGCTAAAACAAAAATTTGTGGAGGAATATCCATCTTGCTTGTCAACTGTGTTCAGTGGAGTTCAGGCATAAAATGACTCTTTTTTTGAGGCTGCCAATAATATATAATTTATTTTAGTACTTATTTGCAAATTAACTGTAAAATATCAGGTTCAGAAAAACAGCTTTAAGAAGAGAGTATGGACTTCTGGCTTTGTTTGTGTGCCACTTTATTCTTTAGACCATTTCAAGTGCTCTTCCCACAAACAAATGCATTTCATTTTATGAATAATACTCTGCTAAGGGGACATTCCATTCCTTTCTTTCACATATCAAATTCCGTTCTAAAGAAGCTGTTCCTTTTTCTTTTGTTGATTTAATAAAACAAAGAGTAAGTAGTTTTCAAGTGGAGACATCTGGGAAATGCTAGTAATTGAAATTAATGCTAATTTAGAGTATGGTTGGCAGATTGGCTTGTCTCCATTCAGTAGTGTTCCTAGAAACCACACTTCAGAAAAATATTTTCCTTACTTTGGCTATCCAGGGCATGGTGAGAGATGACCTTGTCTTTTCCCATTTCCTATTTATCATAAGATATTGACCCAATATGTCAGCAAACACATTCATCTCATAGTGAGACAAATACACCACTGCACTGAAGTGACTGTTAAGTATGAGAGTTACAAAAAATTTAATTGCTTCTCATGGTGAAAGCTTAGAAAGATCCTATTTTTTAACAGAACATTGGTTTATATGATCAACTTTAAGATCTTTACGGTAATTTTGAAATTATGAACTGTTTTTATACAGGTAATCAGAAACAGCATGGAAACAATGGAACTTTTAAGATATGGCCAGTAAAATGACAAGATATGGCCAGTCAAATGACATATTTTTAGAAGTAAGACTGATGTCTGTTCAGTACATGGGATCAGACATTATTATAGACATACTTTTTCCTAGCTAAGAAATTAGGAAATCCAAATTTAGAACAAAATTTGCCTAGCATGCACACTGAAGTTCTTCAGAAAGGAGTGAGAGCTATAGTAATCCAAGCAACATGCTTGCTGGTATGTGTCTTCAAGAGAAAGAATTATCTTCCTGAGACATTACTTTAAAAATGTATCTTTTCAGAAGCTGAATGCTGGAAATACTACTTAAAATAAAAATACATATTTTTCAACTAACTTCTAATATTCTCCTTTCAAATAAAGCTTCACGTCTAGCTGAGGCTCATCTTTATCCATGCAGGAGGTCACTAGTGAAAGTACAAGATAAGCACACCACACTTAACAAGGGCAATAAAATGCTTTCTTCTGCTTAGCTGATGGCAAGCGAATGTATACAACCCATTATACAGAAACAACAGAAGTCAATGGAGCTTGCAGTACTATAGCATTACCATAAAACATTCTGACTGCCTTTCAAGGGGAGCAGAAAGAGTGCAGCAAATTAAGCCCTGAGCCTGTCTGTTTCACCAAATGGAAGCTGTTCTTCCAAGGTGCACTGGAGAAGATAAATATTTTTGGGAGGACAAGGAAGGTAAATAAGTCACTTGCAGCTGAATAAAAACAAACACCAACCAACCAACCAAACCAAACAACCAAACAAAAACAGACACTGACCTTTGGATAAATCCTCATTTTAGCCCTGAGGGAAAACAGATGATTCATGCCATTAGCTAGTCACTGGCCAGAATCTGCGCGTCTACACCAGCTACTGATGTGAAACTGGGAATGTCTCTAAGCACGCAGAACACCCAAGAGAGACTGCACTCCTTGAAATTCTGACATAAAGGGAACTCAAAACACCACTGATTATTATTTTGGTAATGTAATAATCGCCTTTCAGAAAAAAAAAAAAAAAAATGATTTATTTACCAACTTACATTGAAAAATGTAACATTAAAAACAAAACATTATTTCAATCTGCTTCTAATACAACCAATATGTACCCCATGCGGCCTCCAGTGCCTTTTCACGTTCCACATGCTGGATAGTCAGGAGTTCAGCTATCAATTGTGAGGAGGCCAAGATACAATTAAGCAGTACTTAATTCAACGTACATCTATTTGGGTCATGAATATAATATGTCTGTGTAAACATAAGGTCAATAAAGCATAAGCCCTCAGAGGTGAGGGATAATGAAAACAGGGAGGAGTCTGAGACTGGCTCATGCTGACCAAACACTGAATTTTGCATAACCTACCTAGCTGATATTATCTGCTTTTTAAAGATACCAATTATCTGACATTTTAAAAAAATGTTTTTCACCGACACGAATTCTTACTAAAATGCTACTGGCTGTCCAGTGACAGTATTGTAAAAATGCAGTGACTACCTTCTTCCGTTCATTGCGATTGAAGCATCTGTGGATAAGGTGGAGGCAATACAGAAAATCAGAAAACTGCAGAATGCAGAAATCTCCTGCTTTCACAGAGAAGGTTGTGAAGAAAAAAAAAATCATACCAGTGCTCCTTATCCTCCAGTGGCTCCCATCTGCTTTAATTTCCCAACTTAAAGATGTTTTATTTTGCTTTTAATGTTAAAAACGGCAGTAACAGAGTCTCAATTAATGACATGGTAACAGAAATACAATACTCTAGGATCATATAGCTAATAGTGTTCCCCAACAAGGTCTTAAAAGTGGTAAGCATCTTCCCCATGACATTTTTTTTCAGTCTTATGCACTAATAGAGCAACATTAAAAAAAATCATTTCTACCAGTTAATTGCAGACTCTTTTCTACAGTCTGCAGTATGCAGTATACGTTTCTACACTGTTAACGTGACAGTGTCTGTGATTGATCAAGAACACACTATTATTTTCATCGTTGATTGAACTATTGAACTATTAAGTTAATTTGAAATTCATTTGAAATTCACTTTGTTTACACCTATGACTCTCTTTAAACTGCTGAAGAGCAGGCAAGCAACACACTATGCATTATAAAATTAGAGAAATGGTCCATAACTGAGGAAATCTGCACAAAGGCCATGTATATATACTAGGTTTTAATACTGGTTCCTAAGTTCCTCCACAGGCTAAAAACGTTAAATTCATAGAAGTAAACAGCTCCCTTGAGAACATTCTTGTTCTGACTTGGTACTAGCTACTTCCAGCTAATTAAACTAATCTGGAACAGCACATTCTTCATTCAGAAATACAAGCCTCTGCACACAGGGCATTCACCACCAGGACTAAGTAGGAACAGCCTGGAATATTTCACTACATGGACCAACTCTAAAACCATTTCTTCTTTCCTCAGCTTCCCTTTCTCTCAGTTACTCTTTCTGTTCTGGAATTCATCTGTCTCCTCCTTTCCTTTCTGGATCATCTTCTCTTGTCAGCATCTATTGTGCTACCCACCCACTTCCATCACTGTCATCTCACAGGGCTCACTGACGCATGTGATTGTTAAATATAAGTTTAATTAGAAAGCATTCATTGGTAACAAATTAAAATGACTGTCTAAAATTAGAATTGAGCAGAAATTGTCTGAGATTTAAAAAGCAATACTATTACATGATATACCTTTATTGCTAAGCAATATCTTACTTTTATGCACTGATGATGAAATTAAACTGTGCAGGGGGCTGGCATGAACCACCTACAATTTAAGAGACACACAACTGCTTTCTGCTGAGCTCATTTCACAGTAAGTACAGACCAAAGCAATAATCAAATACTTTTTTGTTTTGAATTGTGAAAATATATTAACAAAATAATATATTGCAAGCATTGTGAAAATATGTTAACAAAAGGCATCCTTTTAGCCTATTACAAAAGCCACTGTAAGTACACCTAAGTGAAAGAAGGATTTAATTTAGAGACAATCATGACTTCAGAACCAGCATATTAAAAAAAAATGTGTCTAACTTTCCTAGAGCCTAGAATAGGTACCTTCCTTTTCTTTTTTCTTTTTTCTTAATAATTTTGAAGAAAAACAAATCCTCCACGTGATGAAATTAGCATACTTTATTTTATCCTAACTGTAAAGGCTTCAATCATAATACTCGTACCAATCACTAATGCAAGGCAAAATCACCTTCCATAGCTTCCAATTAATGTTCTATACACTTCATGGGATGAGGTGATAGATCTAGTATGAGACTTAGGCACATTCTGTACCTCATTTAGGTCTCCTTCATAAGCATCAAGCAATTATGTTTTGCTCTTGCAAATTCTCCTTAAAATATACTTTTGAAATCTTCCTAAGCCACTCTTGGCAATCAACTTTCTCTGTACTTCTTTCCATTTCAATTATCACACTTGTGCACCATATATGTCTAAGTAACTCTGCTAGCCCTCAGCTTCTCACTCCTACCTACTGAAAAAAAAAGTGAAGCAATGTGACAACTGAAGGAACTGACAGAAAAGCATGCCATCCCTCTTCTAGAAGATGAGCACTGATAATTTTCACATTCATTGACATTCTAAGCAAGGGGCTGACCCCCCCTTCACCAGCTTTAATCCAGCTCTCTCAGGATGCTCATAGCTGTAAAGCCATGGAAAATTAACTCACCGTTGACTGCACAGAAGTACAACTCCTTTGGCTGAGCTTCATGCTATAATGGTTGTTTTATTTTTTGGTACCTGAACTAATGAAACAGTCACTCCCTGACTGGTGTGCAGACACACATACCCACAGACATCTGCCACCCACCTGTCCTGATAACCAGCACACTGTGTCTGAACTGTGCTTGCAAATCATAGAACAGGGATGGTAGCCTTGAGTTTGAGATACTGATCTGGGATTGAGAACCTCAGGGTTCAATTCCGGTCTCACCTATTTCCTCTGATTGTGAGCAATTTGCATCTCCACACTACAAAATTCAGTATTTTTTTTTTTTCTTTTGTCAAAGACACTGTAATATGATTATATTAATATAACAAAATTCTAAGTGTTATGTCACCAGAAATTCATATAGGGGGAATTTGGGAAGTACTTGCCATCCTGTACAATTGTTGATTCCAGAGAGTTTTGACTTCAGTCTCCATAGCTACCAAGAGCAAGTACAACTTGTATGGGAAGAGGCACAAAGCCAATTAATTTTTTCATAGCAGGGTCACAGTATGAACCGAACATGTCCATAGACTTTTAAAGGTCTGTTCTTTAATGAAGTCTTCTATCAGAGATGCTGGAAATTAACCTAACAAGACTCTCCTAATCTTGTTAGCTCATCTGCATTTTAAGGTATAATAATATCACTTACGTGTTTTTCATTATTAAAATGTTTTGATTTGAAAGTCAGTACAGACAGTGCCTATTCAAAAGCTGACTCATCTTTTCTCATTAAAGGTAAGTGAATGGAGAGGGAATAAATTGCTTTTCTAGCAGCAACAACAGAGTTCTAAAATCTAGGTCACATTAAAGAACTTTCTTAAACACAGGCTTTAGACATTGAGCTGACTTTTTTGTTGCCGTGAAACGTTGAGAATAACACACGTGTTCAATCATTTAGATATGATCAGGCTATAAAATTATTCTGTCCTTATACGTGTCACCTACTACTGAGTGACAGGTAACTAAACAATGGGTTCCGATTTCTAGATCCTGTAACAATATCCACAAGTAAGGCCAGTTAGGTGAAAACACTGTTATTCCTCACATTCACCAAAACGTGATTTTAGTCCGTGTCAGGAGAGTTCGGGGCTGAAACCTGTTTGTGAACAGACATTTCTTTGAAATGTCATTGCAAAACAGGATTAGAATTTGGTAAGATCTCAACAAACTGGATCAGATGTTTGAAATAAATAGGGTGTAATTCAGTAAGGACAAAAGCAAAGTACTACCCTAGGTACAAATAACCAACTTCACAAAAGCAAGTGGGGTATATCTAACTAGCCTTTGGTTCAGGAGAGAAGGCTCTGGAAGGATAGGAAAGCACTGACGTCATATGAATCAGTAAAAGGAAACTACCAGGGAAAAGGAAAATAATTTTGGGACATAGGAGCTTGTGTGCTATATATTAAAACAAACCAACCTATTAGTCCATTTCATCTCCCATAGGAAGGTCTCAGCTACAGAGCATAATGCAATATGCACGAGCTGGAGAGAATCCAGAGAAGTACAAGAGTGATAAAACGGGCAGAAGACAAACTCTGTAAGGAGCTGGTATTACTGGCTTATTCTGGGGAACGGAAAACTGAATGGAGACACAATATGTTCTTCAAATACGTTAAAAGCTGCCACAAAGATGAAAGTAGAAGGAAAACCACTGGGATGAAGGAAAGTGGTAATAGACAAACTGCAATGAGGAGGATTTAGGCCAAAGGTTTCTAATGGCAAACACAATTAAGCATGGGAACAGTTTACCTAGAAAAGCTGTGGAATACCTTAGACAAATACCTGGCTGGATTCAGGCAGATGTAACTCATTTTGCTGGAGGCAGGCAGATAGATGCACTACCTAACTGCTGGAGACTCTTTCTAGTTGTATGTTTTTGGATTCCTTGGAGGCAAAGTACTATCTGAGTACTAATTTTGTAAACTTGTGTATGATTTACAGTACATGTAGACATTGCTTCCCATTCTCAAGGCATTTTTATATCTGGTATTCACAGAAGTAATACATTTAAATCAGATCATGTACCAAACAACTCTTCACTTGTCTCCTTCCAAGCATTTATTGTAAAATCAAACCAATCCTGGCCAAAAGTACAGGCTGTTTTGTTCCTTTTTTAAGGCTTGCCAAATAGCACCCGAACTCACACCCCATCCATCACATGAAAAACCAAACCAAACCAAAACCAAACCAAAACAAAACCACCAAAGGTAAAACAGTGAAAGCTTTTTTGCTGTTTGCCACCTGTCTAGAACTATTAAAACACTGATTTGGCTTCACTGGGCTTACTTGCTTATTTACTTTTACAGGCACTCCAATGAAGTTAAAAATGCAATGTACCATTTTAAACTTAATATTCATGCACACTAATTTTACTTTCATTTATATTGGAGATATTTTAAATATTGTATATGATTGCATTTCTGAAGTGGAATGCTTCTCTACTATTGCAATGAAACATTTTCATGTTCCTGGAGAGGTTTTTCTTTCTGGAATTACACTTCTACAAACACTGGCAAAATTACAAATCTTCATTCTTATTTATCATGTAGACAAAATTGAAAGTTTAAACAATTTGCAGAAAATTCAGTCTTGCTGTAGGGAACAGTTATGTAGAATATGTAGAATAAGTTTTTAAAATCTAGACTCTATTTAAAATTATATTGGATATGCTTTTTTTGTTTGTTGTTATTTGGCTTGTTATACAACTTAGAGTTTTAATTTTTCTGAAGGTATATACATTGTTCACCTTTGGGTTTCTTCTATCTGATTTGCAAGGTACCTGAAGAGTTGTTGATAAACTGTAATTTATTTATTTTTTTTTAATGAAACATTCCAATTTTCAGAATAAGGCAAAAATTCAACAACGTTGTCTATATTGCAGGGCAAAAAGCCTCCATTTCTCATCTCATATATATTTTATTTTATGTATTGGAACAATTAAAATGAAATCAAGATTATTCTCAATTTACATCACTGAAGATGTAAAAAGAAAACTAGAAAAAAATATTTTAATCCCCAAACTATATTTCCTCATTGCACTAGCAGTGAATCCAGATCAGTAAATAAACACGGGTACTCCTCAATTTAACTAAAAGTAGTATTACAATTTCTCACTATCTTAGGTTTAATATTTGGACAAACTATCAGTTTGCATAGCACCCACAGTTTCTGCATAGTGTCACTTACCCACAGTGTGTGGTTGGTGGCAGGGACCTACAAGCCAGAGCACACGATGAACTGCAAGACAGCTGCTCCTAGTTCCTATAAAGTTTTCCACTGAGCAGTGCTGGAAACCACAGAACCAGTGCCCCACAGAGACTGAATAAAGTGATGCATTCAGTGACAGCATGAAGCTTCTGTCTTGTCTGGCCCTATGTTGTCGCTACAAGATGATATTGAGCAAACAAGAAAGGAACTGAATTCCAAATTCAAGATAAACTGGGAGATGTTTCTGCTACATAACGAAGAGGTTTTATGGTTTTATGGCTCATGCTGACTTCAGAACCCAGTGAAGACCAGGAGGACATGCTATAGGCACACTTACTCCTGCTCTCGTAGAAGGAAAACTGGATTTGAGAACATCGTTCTTGAGAAGTTGACAACATTTGGTATAACGCTGTGATGCTACTTGAGAAATACAATGCTGATAGCCTGTGGCAAAAGAGAGCAGTTCTCATGAGGTCAAAATTAAGCATGATTCTGCAGGTGGATGGATACTGATGGTGTGACCATATTCTAAAATTACCCGTGTGATTCTCAGATTTTGCTGCTGCTGCTGCTGTTATTTAATTGCCAACTCAGAAAAGATTCAACAACAAAAGAAATCATTTAGTAACTTAAAGTTATTGTTGTCTATAAAAATTAAATTACCCTCCCATGAAATATCTTTGTTTTGGGGAACAACTCTCTAACCTTAAGGGACTAGTAAAACTGAAATTTTCTACTGGATAAAAGAACTGATAAATTCCTTTATGGTAAAAATCACCTCTTTTGTTCTTATTGTTGTTGAAAGTTTCAAAGAACTAACACATTTTCATTTCACTAAAATAGTATTTCCTAGTAGAAATATTGTGACAAAAATATTTAATTAACAAATATAACCCCTATATCTTTAAAGTATACGGCATTGATTTTAAGATTTATTTCTTTTACTAGTCAAAAGCTATTAAAAATGGGAGCTGTACAGATACTTTAAGGATGTACATTGCAATTTAATAGCTCTCTACTATTTCTGATTTCAGCAATTCACTGCAATATTTATGGCCTTGCCAGAACAATGAACACACATGCTTCCTTTCAGTCAGGAAGAAAAGGTACATTTCTAGTTTATTATCTGGAAGTATATTATAGATATGCTATTCTCCCAGTGCAGAACTGTCCCCAGAAAAAAAATGATCCTGCAGGAAATAATTTTCTCTCCCTGATACTGAAAAGATAAAAAGACAAAGCAGCACGAGTTTCAGCAAATGTCAGCGATCAGATAATATTCCTGGGGTCACTGGAGGACTAGTGTTTTGATATTTGGTCTCTGCAAATGCATCTTTAATATGACTAGCCCAGGTTAGTCAGGTTAGTCAGTGTATGCCTACCCATGTTACAATTACAGCTGGATTTGGATGCACAGACATAAACTACAAACGCAGGGGGAACATCCAATGCTTACACATCAACGTTTTCAGAACTCTCCTGCTCAACTACAGCCAAAAAGCTGTACAAAATTATAGCATTGCTGCACCTCTAATTTTAAGAGCAAAACAGTAATAATGTATATGGCATTAATTCTATTACAATAAACATACCAAGGCTGCAATCTATAAATACAAGGAATATGAATATTTAGCACTATTAACTCTCTTCAAAATAGCAAAACTGTTACTCCAGTGGATGTGCTACTCTGCCTTATAACTTTCTGCTACCAGCTTGTAACTTTGTCAATGCAACGCAAAAAGACAAATAACAGCTTGCTGAATATGGAATTATGGTGGCAACTTACCATAATATAATTTAAAAAATAAACTGAATAAATGGATAGACTCCATATTTCAGCTGTTAATGCCTGGGATGTAAAACTTTATCTGTGGTTCAAAAAGTAACAGCAACTTAACTATCAAGAGAATAAGCACTAATAGGCACTGACCACCAGCACTTTCCATTGCCTTCTTTTTATAGCCAGTCAGGATACATGGAAAATGAAGGCAGAGCCTAGGCAACCCAACTTCTGCCTGTGGGATCTTCCTAAGCATGAGTTATGGCATCTAAAAAGCACAATATCAAGAAGGTATGCAGGATTTTTGGACAGTATCTTAATTTGGAGCTCATTGTAGTGAACTTCAGCAGGATTGTCATGTCTCACATTTCAGGCTGACAGCAGATTAAAGGAAAATGAGGTGAAAAAATAGTTCAAGATACATTGCTTGAGCTCCTGCTGATCAGAGAAGCAGGCTTCATAGCACTTAATAGATACCGATGACTGGGATTATATCAACAAGAGCAAGATTGTATTTTTGGATAGAAGTTTCAGAAGCACAGCAAGGAAATTAGCAGTCAAAATACTTGAAAGCTATATTATGCTACTGCACATTTCAAACTGCCTATTGCCTGCTATTTTATGAAGAGAAGTGTGTTCCAGGGTTAATCAGATTTTTGCCATTACGAGTACCAAGTATATTTCTTTTTTAATTTTGTAATAGAAAAGAAGAAAATGCTTTCTCAGTTCTTTTTAGCATGATCTTCACCATATGGACTACTAAGTGCAGCCAGCAACGACTTTTAAAAGCTACAGTTCTTCACTGAGGCATTATTATCCTTTGTAAGATGAAAGTAATTTTCTTTATGTCTTCAGGAGATGCTAGTATTCTGCAAAGGAGAAAGGCCTCCCAAGACTTAGCATCTAAAAATAGCTAGCAGTTTTTCAAGATGAAGAAGAACAAATCTTTCAAGGGAGGAGCTTGATTATTCTGTTTTTTACTTTGATTTGCATTTCTGGATCTTGAGGATCCTATAGTAAGTAGTAAGCACAAGTTTGTTTGTTTGTTTTTTAAACATTTTTGTTTTTAAACAAATTCCTCACTTAAAAGAATTGCCGAAGTGATGTCACATAGCTGTCATTCAACCTTACACAGCTGAAAACTGATCTGCAGCATTATTACAGACAAAGCAAGATGTACTCGGAGATTTTCAAGAACACACTGAAGTTTTTTAAACCTCTTCCCTCAGGGAAAATGTGATGTTATTACACGGGAAGAGGACAGTTAGTGTGGCTAACTCATACATATGCCATTTTGTCCTGGATGTCAAGGATGATCTTTAACAGGAAAGTCAGTTTTGGTTTGGAGGAATGCTCCACAATGTTGTCTTTACACCTAGATGTGTTTCACATGTATTGCAAATAAATTGAAAAACTATTTTTGTTAGGGCTCCTTTACTTCTCATTGTTCAAAATGAAACAAATACAGAAAGAGAAGATTCATTGAGAAGGTAAAATATATCACGATAATTGCCCAGCACATTTTTATCCACTTAGCAGTCTCAAAAATATTCACTGCAATTCTCCCATTCCTAGAATTCATCAACAAATTGTTACGCTGAAGACTCCTTTCTGGAGATAATGGTATAGCCTTCCGTTTTCAAAGTAGTGTCTATTATACTCTTTGCTTTAATGTATGATATTTATGAAGTGCTACATATATGAAAGCCCCTTTTATGATGGCCCATCTGCAAGAAAACACAAGATCACATGGGGAATGTATTGTGTGAATCTGGCAGAGAGGACTGCAGACAGAATGCTATTAAACAGTTACTCTGCTTTAACTATTTTTTTTTTTTTTTTTTTTAAGAGAGAGAGCTTTAAAGCTTTAATCTAACACACAAGCTCGTCAGAGAACAAGTCTATCTGTAATACTCTCCAAATCAGAATGAACTCAGAAGGATGACGTTCAATCTTTAAATCCTTCTCTGCAGAGCTATTTTTAACCCACAGGTTCATAAAACAGATCTTTGCTATGGCCCTAGAGCTTTCCAACATGTAACCTACCTATTACTTCTGACACAACCACATGTTAGAATTCAATTGCATTTAGGACTAAAAGTATTCCTTGCATGATTTCCTGTGTAGTGTGATAGAAACAACTTAATGTGACAGAATACTTCCAT
Source organism: Oxyura jamaicensis (assembly GCF_011077185.1). Lineage (NCBI taxonomy): Eukaryota > Metazoa > Chordata > Aves > Anseriformes > Anatidae > Oxyura > Oxyura jamaicensis. Next base: position 7,788,322 of record NC_048910.1, on the reverse strand, counting down.
TGTCACTGGTGGAAAACAAATTCCCCACTATCCTGGCCACTGTTTTTCTCTTCACCTCCTCCAGTCATTCTAATTCTAATATTTTGGGTAATTCTTCTTTATCTTCTTATTTTGCTTCGTCCTCCTTTATACATGATGCATAAATATGTGATGCAAGTAAGACATTTTTCATACTTTGAAACGTTTCCTCAACAAATATACTTGTTCAGTCCCCTTCTAAATTAATTTCCAATCAACGTATAAAGGATATTAAAATATTTGATACAATGATTATCGTCACTATAATTCTCCAGCTCTCAAAAAACTCCTGCGATGTGTTGGATCATTTCTGTTTTATTTTTGCAAAGCAATCCATCTCATCTGGATTAGAACTGACACGTCAGACCATCTAGAGGTAAATACAATTAAAATATGCAACCATGGGAATCCTTTAATAAGCCACAGTTGCTTCTTAGATTTCCAACTGCATATAGTTTATTACAGTAACTGGTCATGAACTAGCATAATTTTGACCAATGGGAACAGAATTCTGTTAATGACCTAACTGAGGGAATACACTTATCTCCAATAGAAACTGCAAGCTACATTCACTCCCTAAAGCAATAAAATCTTCATTAAGACTCCTGTTGATAAATGTTCTCATAAATTCAACAGAATAATATTTTGTAAACATTCTTTTATGAAAATAGAACATCATAGTCAGGAAATTCTGCTGGTTTTACATGATTCTGGAGATTTTCACATTTCTCATCTTGACATTAAATTTCTGCTTTAATTTTTCCAGGAAAAAGTATTCTAGAATAAATTTATATTCTAATTATAATTTGATGAAGGTGCATACTCAGCTGACACTGAATCTGCATTGTCCTTTGGTGCTATGAATGATTTATTCTACCAGTTCACACTTAATTTTAAACAAAAGCATCTATGTGCTCTGCTGCTGATTGATACCAGGTTTAAAAGCCCTGGAGGATTTGTTTACTTAAAGATATTTCCTAACTTCACAACTCCACATTTAAAAATTCCTAACAATAATGCTCAGATTTTCTAAAGATTTGGAGAAATCTACTCATTCTGATGCATTTTTTGCATCTCAGAAGAGGTTTTTTTATGTGGTTTAAGATACTGAGATCTTAAAGCTAATATTCCAAAACCCTGTCAGCTCAGACTGCATTCACTACATGAAAGCCCACAAACGTCAACAGAAATATCCCACCAGTGAGTTTCAGATTATCTCTTGAGACAATGAAACTCAGGTCTCTAGAATCCCATGCGATGCTTATTTCTGACTACTTCCTTCTAATGTTTAGAGCAAGACGATCTTAAACCACAGAACGTCCTTGGTATATGTTTTTGGAACAGCGATGAATGCTATTGAACAGAATTTAAATAACTATTTAATATTACATTTCCATTTCTTCTTTTTATGAGCTTTTTTTTTTTAGATAAAGGCATGTTGATGAATGCAAAAGTAAAAAGACTGTGCAAAAAGCAAAGGAAACTGAAGAACAAAAGTGAAAAGAGAAACTGGATCCACTGAGGGATCACTGTATCTCCAAGAGATCTGCTGTGTGGTGGCAAATCACTGATGTCTCCGTTACCAGCCACTGGCTTTAGTGCATTCTATAACAAGTCATTAATTTCAGCTGTCATAACGCTCATCACTTTCCAAGTCTACACTTTCAGAATGGAGTGAAATATTTTCTATCTTTCTGAATTATTAGGTATTTTCAGAAATGTCTACCAGCTCCCTGTTTTAGGCTTCAGAGTAAGTATTTTTTTTTTTTTTTAAACAGATTTTTTTTTTTTTTTTTTTTTTTTTTTAAAAAAGAGCAACACTTCTTTCCTTAGCTTAGTATAAATTAATTAAACTTTCAAATGAAAACTAACAAAAAACACAGTAGTCTCGACAGGCAGGCAAGATGCTAAAGCTACAACATTTGATGAAAGAAGAAGTATTTATGTGTGTATATAGAAACACAGACACACGCACTCACTCACAATCTACTTCCAAAATGGCACGGACAGACTTGGCAAGGTCTCTGGCTTCTGCTGCAAGAGCTGTGGTGACAGTTGGTCCAATCCTTCCCAACCGGGCAAGAAGTGCTTTAGAAGAGAAGGTTATTCTTCTGTCACTAATAGGAAAAAAAAAGTGTTTGCTTGTAAGACTAGAAATAGACAGATTTTTTTAATAAAGTAAAGCTGTGTTTCTAGATAGGTGTTATTCTATGAACCAAAAGATTCATACCACCAAATATAAATTTGTCTCAGAAATAGTTCTGTCTATATAACGAATGTATTAGGAAAGTTGGATAGCTCAGTTAGAACAATGTATGTAATTCATGCCTCAGAAAGTAGTAGTGTCAAAACCTCAGTAGATGTCAGAAAAGTAAATTCTTTAAAATTAATTTTCATATTAGCATTTAAAAAGGGACCCTACTTTAGAGTACCTAATTCTTATCTTCTGCTCTGTTAGGGTGTCAGTTTGTGACCTTAGCTTTGAGCTTTATACTTCAATCCATTTACTAAAATGAAGTCTAAAACCTTTATAAAACATGCAACATCATCCTCATGTAGTGCCAATGCGAATTGCATTTAATTGATTAGGAGTAGCATCCGAGAACACAGACAGCTAGAGTAAGTGGTTTATTTGATCCTGCAGACCTTATTGAAATAAAGTTCCAGCTAACTTCAGTTAAACAGACTTGAGAGCTTTACCAAAAGGACAGCAGGATAGAGGCAAGACAACTTTAGTGTGCCTAACAGTATCTGGGATATATAGGCACAATCAGGCTGATATTCAAAAGTGCCAAAGTCTTGCTGAATGCTTCTAGATACCTTTATAAACAAGAAAAGTAATGAAACTTAAATGGAAATACATGCCATCAATTTATTAATATGCAATTGGATTAGTGATGATGCAAATTCACTTGGGCAAAGGTCAAAAATAATATTAAGAAATGTTAGGGTTGCTTACAATTTTAAGTAAATCTTAGCACAAGATAATTATTTTATGGAAACCTGCAGACAGCCATAACTATGCAATTACTAACTCTTTTAATTTAATACGCTGTTTTTTAATGAAGCAACATCCTGAAAGCTTAGGTTTTAATTCTTCCCCACAATTATAACTGCATTCAGTAACATGCTGCAGAAAATAATATGAAAAAAATAGCTACAAAACAATTTTTGGAGACTGAAACAATCGTGGAGGTTTTCAATATTATACGAATAACTGCCATTTCATTACAAAAGAGCTCAGATCTGCCTACCTTAGAACTGTTGAGGGAGTAGAGTTATCTGAAAGTATTTCATGCACAACCTGTTGGCCACAGACAAGAGGTTAACACTTTATAAATCAACACAATCAAGAACTTGATACCTTATAATTAGATGCTCTATTTGGGAACATGGGATTTGATTTGTATCTCAAGAGACTACAGGGTCTAGTCTTTCCCATCCAGATTTTTAAAACTATTTCCTATTCAGTTTGACCTTTGGTTACAAAAACTATCATCAGAAGTTACAGAATGATACAGAATGGGTTACTGCAGTAAACACATGTTAATATCCTGGCTACTTTCATTTTTCCAAATAAATTCTGCAGTCTTATTTTTTGCAAGTATAATTTCATCTGTATTTCCACAAAGGACTATGATGGGAAATATTAATGCACACAACATGCAAATTCATGGCACTGAATCTGGTCAAAATTTGATATATCCTGAGCTTGTCAAATGGTTCTACTTCAACAACAACAACAAAAAACCAACAACAAACCTTTCATCTTGAAAAAGATTACTCATATTAAGTAATAGTTATTCATATTATTAAAATAATGAATGAACTTGATTCCAATTATCTTCTCATCTTACATTGCGATAGGATGCATAAAGTGGCAGTACACGTTGGAACAGGTTGCCCACAGTGGTTGTGGAGTCTATATTTTTGAAGATATTCAGAACCCAAGAGGCCAATGTCCAATGCTTTGAGGAGAGGGAGATGCACTGGATGGCCTCCACAAGTCCCTCTCAGTCTCAACTATTCTGTAAGTTAATTTAAAGGCAGAAGTAAAAAAACAAATGAACAGAAAGATAACCCCTTTGCATGAAATAAATACCATAATGTTACTTGTTAGTGTTATAGCATTTCAAATTATTATTAAATATTATTTTTCTGCCTTTTTCCCCCCTGGGAAATTTCACAGAAGTTGTTATGTTTGTGAAAAATTATGTTTAAATATCTGTCCAGTTTCATTTGGTCTGTGTACAGCAAGATACAAAGACTAAATAAATTCCTACACAGACCTGTACACTTCTACACCATTTCTAGAAAGTTGCATCAAGCTGTGGAATGGTTTCTACAAACTATAGTTTATAGTCAGCTTATTATGTTTATTCCTCAGAAACATCAGTACAACACTTCCAAATAAAATGCTGCTAGAAATGATAGGCAAAGTTACCTCTATAAATTGCAGTAATTTTTCAGTAGCCACCTCAAAGGTCTTCCTGGCCGATTCTGATTTCCTCAGCTGGCAGTCAAGCACTGTAACTCTCTTTCTCAAGTCTTGGAGGTTATCCTGGAAAAGAGATTTGGTCCACACTATTTTAAGGCTTTTATTTTAATCATTTTCTTCCATGGCTCACACAGGTACAAGGTGTGAATTAAAATGGACATCTGAGAAGTTTAACATACCATCTTTTCTACCCTTCTGAAAAACATAACTGCTCCTGCAGCAGGTTTGCCTGATCTACTAGTAAGTATCAACAACACATTTTGGATTATGACAGCAAGGTAAATTGAAATTGGCAGCTAACAACAGTGATAGGACAGAAACTTCAGATTGTTTGAACTGATTCATGAATGGATGAAAAATACCAAACTGATGCTGGCAGTACCTGTCAGCAGGGTGGCGTAAATAGCCAGCATGTGAACGAGCTCGGTCCACTAGTTTGCATCTGCACATCCTTTGGCCAACAGAGTAATTACGGCATATCTTGGAGAAAATTACCCCCTAGGATTTCTCTACATGCACTTGTATAACCTATTGATTATTGTTATGCATCCCTTCTCTAATTCAGCTACAGAGAATGTGAGCCCCAGCTACTGAGTCTGACTCATTAGCTCGAGTTCTGGAGGCTTCAGGCTCTGGGCTGAGTCCCTTGTACTACTGTTCAAGTGTGAGGACCACGAGTAAAGTCTTCACATGTACACAGGCATGTTTGTTTAGGTAAGGTGTTTGCTGAACAGAAGGTCTAGACCAAAATATGCTCCAAAACTAAGAAAATATCACTATCATTAACACAAATTTTCACATCCTGTAGGTAATCTTTTCTGAAAGCCCACTACCTACTATAAAAGTTATTTAAAAAAAAAAAATCCAAAAAGCCACTTTTTATTATCTTCACTTGAAACAAATGAATGCACCCATTTGTTTGTACATAATGTACAAAGCAGCAGAATCACCGTCACTTAGAATGCCAGAGAACCTGTCAATTAAAACATCTTGTTTTGTAATCTTACTGTCCACTGCTGGAGAAGGAGCTAGCTGGTCAGCCCTCAGAGAGGCCATACTCTTTAATATTAAATAAATACATAAATCGGCTACGTAAAAACATAAAAAGTCTTTTTATCAGCTCTACACAGTCATAGCTACCTGACAGTGCTTTTTTGAGTAAGAAACACAGAACCAAATCTCACCTCAGATTTTCAAGTGCTCAATCAGAATTTCAGGAATTCAAGCCAGCATCTTAGAAACAAATCTTTAATACAGCAACCCACATGCTCTTAATTTCTTAATATTTTTATATTTATTCAAGTCCTAGAAAGCAAACAAAACTTAAAAAAAAATACATAAAAGCTGGGGCATCTCACCCAGATGTTCAGGAAGAGCAATGTCTAGGGTGTGATACATCTTATCATGCACACTTACAATTAGGTGAGAGGAATTCCTCCCAATGATTACACATCATTGCTATGTTTCTTCTTTGTAAGCTTGTACACCAGAGGTCTGTTTAACCTTTTTAAAACCTTTTAATGTTGAATTAATTCTCATGCTGAAAAAGGCACCATTTCAGTAGGTTTCCTTCACCATTACTTCCTATGCACATCCATTTTTCATGAGAAAAGAAGGTAAACACACAAATGCCAACCTGTGCAGTTTTTCTAACTGTGTGTAGCAAATGGATCCTCAATTATGGGGAAAAATTAAAAAGTGCTTCAAATATTTTATTCTTTAGCATGTTTTGAAACAACTTACTGAAAATGAAGTAGTTTTAAAATATGAAGCTCAATTAAAAAAGGAAATTTCTCTTGGTGCGTACTGTTAGTAGCTTTTAGATCATTATCTTGATTTAATCCAACTTTACTTAAGAACAGTACTGGACTTTATATCACTATTAGTTGTCTAACAGAAATATAAAAATATTAAGACTGCTTGTACACATATACAAAAGCATACGAATACATGCATGGTCTTTACAGAGGATATATCTGCAGTCCAGAAACTACTCCTTGTTTTAATGCTTGAGATGTTCCATATTGACCTATGACCCACATATGCTTCTAGCTCGTTTTTGCAGCCCAAAGATATCCGGATAAAGGAAGACTCATACACTTCACATTACCCCCTTCACTCCGCATCATTCCAGTTATTGAATAATACAAGACAAACAGTGACCTACTTTAGGAAAGCAGATGAAAAGAAAATGAAAACAAGATACATGACAACAGCAAGGAAACCATGGTAACTACGACAGGAGACTGGCTGCTTTGCTTACTTTATTTTGGCCAGAATGATCAGTGAGCTGAGCCTTCAGCTCTACGATTTCAGCTTCTAACAGGCGAATTACTTCTTCATAGTCCATTTCCATTCCACGAGCCTGTCTTTGTGCAGCTTCAGCAAGATGAATCCTACTTCGCAAGGCTCTTGTCTCCTCTACAGCTGCCTTGGCTTCCTATAGATTACAGAATTTAATTGAAAAGTTACAACTCCTGCTAACAACAAAGGTTTTTTAAAGAAGTGCAGATTTAGCTTAAAAGTACTGGAGTTGGCAGTTGGGCTACCTTTTAGGGTTTGTGGTTAGCCAATTCATTTCCTGATTTTTCAATGAATGATGCACAAAGAAAAAACAGGTTTTTGCAGAGTGAGATGATATTCCTGAGAAGTACATCATTAATTCTATGACTACTGCAAATCTAATTGAATTAAATTTTTATAGAAATGTATCTGATGCTATTAATTTGTCCGCTCATTTCTGTACAAGATAAACTTCTTTTAATTAAATGTTACTTGATATTTTACTATTATTGCCTGAATTCACACTCAGTTCAGTTTCCACATCATGTAGATGGACTTCTAATGCAAATATTCAGTCTAAACTGTTCTTAAAATTAGTGCTGTTTTTATTTTTTCTGCCCAGTTCCTGCTCTTATATTGTTATTCTATGTTATCACATAAGAGTGTTATGTAAAATTTATATATAAATAAATAAGGAAAACTAGAAAAAAGAAGCTGTTACCTTTTAATTCAGCTGAAGTAAACCATAAATGCTGTAAAATCCAATTCAGAGAAGGGTATTGCTCAGTTCATTTTAGTGCTGAGTATTAATTCAAATTAACTTTGGTTTGTGAATTCAAAAAGTCAAACAAAAGGTCTGGACAACAGCTTAGTTTACACTATAAAAGTCTGAACTGCTCAACATACAGGCCCACTGGCTCCAAAAGCTGTATGTAAACCATCTTTCCCCTTAGCTTTTTATTAACCTGGAGAAAATACTTTATATTAGTTTCCTGCACCATTGAAGTTTAAATAGAAAAATTCACAGAACTAGAAATTCTTTGTACAAATTCCTCAGCTAAGGATACTGAAACAGGCTATTCCTAGTTTACTTATATCTTATTAGTATAGCTATATCCTGGTTGGGAATGGGACTAGAGGGAAAACAGAAGAATCAGACACTGAGAATCCATAACCAGTAATAAGTAGCCTGGACTTGAAAGCACTTTTCCTGAAAAATCTAAATGACCACAACTTCAATTTTCTGTGGAAGAAATGTCATATAATATTTAACAGGTGTTATAATACAAATGTCTAGAGGGGTCATTTAAACTTATAAATGAAGATTTAATTCTATTATTTCCTAACTCAGAAGCATTTCTTCTTTGCAATCAATATTCTTTAAGTCAGATTTTCCTACGCTTTGTCTTAATGTTTCTCCTGTAAAATGACCACCAGTTCTACCAGTCTCGGTTTCAGATGATTTTTAACCCATAAACTGTTAGTCTTTATAAACAATATATATTTCTTTCATGCTATAAGTAAACTAATCTGAATGACATATATAGGACATAATCTACCTCACATTCACAAGGGTTTAGCAACATAATACCAATTTGGATAATTGCCAGGGACATTCTGGTCTCTTAGAAAATAAAGCATTAAAAGAAGTAATCATACATGTAGCAAACAGCAACATCATTAGTGAATACAGATGACACTGGGCTTATATAATATAGAGCTTTCCATTATAAGCGATAAAAGATACATTTAAATAACCTTTAATTTGACAGCAAGTATTTTTTTTTTCTTTTAGAAACACAAGAAGCATTAGATTCATCTATTCTACATGACCGCCATCTACACCTGGAAAAGCAGACTATTTGAAAGCTCACTGCTGCGTCTTTCCATTATTCATCTAGTTTGTTTAACACTCACGTTTGCATAGCACTAAGAACTGTGCAAGGGGACAGCACCGAAGCACTCACCAGAAGACTGACTGTGGCTCACGAAGGCCACCAGAACAATCTACCCCTCCTGCAAGTGGCTCACAGCAATTCCTTTTCCTCCAAATAATCCAGCGAACACAAGGACTTACTTCTAAGAAGTTATGAATCTATACCCACAGAGATCAAACTTACTGCCTCTGTAGAGGGGTGGGCCCTACTGATATAAAGGATGTTTTCATACCCTTAAGCAGCGAAGGTATAGTTCAGCAATAGGATAGAGGTGGGGAAAACACTCTTGGAGACAAAAGTGAAACAATACTTTGGCATTAAGTTTGCCAAGTATAAATGAACACAGATGTTTGACAAAGGGTAGAATCATAAAAATGCACAAATGGGAATTATTTATATAAACTGACATCAAATAAGTCATGGGAAAATTGCTATAATGAAAAGGAAGGTCTTTGTTTTGAAATAAGACCTCCCTGAGTTAAAGGTTTCATCTCTTATAACCCAGAATTGCCTTTACTCGTCCATTGTTTTTGCAGAAACCCAACTGCTGAATATTAATTTCTCTGTAACAGCAGACTAAGTATGACCAGATTTCAACAGTGAAAGACCTAAAGGAATAATTAACGAACAATGGGTTCTTATATTACAAGGAAACAATTATCCACATTATCACTGGATTTGCAGAATGTTCTGACAAACCAGAGCTCTTTGCTTGAGCAGGGAGGCACAAAGCCCATGATACCATCAGTTTTCCCAGTTCTAGTTACTGAAGTTGGCTCTGCAGTGACTTGGTGGGTTCTCTAACTCGTGCAGGTAAGGGACATCCACCAGAGAAGAACAGGTGGATTACAGCACACTTCAGCAACACTTTCTCTTGTCCCTTTCAGTTGCAGGTATCAAGGAAGACACAACAGAATTGGAATCTGTAGCTGCTAATACGTCACCCATATAAATGCTTGATGGAACTATTTGTCCTAACCTGGTATAAAGCCACCACAACAAATAAGAAAGTACAGGCTGGAGGAGAGAAACTGAATCCTTACAGAATCAATGTATTCGTGTGCAGGCTTCTTACAAAGCCAGGTATTTTTCCCTTGAATAAATTCAAGTGTTTAAAGTAGGTTTCATCTGAGTAATATTCCAGCCACCACAAACACTGGAAGAAAGGCATTCTTTAAAGTACCTGAGAAAGTGTAGCAACAATTCAATTATGCTTATCCATTCATTTAAAAAAACCCAACATATTGAAAACATCATCTAAAGAACTTCTAATATCTTTATTATATATTAGAATTAGAAAGTTAATGAAATAGAAATGAACCAAATGCTCCTTTCAAGCAGGGCGAAATAAATTATATACTGCTTCCAAAACAGCAGCCATTCAAGTCTGAGTCTTCAAAGCACCACTTCACCTCTTAGTAAACAGAAGCACAGAATAGCAAGTATAACCCCTATGAAATAAAAGTCCAGTGGAATGGGATGCCACAAGCAGTACCCTAACTTTATCATCTTTCACATTTACTGTGTTTAGCTAAGGTGCTTTGGCTGATGATGTTTGCATAGAAAAGCTTTAGTGAAGAAGAGATCATTCAGGCTGCTATGACCTTGGACTTCCAGGCACTATAGAATACAGTCAGACTCCTCCAGGAAGATAAATTTCAGCATCGCAGATCTCACATTTGTAACACTGACAAGACTTCAGGTACTCAAAAGCACCTCTCTATGTTTTGTGCCAATTTCAGCTTAAGATTTCAAGGAAGACCCAAAGGCATGGAGAGCAGTATCACAATCTCAAATATTTTAGTTGTATTTCTAATCCTGAGAGTTTCTGTTTATCCTGTTAGCTACCCATTCAAGCACCACTTAATGAATTGGTACCGACAAAGCACATCCATAAAACAGAATATTTGTATGCCTGCCCTAATTAAACTGTAATCTCTGGGATTCACAATTAGCAGACAATGGAAATACCACAAAAGATACTCCTGTATATGCCTGGTAGCCTGCATCCTCATTTAAAGCCTTGTTTTTTTTCAGGAAAGTAATGAATTAAAAGTTTAAATTGTACTGATTTCAGAAGACCTTAAGCCCATAAACTGTATTTCTTTACTTTGAAATGGGCCATTAGCTCTCAGTAATGTCCTGTTAACTCATTTCACTAACTTGAGCTGAAGCAGGAAATCCTCAAAGTATCCTATTTCATCCATTCTTGAGTTCTCTTCAATTTACAGATGCTTTCTTCTTTGAATTGACACTAAGCTCTCTTTGCCTCCTGAACTAACAGCATACTAGAGAATAGAAGAAAAGAAATCCTGAAATGGCTACTTACACAGCTGAGCAAGTTGCACAGTCTTTCGTAAAATAGCCCCCAAACAGCTATGCCTAGAAAAAGTCATAACTTTAATGCTGACTCAACTGATTTGCAGTGCTGAAAGTTTCCACTGTACTACTAACGCCAACAGTGAGGATATATTTTTAATAGATATGCAAGAAAAAGGCAGCATTCGGGTCATGGCTTCTTCCAGACCAGCAGCAAGAAGGCTGAGAGGTCGATTTAGTTAGTACATCAAGAAAAAAGTCACTCATGCTTTTTTCACCTTGACTTTTCACAAAACAAATTTTCTTGTTATTTCTCCTGAAATAAAACCACCTTAGAGACATCACACTCATAATATTTCAGAAGGTTATGTGCAGTCTTTCTGTCTTTATGGTTATATGTGGATAAGTATCTCAAGTTTAAATCTAAATTTAAAATCTATTACCATAGATCTCAGTGTCAGCATTGGTTCTGAACTGCAAACACACATATATAAAATACTAGAAAATATGTAAAGTATAAACAGAACTACAATTTCAATCAAAAGCCTGCTCTTACCTCCTAAGATAGGTCTCAGACTAAAGCACTGCTGAACCTACACATAACTTATTGTTTCTCTATTTCACTATCTGGAATGTTTTCAACAGCATTTACTTAAAACACTCAATAGAAAATCTGGAGGTCTGTATTGTTCCCTGCAAAGCTGACCTTCACAATCGCATGACAGTACTTGACAGAAAAATTAAAGTAGGAGGACCTCATGAGGTAGAAAATAGGTATTGCTTCCAATTAAAACGAACCGTTTCTGTTAAGTCTACCTTCCCAGTAAGAGCAGGTGTGTGAATTGAACACCTTATGTGGAGGACCCGATGTCCAAATTGTTTGCATTTTCAGGTTTTTACCTTTTACTAGCTTTAGTTTAGACTGATAGACTGAACATCAACTCTAGTCTGGAGTGATAGACTGAACACTCAGTAGTGAATGGAAACATGAGGTACACTACTGTAACATACTTCCAGTTCAATTTTATCCAAAAAATTATCTATTTTTTTCATTGGTGTTTCACAGTGTAGAGGGCAACACCACAATATTAATAGAGAAAGCTTTCAAGTAGCTCTCTCATATTCGTGGAGTAAAAGATGACAATGGTGCTAAACAAAAAAACGCATGTATGAGCCATAATGTAAAAGTAATTTTAACATAACAGTAAACATTAAGATTTTTAAATTACATTTTGCATTTTTACAAAAACATCTGATGCAACAGATCACCTTGAGGAACCTGCAAGGAATGTGTTCTGCAGTATGAGGGAGATTTCTTCTCTCTGACCAACTCAGAAGAAGAGCTGACAGGAGAATGTTCATAGAAGGAAACAGGATTCTAAACTTGGTTTTGAATTAGGGCTATAAACAAAGTAAGCCTTAAATATAATTGGAAACTTGCTTTAGGAGACACAAAAGAAGGTTAAATTTCATTAAAAAATCAGATTTCTCACAATTATAGACAGGTATAGAGACAGAAAGAACTCATTTCTCACAAAACACTTATTTCCATTTTTTTCCTGGTAAACACCAGGTAGCATTGTCGGGTGTATCTATTATTTCATACCTGAATTTCTGGTTGACATATAAAATAGCAAAACTTAAGATTGCAGATTGGGCATACTGTCACCTAAGAACAGCAGTCACTTAAAGAACACTTACACTTCAGATGAGAAAGGTACTACATTGATATCCAACTAACATGATCCAGCTTGTCTTATGGTTCCTATGGTTCCTAACTCAGTTCATTAAAAAAGTATCATTGCTTCAAAAACTTTAGGATATACAGTCTGCAATTATAATCAAAAGCTTTGTAGTAGCAGAAGAAACACAGAGTTGAAATCAATGTGAAGGTACAGTCTATACAAACATCCAGAGAGCAAGAAGTCCTCCCTCCTTCTTGCCAAGACTGAGAAAAAGAGATTTTATTTTACAGAAGCTCAACATACTTGCTTGACTATTTGTAGCTCCTCTGTTAACTGTTTCTGTAAATTCACAGATTCAGACAATTCTTCCTGTAAAAAAAAAAACAAACTAGTTATGCAAGAGAGAGCTTGTATTACCAACTTGCTTACAACTGCTGTTTCTAGGTCATGCCACACTCCGCTAATAACGTTGAATAAACACAAACATACTTATTTGAAAAGTTCTGGTGGAAATAATAATCAAAATGTTTTTACTATACCTGGGACAAAATCAATTTTTAATCTCTAAAAGCTGTTTTTTCAGAGTTCATAGATAATATGCTGTTTAGGTTTCTTTAGCATTCTAGGTTTATTCATTGAACACTTCTGCAATACAAATTAAACACATGCTCTAAGTCTCTTGTTACCTAGCCTGGTAAATGTGCAGAATATTTTTTGTGACTTTAATAGATTGCTGTACAACCTAACATTCATGTCAGAAACGTTCAACAGTGTTCAATACTGTTTGTACGTTTGACCATACTTTTACTTGCCAACTTCCACCAGAAGCCTGTAGTTAAGGCTACACAGCTGCAGGCTGCACCACTTTCAGAAGCTCAGAAGTTCTAAAGATTTATTTTTTATTTCTTAAAAAAGTGGTTGTACAATGGTTGTAATCATTGGTTTGAGAATGGTTGTAACCCAAGTTTTAAGTAAAAATAAACATATTAATTGCTTTTGGTTTTACGTCTTTTGTAGTGTATGTGAAAATCTGTAATAATTTTGCAAACAGATTAATTCACCCTCCAGTTAATTTCTTTCAAAAGCATTAGCATATGCTCAGACACTCTGGTTACTAGGATCACACATTTCTAAATAAAATTGCTATGCAAATCAGTCACTTCTCTACATTCACTTTGGTGAAATGTCTGTTTAATCTCATCTTACTGAGAATCAGATTAAAACGTGTGTTAGTATTCAGTATAACAAATATATAATTCATGTTTTCCAGAAATACATTGTGAGCATATGAGCTTCAAAGGCTGTTTGCTCTGCCTTTTTATTTATTCATCAAATATTGTACATAAAATTCAAAAGAAAAACAGTAAAGCACACAATATGTACACTCAAAAATTAGTCTCTAAAATAAATTAAAACAAGTTGAAATTAAGCATTACCTTTAATTTGTTCATTTCTTTTAAAGCTTCATCCCTTTCTTTCTTAAGCTTTTCCATGTCATCCTCCAAAGAACCACAGGTTACAAACTGTGCATAATGAAATAGGCCAGGTTAGAATCTAGTGCTAACCACATCTTCCATATCTTTTACATCCAATCTTAAAAGGTCTCGTTAATAAAATGGGAAGATTATCTTAATTTTAAAATAATTTAAAGCTCTGGAAAAAATTACTGAAAATACTAAGAATTTTAAAGGAAATTCTGACCAACTTATCTTCCAAAGGATTAATTATTTTTCCTGTTAAACACAATTAACAAAACCCACCAAGAATACACATTAATGGTCCCCGTTTTCTTCAATTAATTTAATAATATGTAATTTTATTCAAGTATTCCTATGCTACATATAGACTACTTCAGCATTCATTCTTAAAAGTTACCTCCAGAATAAAGCAATATTCCATCTAGCAGTAGTTCACATCAATGGGCCCCCTAATTGTTTATTAGTCACACAGGTAGTAGCAATACCCATTCGATTTAAGAAACCTTGGTAAATCACTGCTGTCCGTACTTACGATTCACAACATAATTACATGAATTGCTTTCTGCAAAGTAGGTTGCTTTAAAAAGCTTCAGAGAAACTAGGTTATCTTAAAGCACAGCATGATACAGAGCTGTTCTAAAAACCTGCCCAAGCTTTGGAATAATCTCACATATATTAAGCTCTCCACTAATCTCCTCCCAACAATTAAACACTATATAAACACATATTTTACCTGTGCATTTAATAAACTGGCAATTTCATTGATCCCAAATGTTACAGGATTTTGGCCATCATCTGTTGCATTCAGTTGCATGGAGAACAGATTCCTTGAAACTTCAACGAAATCTAAAAAACAGTTTAGCCTGCAGGTTCAGTTTAGTAGCAGCATCACTAGATGCAACACAACTGCTAATATCACAGTGTAAGGCCTACTCTTTATTAAATGTGGTGTCTGTCCTCCCTAACCTTCCTACAGGAAAACAATCCTTTTGCATTTTTGTCAGACACATTTCTCTGAATAGAAACATTTGGTAAAGCTGGTAAAATTAAGAACAGGTCTTGGGATTAAATGCTTCTTCAGTTGTGAAGGAGAAAGGAAAACAAAAGGTGGTATGAAGTTCAACCTCAAAGTACATGGTTAGAGATGCTGTACATTTGGCAGGTCTGTGTGAAAAATTAAGAGAGACCTGCACGTCTGTTTTACACCTGTCTTCTCAGTGGATTGATCTTCCTAGAGGAGACAGTCTCTGTGCAGGAAAAAGGGGCAATTTTGTGCTAGTTCACAGTTCATCTTTACATTTGCAAGTCCTTTAAACCCCTGATAGAGAGACCTGGTAAAACTGATGCTGAGTAAGAAAGTTTTATATATAGACACTGCAGCATTTTTAATCAATATAGCTATTCATTTTGAATGTATAAAAGAAGAAAACTTACTGCTAGGATATGAGAGAGAAGTGGAAATTTAAAGATCAGTTAGTACACCACATAAAACCTGATGGAAGATCTACCATCTCTACTGGTGAGATACTTGAAAATCCAGTGCCTTTTTAGATGGTTTAGTATAAGAAATTATTTTTCTTAAACCAGTGCTTGATGCTGTTTTTCATAAACTTCATGAAAATTGAAATTACCATGTCTCACAGTTTAACACACATATTCTTAAACTGTTAATGTCACCTACCAAAATTGTCATAACCAACAGAAAAAAACTCATTCCCATCAGAACTAGGTTTAGCTAGAAAAAAGACTGTGATGGTCCCCATGCAAATGTCTCTCCACATACAATAGCTGAAAGGTTCTTGGTTGTCACAAACCGAACAAGTTACATGGTCAGTCGGGTTAGTTACTTCAAGAAGTCACTTTAATCACCAATACTATCCCAAATATATATTTTTCAACAAATACAGTACCTGTCCTAAAAAGTAGTACAGTATCCATCCTAAAAAGTAGGGGCCTCCACATTTTAAGGGGTCTTGATTTTAGTCATTATGAGCATTATGTACATAAATGAAAATAAGCATGAAAAAAATCCCATAGCTTACCTTTCTAAACTGTTGCTACATTCTACTAAGTTTAAATACAATATAATTTGATAATTAAGAAAAAAAAAAGTGTGTTTTATCTGTATTTACATATTGACTTGGACACAATAGTTTAAGAACACTTCAAGAGAGTTATCTTCTACAATTATTTACAAATAAACTGAAAGCCACTATTAACAGAAGATCATCTGACTTCTTCTTAAAACATAAACAACTTAGTTGTTTAAAATGCAAACTGTTTACATTTTTAATGAAATATTTTCTTAAGGAGAAAGCATGTCTGTTGAAAAAACTCACACTATTCAAATACTCTCATGGCAAAAATTCAGAAATTTGTGAGCACACACCCCCAAAATTTCTCAAGGTTGCTGTTAATTAAATTTGTAATTACATTTACAATTACTTAGTTTCAGAATGCCAAGTTTAATTTTATAAACTAGAGTAATACCTTTTGCCCCAAAGTATTGTTTTATTTGCCATAGCAACCCAATACTGGCAGAAGATGTATTAACAGTTATTATCTATCATTTCTATATCTGTACATTTCACTATTTTTCAGGGTAATTAGCAAATGATTACCTCCAAAAGACACTGTTCCTTTAGAATCTTTCTGAAGTTGCTGCCTTAGGGTTTGCTGCTGTTCAACTGTGGGCTGAATCCCCAGATAATTCAATGCCTGGAAGGAAAAAAACTTATTTTGGAGGAAAAAGAAAAAAAAGGCTATGGATAATGACTGCAGGGACATGGGGGAGTAATTAAAGAGCTGCACTTCAAAGAGCTTTTGTATCATAGTACACTCTCACTGACAACACTTTTATTCCAGAGACTCTTTGTGACTTTTCTTTCTAATTGAGAGATGTTCAGATATTATTTAACCTTGAATACTGATGAGTGTAATAAGCAAAATCCTTTGTCCTTAATAACTTCCTTAAAAATCCTGAGGGATGTTCAGATTCCCAGAAGAGTTAATCAGTAATTAGATTAACAAAAACAGTAATTTGCCCAATATATAAAATGTAATAATTGGCCTACAACCTGAAACAACTACCAAAAAAGGAAATTTCTTGTGTAGTTTATACCTTAAAGTTTGAACCTTGAAATATTCTCCAGACATGTTAAATATATCACAAAGGGGGAGAAAGGAAAAAAAGATGTGAAGTGTTTACCCTCTCCAGCTTTTCTGCTTTGAGACGAATAGTAGAGTTCAAGAAAGTCTTCCTTCCTTGCAGCTCATAATCATTCTGGCTGGGTGCAATGACTAGAAAAAAAAAAAAAAATGAAATAATGATTCCGCTGTAATGCTTGCTTTGAAAAATCTGTTCTGTAGCTCTGTTCTTCAAATGGATGCCAGCTAAATACCCACTTGCCACAATAAATACTAATATTTAGCTTGACTTTTTCTTTAAAAAAGGGAATAATGCTAATAAGAAAAAAAAATATAGGTATCAATAACAAACTTATTTGAAATTGTCCATCAAAACCTGACAAGTAGCAAATTAGCAGAGAGAAACCAGGAATAACTTCAAGCGATGCATCGAGCATATGGCTTATACTTGTGGTATTTTCTTTTCTCTCTGTAACTCTGGAAACAGAAGGGGAAACACACTTGTGAGTTTCAAGAGAGACCTTCAAGACACACCCTCAGCATAATCAACAGTTCCTAAAAGCCTATCTAGCAATCTGGAAAACACTGTGAAAGAGAGGGAAATGACCTGTTGCCAACTAAGGGCTGCGTGGAATTACTTTAGACTGCATTCCAACAGGCGCCTCTGCATGTTTTCCTGGGGAGGAACTCTTTTCCAAGGACTACCATCCGTTAAGCTCTGTATCCAAAGTGTTCACCACCTCCTGTCCAATTCTTTCAATCAGAAATGCAACGATTTTACAGAATTTTAACTAGTTGCATTAATTAATGCATTATGGTGAATCTATGTCATTTCCAGCATTTACAGAGGATTAGTTTGAGGAGAAAAAAGAAGCTAGCAGTAGTCCCTGTGCAAGATTTCAGAATCACTTTTTTTTTTCTTTTTTCTTAGATCTAATGAAAGTTGAAAAGTGCAGTCACAGCTTTGCCATGTTTCTAACACAAGAAACAGCAGCCTTTGGAAGCCCTTGATCACAGACAAGTGGCAAAGGAAACCGTTGAGTATCAATTTATGTTATTTATTCATTTATTATTATATTACACTGTATAAACAGAAGAAATTCATTGCCCTTTTTTTTTTTTTTCAGAAGAAAATAAAATACTTGCCTCTATTCATTATTTATAAGCTTAATTTGGATCTCAGTTACTTATTCAATTAATGGACTATAGAGGTACTCAAAGCAAAAACACCATTTGAAAACTACAAGACCATGCAGATTGAGATCCTCTTCAAAGGAACAGAAGGAATCACACAGATTTTTTTTTTTTAAATTTCACAGTATATCTGTTTCCAAGCTCAAAGTAATTTACATCCTCTTTATATGCCAAAAACATAAATGAAAACATCTTGAAAATCTCTGACACTAACACCTCTCACATGCTATATTAAATTCTGAAGACATTGGGCTAGAACCTCAGATGAATTGGCATACTTTCTTTCAACTCAGAATGAAAAAGCTTTGTGTATGGTTTTCTGCAAGAATTTCTCAAAACTGTGCTGATTTTTCTCTGAGCATTTAGAAAAAATCTAAGAGCTACTTCAATTTTTCAAGGTTATCCTTGAAAAGGGGCTGCATGAGAGAAGTGGCAGCTTTGGCTAAGGACGTGCTATAACAAAAAGAAAAGTGACAAGAAACTTCACACTGGAGCTGCAAGAATTTCTGCTTCCTACTCTATTAGCTATGTTATTTCAATAGAAAAAGTAACTATGGCCTCTTGGTCTCTTCAACAAAGAATGACGCTCCTGCATATTGGATTATATTAATCAAGAGCCTTATTCTGCGTATATTCAGAAATAAGACTTTTTCTTGTGCCTTTAATTACTGTGTTTTTAATCATCAGTATGACAAAACTGTGTGATCATTAAATGCCAGCTGTATTCAATAATACAACCTTTCCAGTTTCTGAAGTTCACATTCAGTCAGCTCACCCTTCAGGGAAGGAAGAAAACTGGGCAGATTTGCAATATGGAGACTGTTTCATTTAGAATTAGGGTATGTAATTAGGACCATAATAAGCCCAAGTACAATTTAAATAAAGTCACTGGAGCGATATCTAGGATGAATCAGATTCTGTATGTTTGTCCTTCACCTTAGCAGTCTTCCCTCAGACATCAAGGAGCACAGGTTATTCTTACTTAACGTTGCCCAAAGAAAAAGAATATAGCTCAAGTCTTCATATAGAAATACAAAACGGGATCAGTTATATTACTGTTTTATTTGAGAACCTCATGATTATATCTGTATTTTCACTGTTTATAAATATGATGCATATTGGTTTCCCAAAGGAATTAAAACCGTTAAGCTCAGATTTGGTTCTGACCAAACTCTAGAAGCTCTCTTTATTTTTTCTTAGTGTTGTTTTCATAAGATATATTAAAAGATATAATCAAAGGGACTACTGTCTTAGTTTGAATATCATGGCTCTCGTATATAAATATACACATATGCATTCTATTTGTTATTAATTGAAAAAGTCTTAAAGAGGTCTGCGTGTTATTTCTATCCTTCCAAATCCTTCATTAAAAAAAAAAAATAAAATAAATGCAAGCAGTATATATCCACAGAATTACATCAAATCAAGAAAGGACAGTTTCTATGGTAACCTAATCTTGATCTATATGTGAGTCTTCATTCTCTGGTTTCTACTGAGTCTGTTATCATTACTGCTGTATAGCAAATGTTGTGATCATTCATTTTTGTTTGGTTTCAGCTGTTTGTTGTTACATCTGACAGAAGTTACTGCACAATCCATTGATCTTTATCCTTTATTTAGTACTACAAAAATGGTGCAATATTACTTTTTTTTAGAAGCCTATGGAGTCTGTACTATTTTCTGTTAAGACAATTATTGAAGAACAGAAGTGTGACAGGGAATTAAATCAGCATTTACCAGGAACTGACACATCAGTAGGACTGCTCTCTGCAGAAGTAATTGGAGATCGCTCTTCCATTTTGACTCCAGTTTCCATCTATGAAAGAAAATCAGAAGTCATAACATACCATTTTCTAAAGTAGGTCACAAGCCAGACTAGAAATACACATTAACTAAAAGAGAGGGAAAGGAAGGAAGTCTAGGGGGAAAAATAGGGCTGGACACATCCAAACAAGCCTAGCAGAAAATGCAAGGCATGGGGGTGATGATGGTGAGAAGGTATCCCATTAAAAACTTAGACTGGGGCCTTATCAAAAGCTTAGATGGGGTTGAAGAACTTGACAGATGAAGACACCATAGCCCCTAGGCAGCCTTCTTCAATGTTTATAGCTGTGATGGGAAAGAGAAGTGGGCAAGAATTTTGAGTATGAATATAAAAACAATTGAGAATCACCTGTTTTGACTCTGGCTGACAAGAAACTTGTTATTTTATTCAACTATTTGCTCACTTTATATTAATGAGCAATAAGAATACTCACAGCATTAGGAGTGAACTTTGAAACAAGCTTCCCATCAGGAGACGCAAGAGGACTAAGGACTGCAGCTTGTTGTCCTCCATATGTTCCAGAAGATGTTAAGAGACTGGAAGGACGTGGCAGATTCTCTGAATAACTGGGAATATTTTTTTGTCTTATAAAAGCTATCTCCCAAAAACTTTCAAACCTAAAATTAGAATTAAAAATCTTGCAGCATACAGTATAGCATTCTGTTTATAAAAGTACATATTACTAGAGCAAAAACTGTATTTTCCCAGACACTGTGAAGGATTACTCTTTTCTATTTTTCTAAAAGGTTGTTCTATTCTCTATCATTAGAATAGGTAAGCAGTGTTTTTAAATATATATATGTATTTTAAAAGGAATTAAAATATCATAATTTTAAAGGGCTAAAAGGTTCATTTGGGTATTTTTATATGGCACAGTATTTCAACTCTTTATTTCAAAACATGAATATACCTTGTGTATCCTCTAAGCCCCCATGACAAGGATTTTCACATTAATGCAATAATTAATATAGTATAGTAACCCATTTTAGAATTAGCAGTTTGGTAGTAACAGATACCTCATCTTTGCTCCGTTGATTATACTTTTTGCTTCTTCATAGGAGACGCCAATCATTGACTCTTTGTTTATGGATACTAGTTGATCTCCAGGTTGCAATCGTCCATCCTAAGCCATAGCAAACAAAAACCCAAAACCACAGACTTTGTGTTAACAACTAACACTGCAGGAAGAACTATACAATCACAGCATGCACTCTGGAACTGTTAAGATATGAGATATCGAGAATGGCTACACATTTTGCATAAGGAGTTTTGAGAAACAAACAGCAGATCAAACGATGGAAGAAGATAAAAGGACACAGCTTACCATTGGCTTCCTTATTAATGACATAGGAAATGTCAGGACCCTAAAAGCAGCTTACACTGTGTATCTCAAGTTGATATCAGATTTCTTATGTACCCCTTAATTAACAGTGGAAAACAACCACTTCACTCAGTAAAACTAATTAGTTGTTTAGATTTTCATTTAATAAATACTAAAATTAAATTGTCCTAAGTAAATGGATGTAATTCAGTTTTCTAAAGGTAGGAACTTTCCCAAGATGGTACAGAATTCCATTTAAATCAACTTGCATCCCCACAAAGTTGGGCATCACCTGAATAAAAAACGTGATTGAGGCCTCACGTAACAGATACTCTTTTGTTTTTTATTTTTTTTTATTAAAGTGAGAAACTAAAGCAGATGTTCTGTTCTCTAAATTTACTGTAATCATTTAATCTGCATGACAGCAATCATTTTAAAAGCTTCATCAGACAGAATGGATCTCAGTGAAATTGTGTCAAGAAATCTGGACCCAGGGATATACTTCTGTTAAAAAAGAAGAAAACACAGAGTATTTTTTTCAGCAAGGAGTACCAACCCATCTGACTACAGGAGATTTCTTTGCTAATTAACTCAGCTGAGAGCTGAATTAATTTGTTTTTGAAGAAATAGACGTTCTTGGCTATACACAGGACTTTTCAGGCACTTACTATCCCTGTTCATCTTAAAGAGAAAAACAGATTAATTTACTAGGAATTCACCGGTCAAAAATACCTCAGAAGTAATACTGTCAACTTTGTGCTTCTGTTGAATTATTCATTGCAAACTTTCTACCAAACACAGTAACATATTGCATTTCTGCCTCAGAAACTATAAGACAAGACTTTAAATATGCTCGGGTACGTTTTTCAGTAGTATAAAGCTTTTTTAACTCACATTTTAAAGAGGCCTTAACAATTTAACTGAAAATGATGTTGTTCACCTACATATTACACATTGCCCATACCTATGGTTACAGTGTTATGACATTTGTGTAACGTAAAACACACGAAATTATACATAATATGTCTGTGTTCTTCAGTTTTTAAGAAATGTTTCATAGAAGCAATCTGACCATGTGAAACAAACTATGTACAGAGGAAGATTTGTAGGAAGTAAGTGAAATATATTTTTAAGACCAGTACGATTTTACATATTTGATGCAAAAATACATCAAATTTTAGTTCTGTTATTTCAGCCTATGATAGCACTTTACTACATTTCCCATCACAAAAAGCTCTGCATCTACAACTTCTCTTGCATAAAGCCTGCTAAAAGATACCAATGTCAATGCTGCCCTCTTGTGGCACAGATTTAAAATACACCCAGTAGTTAGGTTTCTCAAATACCTAACCAAGCTGGGGAAATTACCTCCAATATTGCTAATATTAGAATGTACTGCATACTAATGGCTCGGTCTCACTTGATCAATTATAAGCATGAGAAACTGTAAATTATATACATTTACAATTTGAAACATTTTTAAAAGCTATAACAAAACAGCAGAAAACAAAAGAAGAATGATTACCATTTATTCATTAAAAAGTCTGGGAGAAACACTGCGTTTTTTCTACCAATCTCTGCCTTTTGAGATTAATCTTAATCTACAAATATTCAGGCACAAATGGTTTAAGACTGGTTTTGGGGCAAAAATCTTTGGTTGTGAAAGTAAGTTGTACACTCTTGCTTGGCAGATAGCAAACATTGATTTACCTACACATCAGAAAAACCATAATAACAGGATGACAAGAAGACACTTGGATAAACAATTCTGTGTACTTGAACCAGACAGCTGTTATTTATGCATTTTTAAAAAACCTACAAGACCTCCTGTTTTACATATTGCAGTTGTCATAAATGAAAATAGTCATCAGTACTGATTCATATGTTTTATTAGTCTGCATTATCAGTTTATTATTATTATTTCCCTATACAATACTTTTCAACTGCAAGGATTCAACTAAACTAAGTCCAAGGGAAAAGCGATTTTTTGAATGTCTTAGTGACAAAAGCCGTGTAGATGTAGTGACATAGTTTAGTGATACAGTTTAATGGTGGATTTGGCAGTGGTGGGTTAAAGGTTGGAAAAGATGATCTCAGAGGTCTTTTCCAACCTAAATGATTCTATGATCCTGTAAAAAAAAAGATGCAAACTGTATGTCTGTCCCATCCTTGATGATTAGCTTGTATCATGTAACCTCTCTAAAATTTTTTGCTTTCTTACTTTCTACTATGGAAATTGGGAAATAAGATCCCGATGTACCTCACACAAACTCATGAATAATTTTCATTACCATGTAACCATGCTGTGGTGTAATGAGATAATTCTGTCTAGGGAGAAAGCAAGGAGAATCACAAAACAAACACAAATGAAATTAGTATTTACAATATAAATGTATGTATGTATATAATACTAAAGTAGCTACAAAACGAATGCAAAAATACAGAGGACTGAACAGTGTGGAGAGGAAAGGGCTTTATCTACCTTATGACAGTCACCACCAGGAATAATTTCTTGAATGTATACCAAAGGCCCTTCATTTCTGTCAATTCCCCCAACAATATTCAAACCTAGGCTTGTTCCTTTGCAAACAGAGATAATCTGAAATGCACTATCCCTAGGAAGAGAAAGAAAAAGAAAAGTCGAGTTACTTCACAGATGTAGATGCTCACTAGAGACCCACAAGTGTATACGCTGTCTATCTTGTTGATCTCACAAATATGTACCACAGTAACAAACAGATAAAATGGCATCATCTCTATGTTCAAGCACTATCCTGCCTGCTTACTACAAAATCAGCAACTTCAGGTATTACTTCAGGTAATTACAAGATGAACCAGTACGTTATTTTGCAAGACTAAACTTCTCTACTATATATAATCAAGGGATGACCTAGCTACAGTGTAAACCGGAAGCGTTAATTTGTTACAAGATATTGAGATCAACAGTCAACCTAATTTTTACCACATAAACAATAAATAAATTAGATAAAATGAGGAGAAAATTACTTGCAAAGCCCAAAAGTTTGTAATATCAATGGTATTATGTTAGAGGATTTAAAAAACAATTAATTTTGAACACTTCAAGGTTCAATCCAACATCTTCCTGAATACACCAATTCCTAAATACACCATTTTCTACATCTCACACAACAGAGTTACAATCAGCTTTAGGAATTACTTTGGAAGCTTTGGTGATGGTGCAGGGACAGAATTATTTCTGCTAATGGTGGTAATAATATCCTTTGGATGCAATTGAGGACTCTGTGACCTTGAGGACGACCCAGACGAAAGGCTGTCTACAGGTTTTCCTTTAAGAAGAGAAAGGATGGAAAAAAAAAGAGGTAAACCACACATTTGGGAAAAAACACAAAGTTTCAACTTGTGGGCCTAATTCATATTAGAAAGCAGAAAACTACAAGCAATCAGACAACCAAAAGAAAGTTCAAGTCTATGCAGCTAAGAATTGAGCCAGGGGTTCCAGGAATAATTCTTTAACTCATAGCAAGGGATGATTTTTTCAAACTGGGTGAAAAAAACATCACAACTGTCTTTCCTAAAGACCATGCTGTATAAAGACATTCTCACTAGGCAACAGTTCCAGGAGCATTAGAATTTACGGTATTCTAGCTCAATTTTTTATTACTTCGTAATCTCATGGTACCTTTCATCTACAAACACCAAACATGGTTCACACTATTCATTAATTAAAATTGCTGTAAGTAGAGGATAGAACATTTATTTTTGAGCTGGGGAAACTGACACAGAAACCAGTCAAGTTAAATATTTAGACCACAAAGTAAATGTTAAAGTCCTAAGTAAACACGTGTTTTGCCTGACATTCTGTTGCTCCAACACATCCTTCCCCCAAACAGAGTTTTCAGTGCTGGCATCTAGTCCACAGAAGCATGAAGACTGTCCTACAAGACTATGTCAGGAAAGGAAGCAATCTCTCACCAGTTAATAGTTGTGTTGGAGAACTTCTTGCAGAGTTGGTGTCACTGTGAGAGCCATACTTATCCATCAGGTCAAGAAACTCTTTCCTGTGGAAAAAAAAAGTTCCTCTTTGTCAGGACGTGGTATTAGCTCTAAACGCACCCTTCGAAATCTGCTAGCATCTCTGCTGAACAGTTACAGTTCCTCAGAAAGCAAAGTTCACTCTCAAATGAAAGAGGAAAGCCCTGTCAGATATAAAAGCATTCAGAAGAGGCAAGAAAAATGTAATGTAATCCAGAAGGATAAGGATGGAACAGCAACAAACTATGGATGGAACAGGCTATTGGTAGAAGAGCTTAATTATTACCTCTCTTTACCCTGGATTTCAAAACTTTCTAAACTTGTAGTTCAAGTCAGCTACAGATAATAAGACAAGTGGTATTACTTGGGTCCAAAACAAATTATTTACATTAGATGGAATCAGATAATATACCCATAGCATATTTGTATCTTTAAAGAATGCTTTTATTTCAATTAGTTTGAATGAGGACCCAGAAGAGAATGGCCATCAAGGTTGCGGCATTAGCCCCGGTCAAAAAGATTATAGAAAGAAGTGTTTCTTACTTATACAAGTAGTAGTAAAACAGATACAAATTCGTAACTTCTACTTAGCTTTCTCAAAAGTATGTGGTCCATTTCATCAGAGCTAGATATCATTATATATTAAATATTTTAAATATTAAATATTTTTAAATATATTAATATTTTATGTGCTTGGGCTTCACTTATCTTTTTCACAATTAAATCTTTTAAAAATCTCCAACTGATAAAATAAAGGGTAATTCTTCAGCTCTGCATGAATATTTGAGCTATCAATTCTCATTCACAGTAATATCTTGTTCTACAGTACTCGTTTACTGGATTGTGAGTCACACCAGTCACAATCGAACAGGAAGACATTTGTGAAAAAATGTTATCCGTCTGAAATATGTATTTACTATCTATTATTTTCTTATACATGCCTTAGAAAATCTATCACAACATACACATATGAAGATGGATCAAAACCAAGAGCTTTTGCTGTAATAAAGCACAAAGCTATGCCCACTTTACTATAACAGAAGTTGCAAATCGCTGTTCTTTCAACCTCATGGTGAACGGTGAAAAGAAAGTTCTGATTCATCTTTTTGTGTAAAGTTTTAGAACTTATCTTTTTCTTTACTACAAAAAATATATATTCATTTATTTAAATACTTGCTACAATTCATTGCTATACTTTTTATTTAAATACACTGCAAATTTTCCCTTTCATTCATTCATTTGTTCCAGTTTTGAAATGGAAAAAAAAAATTCAACTACTGAGCTCAAGCTAGAGGCTCTTTACAAGTAATCTAAATCTGATTAATAATTACATTTCTTTTAAGACCAATATGTATTTGACGCTTTTAAATGAATCAAATCAGACAAAGGCACTTATCAATTAACCAATAAAGTTATAGTTTGCTCTCATTTTTGACAGAAAGAAAAAACAGTCAGTTGCACTGTTGAAAAAAATAATAATCAAAAACAGTTCTTTGCAGAAATAAACTGGCAAAAAAGCAGCAGAGATGAAGATCTTGTATTACATATGCTAAAAAGCAACAAGTAATAATAGTCTTAATAATCTAATATTAAATGCAGCCTAATATAAAAAGACATTTTTTTAATAATCTGAGCTATATCTATCTCAGTAATGAAAGATTTTAAAATAAAATAAAATCTAGAATGGTATAAGCCAGCATCATCATCAAATTAATATAATAGAATTAAAAATTAGAGAAAGAGGACATGAATTAACTGATTGCAGTAAATGTATTCCCATGTAATTCCGGTGACTGCAGACGGTTATTGAAGTCTGTTGGATGTGTTGTCAAAAAAACAAACAACCAACCAAAAAAAAAAAAAAAAGATAAAAAATTTATTGAACTAATGTCAAATCCAGGGAACACACACGAACGCAGTTCAGCGTAAATTGGATCTTTTATCACAGTCACAAAAAAATCCTTCAGAGCTGTCTGAGCGAGGGACTGTATGGAGTGGCACATTCTGTGCAGGGCACTGGGCATACCACCAGAACGGTAAAAGGACTGATGGATTTTAATTATTCAAGGAGTTTAGAGGAACTAGGTCAGTATGCTTTAGATAAAAGCAGATTAAGAGTGGACCTCATGTATCTAGGCAGCCTGAAAAAAGGAGAGATCAGAGGCTACAGTACAGAGGCTACAGTACAGAGGCAAAAGGAGAGATGAGAGGCTACAGTACAGTACTGTGCAGATTGTTAAATACAAAAATAAAGGGGCAGAAATGGGACCCTTAAGTCAGAAAAAGACAAGGAATTTGGAGAAAATTCCTTTATGGAGACCTACTCTAAGTGGAACATCCTAGCAGTGGCAAATAGCAGCAACTACTCTCACAATGATTATCAAATATAGTTGTGTAACAGCAATTTCCTGAAGAGATTTAAGTCAAAAGGGGATACAAGCCTAGATCCTAACATTTCCTATGATTCTGTGCCAATATTAGTTTATATGCTTAACTTCAGACAACAAGATTAACGTGATATTTAACAGATACGTCCTTATAATAGAGGTATTTTGGGCTACCTGCTGCAGCGAACAGTTTAACCTACTTATCCAAACTAATTCAGAGCTCATTAGAAACTGAAAAGCAAACTACTGAGGTGAAACAAGAACCAAATTTGCCTTTTCAGAAGGTAAGACCAACTTAAATCACAGTTTTGTGGTACTGTAGGTCTAGTGCATTTCCTCATTTTTTATTTTAACATGTGAGATGTGCTAAAAAATGCTATTATTATAGCAAATAATTCTAAGGGTATTAGCTGGTAACATAGCATTTCAGTCCTCTCCATTGAACTGAAATTGGCCAGAGCTTACCACTTTAATTGATGTGAGCAGTCTAATTAAAATGAGTATTCCAGTCCTCACTGCCCAGGACACTAACAAAATGCATTGTTATAAAAATATAACATTTAAAAACTGTGACATGTGCTGCAATTTTGTGATTAACCTTAATCTGAAAAAATAATATATATATATATGCCTTCTCAGACTTAGCTACTGCATTGGATTTTGTCAGTTTTGAAGTTAACGCAACACTATTTTTCTCTTACTTTGCTTCTTCATCTCTGGCAACTAGCAGAGACATGTGATTAGATGCTGAAGCTGTTCGCAAGATGTCAACGGCCCTAGAAAGAGGGGGAAAAATAATAAAGTAAATATACCAGGGTTCTGTCAAGAAATACACAGTAGGTAATGCTAAAATGATGGGAAAATGAACAAATTCTTAATATAGTTAATAATTTTGACTAAGAGATACAGAGAAAAGTTTGTCAGCAGCATAACCCAAATTAAGCACTGGAGAACTAAGCAAAAAAAAACAGACTGTGGTGAGTTTGTGCCTGATGATGGGAATACACTGGGATTGTTCTTTCTTTCCCTTCCCTTTTGTCCCCATCTCTCCTTGGGCCATCCTACTGGACCCTGGACCTCCTTTAGGATTAACAGCCTACACCAGAGAAAGAATACTGCTCAGATATCTTCCATTGCTTAGGATTTCACTCACCAACATATACTGTAATTTTGCATTGCATTTTAATTCCACATCTTACTCTTAAAAATTAGGCATCACATTGATCTCTGGTGATCCAGCTACAGGAACCATCAAACATTCTACATTTTTTTTTTCCTAAGCAATACCTCCTTAATTATCCCATTACAATGATACTTGTTAACTGCACTATTTATTCTCACCAGTATTCAACCAAAATGTAAATATAAAATATTGTAACAGCTTAATATGCTTTAATGCTATTTTCACACACATTCTATAATCTGCATCATTACAAAACTATCTTATTCTGCCATTACAAAAGCATTTGAACTCCCATCACTTTTCTGATAGTTTTGCATAATTAGCTTTATTAAATTCATTGCCGGTTCAACTCCTGTGACCTTAGTGGAGTTGTGGTCGTTAATCAGTGGTCGATATGGCCACAAATAAATAAATACATACATTTCAAGCTCTAATGCACATCTACTCAACAGTACAAACGTACCTTTCATTGGTTACTCCAATTAAGTTTTCTCCATTGACATCCAAAATAAGGTCTCCCGCGAGCAAACGGCCTTGTAATGAAATCAACAGCCACTCATGAATCAACAGGAAAGTGGAGAATGTATTATATTATGGTAATAAAGCAGTTTTGTTTTTTTTTCCTTTCAATTTTATTTGATCTAATGCATAAACAACCTTACGACATTCAGCAGCTTAGGTTCTGATCCTGATTTATCTATGCCACTGTGACAAGACTAATGACAATCAGTCAGTGTTACTAATCACAGAACAGCTACAGAAAATAAACGTTATTTGTATTATAGCACAAATATTTGCAGCACTGGAGTCCATAGTTTTGGAAGTAACTTTTGGCTGAATGTTGCTGATAACATGCATGTAAGCTACCATGCATGAATACATTTATATTTTATATTTGATAAAGACATCTCTAAAATATATTTTAGAACCATTTTTATTTTTAACCTTTTGCAAGTCTCAAGTGTAGGAACGATCACTTTTGAAGTAATTATTTTAAATGATCAATCTGCGTAAGAGAAGATGGAATCTCAAAAAAGCTTTTTATTTACAGCACGTTTGCAAAAATACATTTTAAATTACTTACTATCTACAGCAGCAACCCCTCCAGGTAGAATTCTCTTTATGAAAATCCCATAATCTTCTGCAGTTTGTGCCCGGTAGCCTCCAATAATTTTAACTCCTGAACAACCAACAAAAGAAACAGGCAAGAAATTGTTATTCCATCTACTGTGCTAAATGGATTTACAGTCAAATCCATAAAATTTGGATAAATTAAACTTCTACTGGTGTCAGTGTTAACTGGATAAGCTCACCAGGTGCTTTTAGGTCTGGTTTGCTCTGCATCAACAGAATGTGCAACGTAATTACCTAGTCCATTCTGACAATCAGAAAAAGAAATGCGGTGAACAGCTCGATTGATTCCATGAGGGCCCATAATCGTCCTATGAAATAAAATAAAAATCATTAGATCTCTAATGACATAAATGTATATAAAGCTATGTTAATACAGAAGAAATTCCAGTGACCATGTTTTTAACTCTAATAGAAACCAAAATGAGTCTTCTTGACTGTCAACCTTATTTGAAACCTTTATGCCACTTCTCCCCTCCAGTGAAAACTCAATCTTTTCATCATAAATATGAGATGATAAGGGTAAAATAACGTATGCTTTGTTTATTTCCATTCTCCCCAGAGAACTTCAGGCTGAATTCTGAATCCCACTTTACTTATAGTAAAGGGATTTTGATTAAATAGAAGCAAAATTCCATGACCTGGTCCAGCTTAATGTTTAGGCAAGAAAAACACATCATAACATCTCAGATCAGCTGATGAATATTACGACAGAATCACAGCCAAGACAGTGCATCCAAAACATTTGCTAAAACATCTAACATACAACTTTGTGGTTATTCGTGAATGTAAGCTTTTCCCTGCAGTCTTTCATTTCTTATTCAACACTGTTCTGTTTATAAAGGCTTCTTTCCAAACGCTATTGCCTGCTCCTCTTTGTACCCTCCAACCCCAGGTCAGAATTCCAGGCATCTGAAGGCAGATGAGCATTTTGTAGGCACGTGATAATGGGAAAGAATTAAATAAGTATACAAAGTAAAATTAGATCCTTGAAACCCATATTTACAATTCCATCAGAAACGTTTCCAGTGTACTGCTGTGAGAATGTAAAACATTAAGAATTCCTTTATATTCAGAGTAATTGGCCACACTTTACCACTTGTCAATTTTCATTTTGATGAGCTACTATAGAAAAAACAAGCTGTGTCACAGATCCTTTGTCTTCCCACTACACCATTTTTGGAGAAGACTCACCAGATACCTTCTGCAAAAAAAGCAGAAGCACAATTTAGGTTTTCCTGCTTTGACCTACATACATATTGTTCTGTATTAGATAAGACGTAGTATTTTCTAGAGCATGATGTTGAAGTGAAATGGAACAACTAAAATTCATTAGTGGAGGGGGGGGGGAGAGGGGGATCAAAATGGAGGACATAGTGACCCAAATCCTCCCACGCAGCCAAATCCAGCATGCACCTTCAACTCCTAGCCTGAAACTCAGTATTTCAGCAAAATTTGGAGTACATGCCATTAAAGGGTGTCCTGCCAGGGAAGACAGAAACCCAGAAGGTCCAAATGTTCCTAAATTCCAGCAGCAAGCAAGATTCAGGTCATAAAGAACATCCCAAATCTTTCACTTTTGCATAAGAAAACTGTGTGAGTCCTTTATCAAGGAGTAAGCACTTAAAAAAAAAAAAACAACAACAACATGACAATTTTTTCCACAATCTCAAATTCCCAAGTATTTGCAAAATTAGCCTTTGCTTCAGAAAGGTTAGCCATAAGAACAGACCTAATGATTAATCTTTAAAACAAACAAGAAGCCTACGTGTCAAACATCCTGTAATTTTCACTGCATTATTCCTCCCAGTATCTGTTCCACAGGCTAAAAAGGACCGACGAAGCCTAGTCAGTGTATTTTGCCACTGCCCAGACTGCACATGACCTTGCTATGGTGTGACAGAGCATAAGACCCACTTCATGAGGCTAAAAGTGAATGAAATCACTTCTATTTTTTCACATTTTGAGAGGACGAATAAACCCCAAAGTCTGTTATTTCTTTAACAAAACTTTTTGGGGTCAACTACTTCTATACTACAGCAATGGATCATTTTGCATTATTGCTGAGTACTGGCATCTCAATTATCCCATGAATTTAAGCTGTTTTAAGGCTGAAAGACAATATACCAGTCACTTGCTTTAGAGCTCTGTCCTGATTTGTATCCATCTTTGAAAACTTAGACAAGAAAAAAATGATCTTTAAAATATGCAATTATTCTTTCCATTTTCTTTCCTGTTTTGCCTTTTACTGTGCTGCCATACTCTTAGCGGTTTTCACATAGTAGTCATTTGCTCATACATTGCAGAGATCCACACATGACTGTTATTTATTATTTAATATGTATTTTTTCCAGTAATAGAGACCTCAACTTAACTGCATTTTCCTTAATTAATATCTCAGTGCACACTTGCCAAAATAGTCCATCAGGAATATTGTACTTTTTCCTTATCTTCTGTATTATTAGTGAAGAATGAAGAGTAGCAAATCAAGCTACCTCAACACATGCATAGAATATTATTATTGGGTTAACCATAACTTTTGGAAAAAAAGAAAAAGCACAAACAAATGTTAAGCTTCAGCTTTACACAGTTTATTTTGTGAAGTTTTAGAAGATCAAATCTCAGATTTTAAGTCTTCAATATTTCAAAGGAATACAGAGATTACAGTAAATGTACACGAAGATCAGGACATTATCAAATCAGGGCACAGAGCACGTAATATGAAAGGATCTATGTTTCTATAAGTAACAGGCAATGCGTTCAAGAGAGCTAACGTAAACTTGATTCTGATTAAGAGGATACAGAGAATATAAACCAACTGGCAGCAGTAACAAAAATAACGTGTTCTTTGTAGAAAAAGATGCACATTAAATAATCAATTAAATGTCACTGCTCTTTCCTATAGAAGTCATATACAAATATTTTCAAGCCAGCTTTTAGCACACAGAAGAGAAAAAAAAAAGGTGAGGTGAGACAATAGCTGAAATCAACAAGCTAGACCATGACTTCATGACATTAAAATTATGACAAAATATTAAACAACACTTCAGCTGAAGTCTTGGAATGCTAATAGACTGAGTGCACATCATTTTGTGCAGACGTTCTAGTAAAGACTATTAAAATGAAGTCTTGGGTACTTTATTTCTATTACTTTGTTATCAGCACATACAAGGAAGTTCAACAGCTTTCTGTTTTATCCCTTCTAGAGACTTATCAGAACACGTGGCTCTGGGTATTATTCTGTTCTGTATTCCTGAGAAATTATTAGTCATTTATGGCCACAAACAGAATATTTAGCTAGACTTATCAATGGAAGAATAATACTCTTCCCTCAAGAATAGATATGATTTGGCACTTACTCAAAATCTTAACGATAAAAGAAACAAGCAGCTGAAAATGGCTACAGCTGTTAAATGATCTCAATTGTACCCTTCCCAATCGCAAGCTAGAAAAACGCCATGAGAACCCAAAGGTTAAGCATACCAGTATAAGAGAGAAAGACCATCGAAACGCTCTGGTTCATCTTCATCTCCTGGTGAGAGTAAGGACATTCTTCAGTACAGCAACCAAAATACACTGGAGGTTTCCAGTTCAACGGGATAAAGGTTATCAGCAGGACAATTTCTGCTACTAACCAAAAAACAAAGTCAAACAGACAGAGCCCGAGACGAGTGTCTCTGCCTACTTAATCTTCTCTGAAACCCTCTGCGTCACATTGGCTAATTCAGCTATCCAGGCAACGTTTACTTTTTCTGTTTGAAATGGCAATTTGTAGCAACTTTAGACTGATAAATGCAGAGGAGGGAAAAATTACTTGCATTTATTAAAACTGGGATTGTGCAATCTATAGCTAGCAGCAGCGAGCAGATGGAATAATTCAACTTATTTATTCATGTTCTTCCGGTTATTTATTTACATGCTCCCTACAAACAAGGTCAAAAAAGTAACTCATGACCTTTCCAAAGCAACCTGCCTAGCAGGCTGGGTTATATACATCCACACACAAAAGGGAAAGCCCACAAAGCAGACAGACTGAAAGCATTAAGCAAATGCCATTATGCTATTACTTGGCATTCCCAGTTACAGTACTGACTTGTGGCATGCTTTAACTTAGTTTTTGCCTTTCAGTATCCAACAGTCTGAGGTTTACACAGAACTTGGGCTACATCTTTTCAGTAGAAATGGACACTGACATGCTTGTTTTTTGTGAAAGCAAGTAAAATTGGTACAAAAAATGACCGCATTTTGTTACATATCCTGATGATTTTTATAGCATGAGTAGGTGAACAGTAGGTATGATTCTGTAAATCCCATTTTTCTAGAAATGATCTGTGAGCCTTCTGTTTCTGAGGCTTATTCTTTTAAACATAAAATATTTTAACTTCCTACTGAATACTCAGAATTGGCATTCTTAATCTAAATGAACCTCAAAAACGATCCCCTACATTTCAATGCCTACTTCCAGAAATCCTTTGTCCTTGAGCTACCAAAAAAGCCACAAAGCTTTGCAGTGCCTTTTTATTTCAACAAACCCAACGGAACATCAGAAAAACACCTGAAGGAATGAATTTCTGTCATTGCATTGAGAATAGTTCCCAAAAGAAAAACTATACAACTATTTCCAGACGTAAGACTGTTCTGACCTGAGGCTTGGTCTTTGCAGAGGTATGCATATTTTTGGAAGTTCTGAGCTTCTGACAGCAGTTTAATTACCTACTGTCTCCTTCCATGTTTATATCACAGTATACACTCCCATTACTGCCCTGTTTTCTAAAAGATATTAAAAAAAAAAAAAGGCATTTTAAAATGAAAATCAAATATTCTGTGTTCATTAAGGCCTTTAAATATAAAGATGAATCCTGTCTAAAGCAGGGAGTAAACCTGTGATGAGACAGCATCTGTCAGCGTCTAGAGCCGCACAGTGGGAGAGCGTGGCTATACAGAAAATGCATATGCTTAGCTAATGCACTTCTTTTTTTTTTTTTTTAAAGTTGTAGTAACTGTGTTTTTAGTAGCATGTAATCATTCTGGGAAAACAGTATTTATGCTTATAAGCAATGTGCTATGTGGTGTTCAAGAATTGTGAGGTCAGTCCCTAGTGTCTGCAATCCGAGACAGACAGAAAGCTGACGTGACCTACTAAAG
Source organism: Oxyura jamaicensis (assembly GCF_011077185.1). Taxonomy (NCBI): domain Eukaryota; kingdom Metazoa; phylum Chordata; class Aves; order Anseriformes; family Anatidae; genus Oxyura; species Oxyura jamaicensis. The sequence continues at coordinate 7,752,757 of NC_048910.1, read as the reverse complement.
ACTGAGGAAAAGTCCAGTGATGGAAGTGGGAACATAAAAGCAGCCTTCCCAATTCCCACAAAGTGAAGGACTCCCACTGGCCTCATTTGGAGTGCTCACATACATTTACTGATGAAAACGTGTGCCTTTGTAGCCTTTCCTAAATCAGTTTAATTCTGCTAGTGCTTCTGGTGTTAGTCCAAAGAAGGAAAAGTCACCAATATTTTAAGCATTATATCAATTTGATTAGCTCCAGGCAAAATTACAGAAGATGGCCAGTAAAATACCAATAGCTCTTCTACCACAAAATTTTAATTGTTCTTAACACCAATGGAGTTCAATTTGTGGTATCAGTGTATAGAGCATTTGTCAAAACAAATCACTCAGAACAATAGAGCTTTTTCACAATGTCATGCTTTTTTCAATACAAACACACACACTTAAAAATATGACTCAAGGCTATGCATTTCCGTTATTAAAAAATAAAAATTGATTTTTATTAAACCAGACATGACAAACTTCCCAACAATATACGCAGATGTAAAATAGTATCAACCTCCTTATTTCTCCAATCTCTTTTTTCTAGAGTTTGGTTATCAGAAATACATCTCTTGTTCTAAAATTGCTTCTCCGTTCCTTCTTCAAGGTAAAACCATAAATTGTTCAGCTTCCTGAACTCATCCCCAAGGCTTCTGTCCCTCTTTACCTTAAAGTTCTGTTGCTGTGCTGCTTTTTCTAACGGAGTCATACAGAGAACTGGTATTGCTTCTCTTGCCAGTTCAAGAGAACTCTGCCTTTCAAGAACATACTCCGTGGAATTCAAATTATTTTTTACTCCTAGAAGGAGCTTAGAACATAGTAACACATAAAAACAAAACAACAACAACAACAACAAAACACCATAAAATCTAGTATTTGCAAATAAGACTGAATTTTTCAAGAGAGATTATTTGTTACTTTGTGCAGCAAGCAAACCAAGATTTGTTTTCAGAGAGTAAGCTATTCTCTTTGGCAACATTATTAATTATGACTCACCTTTCCCGAAAGAAATTTTGTAATGCTTTAGCAACCGAGATGAATTATAGGATAATTTTGTAGACAGTAAAAAACATCTGCATAATCTTTTGTAGCAAGATTCACAAGACCATTTATCATAACTAAAAAAGATCTTTTATGAAAATCCAATACAAGTGAGTTATGCAACCATAACCTTTCAGGTTCACAAACCCTGAAAGGTGAAAATTCGTTATGACACTAAACACCACAGCCAAGAGACAGTATGAGCAAATGTTTTCTTCTGATCTATCCCAAAACACTAATTATTCAAGAATGTATTTTGCTGATTAGGTCATAAAGATTAAGAGAAAACATGTATCATTATGTGGCAGTTGTTAAACATGAAAAAAAAAAAAAAGCTTGAGCAACAGCTTGAGCAACCTTGTAATTAAGTAGAAGCATGAATGGTTTGAGGCTAACCCCTTGCATAGAGAAAAAATGTATTATTTAAAGTTTAGGTAAGCCTCAATTAACATCTAATCAACTACATTCTTAAAGCAGTGTACATTGATATTGGTTCCCAGACGCGAAAAAAAAGTACAGAAAATCAGTCTTGCATCATGATGTAGTTTAAGTATGGTTTTGTGCACCAATTTCACGTTAATTTCTTATTTGAAAAACTGCTTTTGGAATACAGTCATCTAGTAACTATTTATACAATGAACCTTGCATAGGGACCTAGCAAAACATAGCTTTTTAAAGATATACCTTTGTATTACATGCCCCTTTATTTCCATCTGACAATCAGAGCAATTGCATCTTCAAATCCCAGGAAAAATCAGTTATTTTTTTAATAAATGCTCTGTGATTTTTTTTTTAAATTAAGTTATTCACGAAGTGGTATAATTCAAAATCTATGCTAAATTGTTTGACAATGCCTTTGAGTACTACTAGCTGGAATCTATTGCATAAACACAGTAAACGTCATACAGTTGAATATAAGCTGTCTGCGCCCGTTTTTCATTATGTTTTTTGATGACAGTGTTGGCATGGTTATTTAACAGTTTGGGAGGAGTCTGAACTTACGATTTTCAATCATGACTAAATCCAACTTTGTCCTTTAGAATTTGACCCAACTATTAAATGGATAACATTACAGTTTATAGAATTTAATATAACTGTCATTATATATCCCGTGGCACTGTTTTTAAAACAAAACAAACAAACAAACAAAAACCAGAAAGATGGTTCCAAAGCACAGCAATAAAAGACTTTAGTCATGCCTATTATTCTTTAAAAATAATGCATTATAATTCATAAATTCAATTCAGTGTTATGTTGATGTAGTTGCCCCATATACACAAGGAAGTCATTTACTATATACAAGTATGTTTTTATAGTTTCAAAAGTATTAAGAAATTTCTATGGGGGGCTTTATCTCTAGAGAACCAATTCAAATTGAATGCCAATTAACTTGATGAAAAGCGTAAGAGCTATTTCTTCCCTTTATGTCTAAATTCACTGGTGTTGGTGTTACCTTTTGTAAGAAGTTGCTTCAAACTGTTTCAGTATTAATATTTCTTTAAGACACCAGCAAAACAAGATCCTGCTAAGTAAACTTCAAGAATTTTCATATTACAAGCCAGTAATTTTTGCATTCCTGTACGTGGGGGGCGGGGGGGGGGGGAAGTACTTACTTTTTATTCAGGTTTGTTAGGGGATCTGTACTGGACATCTTCAATTCTATTAAAAATTCAAAATGAAGAATTCTGAAACACGAAGCACTGGCTCATAACCAGGACAATAATTGCTGTAAAAAAGGAGAAACCACCTTCTGAAATGTATATGGCTGTTTATTTTCAAGCACTGACAACAATTCTTATTTATTACTAACAAAAATCCAGTGGGAGAAGAGAATTTTCATGATAAACCAGATACACTTCAATGGTGAAAACAGTAAGCAGATAATTCAGACTTAGCTGTATATTGTACCAAAACATCTGACAACCTAATTTACTTTTAATTCATGAGTCAGGAAGTAGAAGTAAATCGGAACACTCTGTGATTAAAAACTTATATATATACACGTATATATACAAAAAAGTGAGACTAAAATACCAGGATAAAATAATTGTGCAAGATAAAAATAATGTCTGATTTTCTTCTAGAAAAGGTTAGGTGAGTCTAATAGTGTTATGGACAAGGTGAGGTGTTCTATGTGTCTTACTTTCTCACATTTTTTCACTTGCCATCTAGTATTCAGCACCTCTGGAATTCTGACTTTGAGCATCTAAGACGTGGGCCACAAGGCATGCAAGATGGGGTTACGGACCAACACACTGCATTTTTATTAGTGCATACAACAGGTTTTAAGAAATGCAGTCGTAAACATACTGATTTACAGTCATTTGAAAAATTTCTGAAAGAGCACCAATGCAAAAATACGTGTTTATATTGCTGGCAAATTTCCTGACCTTATGAGCTCTCTGGCTAAACCCTCACATGGCCAAAGACTACAAAGCACTGCTCTGGAGACATGGTACAAGGGGTAAAAGGGGGGCAAATGTTTGCCCCTAACGCTGCTTCCAGAGCAGTGCGTATTCCCTCATCAGCCTCTGCAGTAACACAACTTCATGCAGGCAGTTTATTCCTGTATGAAGTGATTAATTTGATTTTCGAAGGCACCAAGTCTTCCTGCAGCAGATGGCAGTAAAAGTTTTCAGACCTCTCACTGGAGGTGCAAAAAAAACCGCCCCAAACCACAGGAGAATTGCTACAAAGCACGGCTTCGCTCCGGGCTTTGCTGCTCCCTTACTTAAAGCATCTAAACAAAAAGCGGAGCGGCACCGGGAGCCGGGCAGCGGGGCTGTGCGCGGGACAAGGGCATGGAGGCGACTTCCAAGGGATTTGGGGCTGACCCGGTGCCCTGAGGCGCGACCCCAGTCCCCGCTGAGGGGAGGGCAGCGGCCGCCCTCGGGACAAAGCCCGGCCGGAGCGCGGCCGCCCGCCGGGCACGGGGCTCGGCTCGGTTACCTCGACGCCCGAGGGGTCCGCCCGGCCGGGGAAAGGAAGAGACAACGGCGGGGTCCTGAGGGAGTCTCCCCGCCAAGCGCCTCAGCGGGGCGAACGGCAGCGACCCCTCGGCGGCAGCGCTCGCTCCCCTCAGCGGAGCGATGGCGGCCCCCGCCTCCCCGCTTCTCCCCTCCCCGGCTCCGTGAGGCGCGGAGTCGGCCCGGCACCGCCCCACGGGCGGAGAGGAGCGGTGTGGCGGAGGCGGAGCGCGGACCAGGCCCCGCCGCCATCTCGCGATAAGGGCCCGGCAGCGGGATGGGGCCGGGCGGCGGTGGCCGCCTGCGGCTGGCCCTGGGGCCACGCTGCCTCTGCGTCATGGCGCTCGGGTGGGCGCCGCCGAGGCTGGCGGCCGGGGCTCGGTACGGGCTGTGGGCGGCCACGCGGCGGGGGGCGGCGGCCCCTTGGGGAGCCCGCGGGCTGCGGGGCTCCAACCCCTTCACCCGCGGACAGGAGGAGGAATGGCGGCGGCGGAACCGGACAGCGCTCACCTACATCGCCGCCGCTGCCGTGGGCATGGTGGGGATGTCGTACGCGGCCGTGCCGCTCTACCGCCTCTACTGCCAGGTACCGGAGGGGGCCCGACCGCTGCCTCCTCCCCGGGGGGCGCGGGGAGCGAGCGGCGGTGCTGAGCGCGGCCTTTCCCTTTGCCCAGGCGACCGGGCTGGGGGGAACGACGGGCGCGGGGCGCGACGCGGCGCGGATCGAGGAGATGGAGGCGGTGAAGGAGCGGGTCGTCAAGGTCACGTTCAACGCCGACGTGCACTCCAGCCTCCAGTGGAACTTCAGGCCGCAGCAGAGCGAAATCTACGTGAGTGGGTTTCCTCCCCATCGTCCCTCTAACGGAGCGATACTCACAAAGGCGGCTCGAAGGCTTCGGGGTTCTGCCTCACACGGTTTTGTCGCCACACGTCTCGGTCCCGCAGGGCACTCGGTTTGTGCATTTGGGCGCTGATCTGGAAAAAAACACATCTGGGGCCGGCCCTGGAGCCTACCCTGCAGGCTGCGTCCCCAGCACTGCTTGGGAAGGTAGGGCCCGTCGCCTAGATAGGGGCCCTGTCACAGAAAGCAGAGGGTTTCTGTAAACTTTCCTATCAGTTAAATTGTAGCTTCCATCAAGCAACCAAAAAGGATTGCTGTGTATAAATCCACATATTAAAATAGCTCTGCATGCTGATAAACTGCTGAGAAAAATAAACAACACCTTAGTGGTAAACCAGCAAAATGCACGTACATAATATTGCTGATGCTTTTAATTTAGAATGGGGGTGAGATATCTATAAGCAAAACGTTTGTGAAATAGTGGAGTGAATAATCAATGTGAAATGGCAAAAGAGAAAGCGAAGTCATTCTAGCTGAACTCTTAACAGAGTCTGAGGACAGGAGGGCTGCAGGGTATTAATCATCACCATGCAATTACTTCATACAGGTGGTACCAGGAGAGACTGCACTGGCCTTTTATAAAGCAAAAAATCCTACTGACAAACCAATAATTGGAATCTCTACTTATAATGTAGTGCCCTTTGAAGCAGGACAGTACTTCAATAAAATACAAGTAAGTCTGCGAAAAGTAATATTTTTTTTTTTTTTTTTTTTTTTTTCTAATTTAAATCCTGAATGTTATGCTTTATGTGCACAAACATTTTAAGAAAATACCTTAAAATTTTCAAATTACAATGCATCAGTTCATTTTTAGCCTTATCTCCATAAAAAGCTTAACTACATGTCCAATTAAAGTGGTTCCCAAGTATATGGTATTTAGTACAATTTACTCTGTGGGCAGACAGTAATCAGTGGAACTAGCCTGGACAAGTTGTGCTTTTAGACATCTCATTAAAGTTATTTTTTTTCCTGTCACACAAGAGGAACAGAATTGTTGTCCTCTTGCTCGTATGGATGATCCTTCCTCAGATCTTAGAGATCTACATGGAAAGGGAGCTGATTTAGCTGATTTAAAACAATGAAACCTTCTCTTACTTTATCAAGGAGAATGTTCACAGTATTTCCTAATAATTTTTTTTCCTCCCCCATACAGTGTTTTTGTTTTGAAGAACAGCGTCTGAATCCTCAAGAGGAAGTAGACATGCCTGTCTTTTTCTACATTGATCCAGAATTTGCAGAGGACCCTAAAATGGCTAAAGTTGATTTGATCACCCTCTCCTACACATTTTTTGAAGCAAAAGAAGGACAGCACTTACCACTTCCTGGATATCAGTAATGGGCAATCTCAACACAATTTGACTTCTACTACTTGAATACCAGCTTTGAAACTATTTTTCTATGAAAGGAAAAACTGCTGGAGTACTGTGCAATATGAAATAATATTATTAAACTATTGTGGACATATGCTGGTCTTACAAAAACATGCATTTTTATTTTTTATTTTTTAAACTTGTGCAGTTGGAATGTTACTTCTTAGGAATAATTAGGATAATTACTTCTTCATCAGAGAGCAGAAGGGAACTCTGTTCATGGAATAGCGAGGGTTGTCTCAAAGCTGTCTTTCTATCAGATGAAACATGTTAAATTAATTCTGTGAGGGAAAATTTTAAACCAAAGTGTAAACTAAGATCTTTAAATCTAGAGGAACAAATCAGTTTATTAAATAACTAAAATTGCACTGCTGACTGAAAAATAACTAGCCTGTATTCAGTGAAAGATATTTACTTTTTTATAGAGCAACTTAATCAGTTCACAAAATCTCAAAACTAAAAGTTAGAGTGTATTGCTTTGTAACCCTCCCATAGCATAGGAAGATAGGATGATTCAGAAGATGATGCTCTCTTGAATTATTACTGAATCAGTAGTTCATTTGGTAAGAGCAGACTGCTCTAAAACTGTTGATGTTTGGAGGGGGAACAGTAATTTAAATGTAAGCATTTCAGATCTGGGGATTGCTGGCAGAAACATGTGACTTGAAAAGCAAAGAATCTTATTTTTGTCTTTGCGTATTTCCTGCATGGATTCTATGCAGAAAATTCATTTGGAGTATCAGAACTGTTAATGATTCCTCTTGCACTCCTGAGAAGGCTGTACACTGGGCACACCTACACAGAGATAAGCTAGACTTATGTATGTACTGCCTTTCCCTTCAAAGCATTTCATAAACAACTGCTCTGAATTGCAAGCTAAATTAATAGCAGAGGTGACTCCTGAAAAAAAAACCAAAAGAATGTCAACCCCATTCAGAGTCTGACAAAGTCTGTCCAGAAACATACAAGTTGATCTGAGATCCACCTAGGTACTACTCAGTCTTTACCACTGGAACATGTAAGCCTGTATTTATGTAACTTTTTGCCATTATCTATGGGATAGGCATAATCATAACTTATAGTCTTGCAAATAAGGAGTGAGTTGCAGAGCAGGTTTAAGTGACGTACCCATTTTCAGACAGGAATTAATCTCAACATAGTATCTCATCTAATATGCCAGTTCTTTCTACCCTTTTCAGTGGATGAGATCTAATAAGGTTAAGAGTAATGGTTAAGACTCTAAAAAGGTAATGGAAATAACTTCACGCACAATTATGTTTGCATACAATAATGAAAAAAACAGTGCCCTTCTCTGAAAATAAATGGAAGCTATGTTTAAAATGCATTTTTGTACCAAATCTGTTATTGTTTAAAAAGATTCTCAATGACAGTGTGTTATCTTCACTGTGTATTTATTAAAGTTTTAAAAAATTTTCATATCTCTTACGCATTTTATCCAGCTGAATGTGGATCCCACACAAGTGAAAAACATCTCTATGAATATATCATCAGCCTTATAATCTAAAATTCCAGTTGTGTTTCAGAAAAAAATGCTATCAAAACTAATCTTGGAATCTAGGAGAGAAAAAAAAAATCTTACCTGGTTTGTCTTTGATCCATTGTCTTTTTGAAAGGTGAACTGATTCTGAAAGTTCTCTACACATTGCTTTATTCTGGCCATGCATTTCAGAAGAAAAAGAATAGCCCCTTGACAAGTTTCATAAAGATCTGAGTCTTCCCTTGAGTTTGAAAGCCCAAGTTTGCATGGATACTGAGCACAATCCTACAACAAAACGAGCTCTCTAACTTCAGTAATTAGCCAGTTTCCTTCACGGCCTTCATATCTGTAATTGTTTCTTTAAATATGGAAAAGTTCAGTTAGCAATCATTTCATTATGGATTACCATACTGAAATAGCCTATTTAAACTTGTTACACTTAGGCATGCTAGGATTTTAACAACATAACTAAGCTGTAGAAGAAAAATGAATCCACCTGAAATCTTATTTTTTACGTTTTTTTTCTGACTGCTGTCCAGACCATTGCAAATAATGAAAGAGGAATAATGGTAAAGAGGCTTACCTTTTCACCTCTACTTACAAACGAAACCTTTACTTCCTCATGGTGTTCTATTGGTCTAGCTAGCTGCAAAACTGCCAACTGGATAACTGAAACACTAGCTTCACTCTCAAATACTTCCAAAACAGTCCGCATTTGAATATGCATGTCAGCTGGTAAAAACTCCGAAGTATTGGGGGTTAAGTACTCAGGAAGCATTTGCTTTTATTGGGAATTGTACACTACAAAAATTGCACAAGACTGAGAACTTGTTACCACTTAACAATTAACAATGAACATTTAAAACACAGTACTTAAAAGCAGCCAGTTAGCTTATCAGCTGTGAACCAAGTTCTCAAGATTTGTATCAATTATAAGTTAAGAGAACTCTCTGTTAAAGTGCAGATTTAACATTCAGCATTAAAATAGACAAGGCACTTCATTTATTAAAAGATAAAACTGTTATTAACAGGTTTAAACAATTTGATTAAAATAAATGGATAACTAATGCTCATCTGCATTGTAGATGATTATTTTTCCTTCACCAGAAAACAATCTCTGCAGGGCAGGAACGCTGGAAGAAATTACTGATCCCCTTCCAATATTTACCAAGTAAATAAAAGTAACAACAACACAGCAACAAGTAGCTTTTTTCTGTTCTGTTAATCACGGATGACAGCACCTTACATCCCAGCACAGGTCCTTATTTAAACAAAAATTCTATTATTTATCAGGGTTTTACAAAGAAAACAAAATCTGTATTCAGAGTATGAATATAAGAAAGTAACCACTGTACTTGAGATACCTATCAAGAGGCCCAATTTTAGAAAAGTCCTACATATCAAAAAACCCTTATACACTTCTAGGGAGATTAACACAGACATCAGTGAGGCCAAAATAGAAATTGGATTATGCAGTTTCTTTAAACATGACATCCTGTTTCCTCCATAAGGAGGGATGAATAGTCCAAAGGAACAGTTAACTCAGAAGAAAAGCTCTTTTCTATAGCTGTGAGAGTCCTTTCAGTTTACTTTTACCAGATGTCAAGCGTTAGTTACTTCATACGCAGGTGACTTTGAAAAACATATTTTAGAGGCTCCAAAACTTAAAAGAAATAAAAATAAAAATAATGTAAGTTACCTTGAAGAATACACAGACATTTAAGACAAATTCTCAAGCTGTGGATCCAAGTAACTTTTCCACATAGCTTACTGTTTCAAGGCTTACTGTTTAGTGTGTAAAAATGCCGGGCCCGCCGCACCACAAAAAAAAAAAAAGGTTCCTTATGGGTCCCTTCCAACTCAGGATATTATACAACTTTATGTTGTGTTAAGCAGTGCCCAGGACCAGCAGAGTGTAACTTGTGTGCTCAGTAAAAGACTTCACCTCCCTCTTCAGCATTCTGTATCCTTTTTAACTTCTGGCTTCAGCACAGTGACATCAATTTCTTCATAAATAGCTCTGAAAGAAAAGGAACAGGGCAACTCCTACTTCAGAGTTTTGTTTTATTTAGCCAAAATGCATCAATGAAATCCTGCCCAATAAGAAACTGCCAAGAGTTTAAGTTGTTTACCCACTAAAGTTACATGAGTAGCAGGTTGCCCGGCTTTCTACAGAAGCAAGAGCCAGTCCTATGGTGTGTTTGTGACTATATTTAATGAGAAATCTCTGTACAGCATCACTTTTGATTAAATAAACTTGGAAACACGACTGCAAATGCAAATGGCCTGCATGCCATGAGAAACATAATTATGACCCAAAAAAAAAAAAGAGAAAGCCTTGCTGAGATTTTTCTACCTCAGAATTTGATGGTTCCTCAAAGTAAGTTTTATGCAGATGATTCCATTTTTTTCTCAGTTTACTGGTAAAAATGAGAATTTTAGTTTCTTACTAGTTTTCTGCCTATTTGGTCCTTTGAAGATTCCCCAAATCTGTTCCCTTTGGTAGCTTATATTGTAAGTAGAGGACTACCTTGAGATTCAGCAAACTTTTTTTTAAAAATCAAGACCATTTTGAACAGAAATTAGGTTGGCTCATAGAGTCATAGTATGGTTTGGATTGGAAGGGACCTTTAAAGATCTCCAATTTATATTAGGAATCCAGTTGGTCAGCAAACTTGCTCTGAATAGTGTGGTCTTCTCTCAGAAGAAAAAGACATCTCAGAATTCTTGTAAATTATCTATTTTAAAAGCTACTTACTCTGTGGGAGCCAAAGGATCAAATTCCATTATCTCATAGTAATGAGGTGACTGTGACTTGTTCTTTGATGTGGCTGAAGGGTAAAGACAGATAAATTCAGATTTAAATGTAACTGAAGGAACACTTAATGAATCTTACTTTTTCATCTCTTTCTGAAACTAGCAGATTATCCCCCATTTATCTAGTTGCTTTAAATGGGCAGAGAAGCCATGAACTACGTAAGACTTTTGTCAGTGTTTGTTGCTGCTCCTAGTCTTTAACAGGCAAAAAATAAGTGAAAATTTTTGTGGTCTGTGAAAATTAAGTGGTCTGCAGTATTTATTACCTGCTGGTGATGATCCATTTAATGATGTAGTATGTCCAGTCTGCAGGTTTACTGGGTTCAGAGGCACTGGGCTTAAAAGAGTTGCCAACTGAGGAAATCAAGCAAAACAGTACATAAACAGATTGATCTAGGAGAACCCGTTTGACTTAACTTGCATAAGTACTGACTTATCTTCAGACTCTCAGACTATAATAAGTAAATTACAAAAATAGATCAACAATTATAAAGCTAATTAACCTCCCTTCCCCCCACAAGGAAGTTCAAAACATCTTTTAGGGTTAACTATAGCACATTTGTATAATTTACTTCTGTATAATTTGTTACACTACACAAAGTTGGCAGTACAGCTGTCTCATTTTACTTGCTTGCACTTTAAAATAGGGAGTATGAGTACATGCTTGTAGGGCTGCTTCTTTTCTATTTCATACCGCCTACCACAAATTCAAAACAATACCTTGAAACCTGTTCATATTCTTTGTATTCCTTCTGTCATGGCTTTTCTGTCTGCAGCATACGCATTTGTCCTACGCTGCATTTGATTTTTAATTTATTTCTTTTTAGAGATGCTTATTTGAGATACGAAATACACCACAGTAACATAATGGCAACAGGAAGAGATCGCAGCTTGCTTCACACAGTAACAGATTAAACACAAACAATACAGCAACGTTTTGCAAATTCCATTGAGATTATGCTAGACCTAAAAAATATGCTTCCACATTAGCACCTGTGGTATCACCACAGGAAAGTTTGCCTGGTCAGCAAATACAGAGCATTCCCTGATGTCTGGAGAAGTGTCACAGCGCAGATCTTTAAATCACATTTGGACAGCAGTCAGGGTAAATCCAAACAATTCTCCTTTTGACAGTTGCCAGCAAGGAAATATTATTCTGAACATGAGTGTTACTCACATTGCTATATGTATGTCCAGCTGGGGTGACTCCACTATTGTTTTGTGCTTCAGTTGCAAATCTAGGAGATAGCAATAGTTTCTCAGTTACTTTCAATGTATTAAAACTATATATCACAAAAGCTGCATTATTTTTTTTTAGCTGGTTTGTCTTCACCTTATGTCGCAACTACGAGCAGCAAAAGCAAGTGTCCCATTTACCTAATAGGTGGGAAACTGCAAGGATTCTTTTTCCTGTCTCAAACTGTTCTTCTTGACTTGTACAATTTCTCTATTTTCAATCTATTTCTCCCTTTAACCACAGCATTGGTAAGATTCAATCTGAAAGTCATATATATCCCAAATATGCTGAAGTAAGTTTACATTTGTCAGAATTTAAAAGATACTGCAGGTGTTGTGTATTTAGCGTACAGGTAGTTTTTACTTGTTTTACTTGACTAATGTGTAGAAGAAACATTAAATAAAACTCTGTTCTCAGAGCTTTTGTATCAATTACAGAGGGCTAATAGCTCTGATTATCTTTTACCTGCTACCATTTCTTGATAAGAGATTACTTACGGGAATTGCTGAGCTTTTGTAGTAGTTGCTAAATCTAGCTGTGGATAAATTGATGGATGGTGCATTCTTCCATCTTCAGGGTGTGTAGATATGCAATCTGAAATTCAAAGTGATATTTAATGACTGTTTAAACATTATTAATCAAGTGTTCCATTACTTGTCCCATGATCATTGGAAGAATAAAGTTTTGTTTGGAAGGTATATCAAAAATATGAAACAAATTCTGTTTATCGCATGAAAGACAAAATGATAACAACTCTGATAATATATTAGTTGTAATATATTTTCTTGTTTATTGTCAGAACATAGGTAGTGCTACATATGGTAGATACCAATTTAAACTCCTTTCACTATTTCTAAAACCTAAAATAGAATTATAGGCATTTATTTTTTGGAACATACTCATGCCTTTAACTTAGGTGTATGGACTCCCCTAAAGAGTGGATAGACAAGGACTTCTGAAATCACTAAATCAGGGTATCAAAGTTAGGAGCTTTAATCACGCCTTTCACTATGAAAGGAACCTTAAGTTAGATGAGGTAAATATGTTTCTCTAAGTGAATGCTGTTAACATCAACAGCCTCCTTGAAAAAAATTAAGGAATCAATAGAGTACAAGAAAAGATTATCTCCCTTTCTTCCAAGCCTACAAAACAAACAACTACAACGCTGTTTCGCAAGCTTTATTGTACAGAAAACTTTTTTTTTTTTTTTTTTAATTTAAGAAATGTGGGAGAAAGATTATTGCTTCCACTGTAAACTAGTTACAAGGAACCTTATACATTTTTTTTTTTTAAAAAAAGTACGCACATCAGTTCTCATGTTTCTTCAAGTTAAGGAGTATCTTAGTTTACTCTCTTACAAGGAAAGTCTCAATCCCTCCACTAAGCTTGTGTTGGCTTGCTTTAGGAAATCAGCTGGCAAGGGAAATATGCATTCATCACTTACTAAGGCCTGAAAGCTGAGATGCTGCAGAGTCAGTTCCCAACACCGTTGACAAAGGACATGGAGGATCTGTAGAGAGGTCAAGTAGATCACTTGAGGGAGCAGATGGCTGTTTCCTGTAAAGCTTAACATTTAAATAGGAATAAAATATTTTTTAAAAAAGGAACACACATAGTTTTAAATAAGCAATTTAATTGTGTGTGTGTGTGTGTGTGTGAAAGTGATAACTAATGAAAAGAAAAGCTTTCTAGAAAACATGAGCTTCAGCAAGGTTGCCATTTCAAAAATTTAGGAAAATTCAATAGTAGGATACAGGTCTGACTCAGTTCCAAAGTTTGTTTGTTTAGATACAAGTCTGATACTGATCTTCTGCTTAATCCTGTACAATTACATTCGTATTACTTATGTGTGTTATTGTGATTTGATAAATACTTAGGAATTTATTTTTTTTTTTCAGTCCTGTTTTGGATAGGAAGAGCTCAAAATCACAGAATTTCCCAGAGCACAGAAGAAAGGTTTCCCTTGTTTCTCATGTGAATGTGAGAGAATTAAAAACACAGCCAAAGATTTTAATAAAAACCACGTGCTTGAATCATATGGGTTTGGCGAAACTGGATAAAAAAGGGCATTTTAAACTTGGAGATGCCTGAATAATATTAAAATACACAGACTGCACCATTAGGACAACAAACTAATCCAACAGTCATCAAGCAAAAACATCTACCTACATAACCAGGATGTAGTAACAGCAGTTTTTCAAGGAAAACAAGATTGTCTTCTACCATTCTTTAATAATTATCAGCTGTATTTCAGCATTCACAATGCAGCCATTTTTATTCTGAGCCCTAGATGACTGTTCAATTATGTCTTACGAGAAGCTGAAATGTGCAGAACTACTTTGGGCAATATAATTAACAACCAGAATTATCAATCAATAAAGGACAGTCAGATTTGCTACAAGCCATTATTCACTACTCAAAAAGCTTCGACTTCACAGAGAGAAAAAACCATCAGATATAGTGAATTCTGATAGTGTAGGAGTATTTCAGTATGCAAATACTTACAGAGAATAAATGAAAGAAAACATTATAGGTCGTCACTTCATATATGGCAGATAATTAATTGTGCTTAGCTAGAGAGGTAATAAAAAGGAATTTGAATAGATCTCTCTTTTTGCCTCGTTTTTCTCAATCAAGCTTCCATCTCAGATTTGACATTGTTTGTAACTTCGGTTACACAAATTTGCATGAAATTCTGCAAGTAAGACTTCTGAAAATCAGTAAGAGTAGCATTATCCTGCTGGAGACAGCAGGCTATACCTCTCAATTAGAGAATAAAATGTTGCTTATACTTGAAAGATATTTTTCACAATGAGCAGAAATAGGAATGTTTATAGCCCTGCAGCTCATACTTATTGTTACTCACCTCTTCACGTTCACGCTGTATTCTCTGATTCTCCAAGAAACGAACTCTGTTTCGAGAGAACCTGTTAAAATTACAAAGCTAGATGTTTGTTCTGATGTTTCTGTAATGTGCTATGTAAGAAGATGGCAGCTGCAACCAAAGTCTGATTATCAAAGGACTGCAGATAGACACGAACAAGCCCTAAAGGTGTGCTGGAAATCCGATTCACTTTACTCCAGGGCTGTGGTCCTCCAATGACCTACACTACCACAAGTTAGCTTTTCCTTGGGGTCACTTTTTGGAGACAGCCACCTGTTTCTTCCAAAACAAACCAAGGCACAGCTGACAAAGTTTGCCTCATACCACACAAGCAATGGTGAACATGCATTGTGCCAAATCTGGCTCCTTCTGACCAACTGTGTCCCCAGAAGGTGACGGCTGAGGCCCAGTCAGGTGATACTCAGCACATGTACAGCCAATCTGTTAGAGAAGTATCTTGGACCCTTAGGGTGGCATGGACATGAGACTGTCCACACCGCTGTGCCTGGTATTCAGGCTTACCACACTGGTGAGGCCTACAAAGATAGTAGGGAGGAGCAAAAAACAAACAAACAAACAAACAACAAAAAACACCTTTCCAACTGCAGAATATTTATCTGAAATACAGTAAAAAAATAAAAGTTGTTAAGGCCACTAGAGGGAGTTATCGTTACATACATGAGGTCAGTTTATTGCACAATGGTGACTGCTCCTGATTTAATTTGGACTCTACATTCACAATCAGTAACAGAGAATGCAGCATGACTTGTCTTCCAACAGTGCACACAGTATGAAACAGATGCAGCTAGTTAAAATCAGATTGTCCTTTACACATCTCATTGTTCAGAGGGAGTTCCAAAAACAAACCTTCCTCAACAAACATTAATGAAATAAATTTTAATACTTAAACAACTGTAAAGTGCAAATGCATCTGCACTCACAAAGACTTGCTACATACCAACCATAACATTATAGTACTAAAATGCAGAAGCCTTCTGTCCAGTTTCACAATGGCCTATTAATTGCTCCTTCAATCACCTGGTGTCTTCCTAAAGGATTTTTTTGAATTATTCATAATTCAAGAAGTTCTTGGCATTGCTAGCATTCATCAGTCTTAAAAACATAACCCCACATCTGGCTAACATGGATTTACAGATGCTCAATAGAATTCTATTTTTGCTTTACTAAAATTAAACAGTTCCTAAAGCACATTCTCTGTGTGAACACAGGATTCTTTCAAGACAGTTAGTGCAAGATGTGACGACACTGCTGGAGACACAAGAATAAGTGAAAACTAAATGTTGTCAAGATGAGGCCCAAAGTTTGTGCCACGACACTTAGAGGAATAAGTAGGTTTTCAGTGTAGCAGTCAGAAGAGGTTTAAAAAGAAAAGCTGATGAAGCTCTCTAAATCTATAGCGTTTAATCATTAAGACATCTGAATGACAGCAGTCTTCCAAAGAAAAGCTATGCATGTGTAGTAAGTTGAATACTAAAAGCAGTAATAAAACATTGAAGCACCAGGCTTTTTTTGTCTTGGCAGAAGGGTCATAGGCTTACCAAGTGTACATTATTACCACAGCTCCTTACAGCATAATCATAACCACAACAACTGTCAAGTAGCCACACCAACATTTTGTACAAAATATTTTTTTTCCTGACAGCCCTCTGACGTTCAAGATAAAGCAGTGCTCCTGATACCAAAAAGTAACTACATTTTTTGGTTCTTAGTATCTCATCTATGTGTCTCAAAGGAACCATCCTAACTCTGAACACATACTGCAATATTTAAAATGCTTATTGCAGTTGAAATAGATCTTAGAGCATGCAATTTCTCTCTGTGGAAGTGATACTAGGAACATGATCAAGCCCAGCGTTCTTCACTTACACTGAAGAACAAGAAAAAAGATGTGGAATTTCACTGTCTTCTCAGAAGGGGAAAGGATTTCAGGGGCAGCAGTGTACCTAGGTGTTACCTTGGAAGCACTTTTTGAAGTATGTTCAACTCCTGCCTCTTGCTTTGTGTTGCATGACTTAAACAACAGTCTTACAAAATCATTGCTTTAAAAACTACAGGTAAGGTAAGTATCTGTTAGAAACGCCCTTTCTTTCCTCTATCCTGCACTACATAAATACCTTCTAACACATTTCTCTCATACATCCAGGTTTTAGAACAAAATAAAGGGTAAGTCAATTTACCTCTAATACCTGTCAGAATTTTATAGCATTCTGTACAAGGACTACTACCTGAAAAAAACTGTCTACTTAATGCCAATCTATTGACTGACGTAAGAGGTAAGGGATGGAGGAATGTGTAATGGATAAAGGACTTCAATTCACCCAAACCCCGTAAGTGAACTCTTCAGGTCTCCCTGGAAGATCCTGTTTTTACATGCATAAAGCAAATTATAATTTGTTCCTGGAACCACTGACCTTGGTACAAAATTATTTCTAGAATATTTCCTAGCCAAGGAGGACATAAACTACTTAACATGGAAGGCTAGTTCCTATTCAACCAGAATACACTCCATGAGTATATTCACTGTGATATTTTGGGGGATAATACTGAAATTTTCAGTTTAAATTTCATTTCGTTTTTGCTAGCATCTACTCATGCTACCACTGACATAACAGGCAAATACAAAGGATGTCAACACAAGTATTGCAGTGCTTCCATGCGTGAAAGAAAAACATTTTCTGCTGTAAGGCAGGTAGAACAGCTTGTTTCAATTCAGTTGAGAAAAGCAGGTGACTCTCTTAAGCATGCAATAAAACAGAATGGTGTTCCATGGCTGATTTCTGCAGTAAAGCTGTCAAAGTTGTTCAGAAAGGACAGCAAATATTCTTTCCTGGAAGTGTATACATGTAACAAAAGTAAGGACCATCACCAGGACCAAAGGGTTTGTAGCAGACTAATGAGAAATTCACTGTGCTCAACCAGAAAGGAGCATCAAATTCCAAAATTATTTTTGTTTGGATGCCTCCATCTGATTTCCCGTCTAACGTGTTAACTTGTTTTACCACACTCTGATAGTTTTCTAACTAGCTTATTAACTGCTTCTGAAGTGCTTAGGGGAAAGGCAAATAAATAATTTTCTCCTTTTGGTGTCAACTTTATTTTCTGGATTTCAGGAAAGAAATGTCTCCTTGTAAAGGTTCAGCATTAGTCACATAGACCATCTGTGTCCATTAAGTGTGCTTATCAGTTAGGACACCAAACATGAGAAGAGAGACCCTGTACTTACCTTTCATGTCCCAGGAGAACATTATTCAGATCTTCATTTACTTGTATTAACTCAACTATCACATCTTCATTTTCCACTGTCACCAACAATTCCATGATCCTCTCCTGCATCACCCGACAGGTCTTATACAGTTTCTGCCCGAGAGACGGGAAGGAAAAAAAAATCACAACTGTGGTCTCCTGATTTGTCAGTTTTGGAGAAGAATGATAAGACAGTCGAGTACTGCAGACTCAAGGGTAACATCCCTTAATTTATACAAACCACACGCATACCAAGAGTTGCAAATAGCGTAATTTTAATGTCTTTGATCTCTGCAAAGCCAGGCTGACAACTCCTACTATCACTGCCAGTGCTCCTACCCCTATGGAGCCCCTACCTATGACCTTCATTTCTGACGATCCATCTGTCTCTGAAGTCTAAATTTCTAATTGCAAAATAATGAAGACCCCTCTGGGTGATGCAGAGCACATTTGATTTGAGTCTGATTGAAGCTGATTAAACACAGTAGGACACTTAACATGGCTGTAACAAATGTGATCCTGGTTCAACATCTGCTTGAAGAAAAGACAATAGTAGTGTACAGGACAGAAGTGCTCTGTGACACAAGCCTCTGCCTCTTCCTCTGAGTGGGGAGGTCTGGATGCATTTAATTCATGCACTTTTTTGAGAAAGCTACACAAACTTAGCAGAATCAGCTGACAGGAGATGTGTGAGAATTTACTGAGTAGATTTTTGCATTATTGCCAGTTGAAATAGAAGTTAGTTTATTTACATTCCTCCCCCCTACAGATTTTGCATGTTCTAAGGAACACATTCTTTAGCATCAAGAGCTTCATCTCAGCCAAAATCTTTTTTCCACAGTGTATTTTGCAGATGCTGCCTGGCTCTGCCTAAGAAAAAAAAAAAGAAAAAGAAAAAAGCAAAAAGAAAAAAAAAAAAAAAGAAAAAAAGAAAAAAAGGGAAGGGGACAACTTACTCTGTTTGCACACTGCTATTCAAAAAGTGCTCTGGCATTGTTTTCAAACTGATTTGATTTTTCACAGAAAACACACACACACAATCTACATGGAACTTGTGTAAAAAGAAATTTTATACCCCTTTGCCAAATCTGCATACGGATTACACAGCACTGTATCCCCTGGTATTGTATTTTCACAGCCCCAGATAAAACACGCAAAAATGTATTCAGTTTAATGCACGTAATTACATTTTAAACCTCTACAACTCCACACCTTATTACATTAACCTCTTTCCAAAAATGTGTAAATGTGTATTTCTTATGAATCTATTATACAGGCAGACAGATTCCTTTGAAAAAATCAATATGCAATAAAGCAGTAAATTGAGATGCTCATTTCAAGCATGAATTTGCTAGGCTTTGCTCCTACTCACCATGAAGCATGTACTCTAATGTTTTGAAAACTGGAGCGTTACAACAATGGACTATCAGCTGATATAAAAATCAGTGATTCCAACGAATTTGTGCTAATGCTTACCAGCTGATGATCTGGACCTAAATTCCTGCATGTCCATCAAATATGTCTATTTGCTATCCAGTACAAGTGTTTGTTACTTCTTTTGGTTGATACTGGCTTTCAGTTGTTCTTTAACTTTTGTTACTGGTAAGCACAATATTTCAAGAGAAATCTGCTATCTTAAGCCTTGTGTAGAACAGGGTGGAGAAAGGGAGGAGCTAGTCACTAACAAAGCTACAGAACCGAAAGTATGTTGCACTGATAAAGTTTACCCTGTTAAACTTTTCATTAAGAAACCCTGGATACTCAGTAGGACTGATAATCATCTCTCCAGCTCACTCAAAGCCTAAACAAGCAGCTCTTTTAATAAAGGACTTTGTTCTCCAACAACAAAAGCCTAATCCAAGCAATCCAGGTAGAGCCACGAACAAACGGGCACATTAAGCATAGTTAAAGAAACAGGCTAGCCATGCTTGCTGTTCTGTACCACTCAGTGCATGGAGGAAAAGGACAGTGAAATTAACATAGGAGGAATGAGTTTTTAGGCACTCCCCCACAAATGGGAACTCCACACCCTGTCCTCAAACTTTTGCCAACAATTTTATTACTGGGAGTGCCAATAAGAATCCACTGGCGTACTGTGGGCAACCTAATATGTGCACCCACACGCAGAAGGGCCATGCTGTAGGAGCCAGAAAATGAACGACACTTTTTCTGTTTCACCTCTACCCCCTTGGACCAGCAGCTCCACAGAGCTCTTCAAAAGAGACAGTGGTGGTGATGTCAGGAATTTCCAGGGGAGCAGAAACCACTGAGAGATGGATTGTCTCCTATCTGGTTCCCCCAGGCCAGCAGAGCCGCCCTTCACTGACAATGAGACACAGGGGAGAACTACTGCTCTCTTTCCGTATCTCAGTAAGAACCCATCCATAAAAGGACACAGCTGAACAGCACAACCCTGAAGGCAAACCAATAGTATCCAATAAAAAGTTCCTTGCGAAGGAATAATTATCCACTGGGCAAGACAGCCAAACCGAAGTCTTGTAAAAATTAGATCAGTTCTTCAATGCATTTGATGTTAACAAATTACAAAAATGCTTCCTTTGCGTAGAAGTTTGGAGGTAAGTTTAGAAACAGAAAGGATGTGATAAAAGCTTTTTGAATTCTTGCAGAAAATACGGAACAGCAAAAAGTCAATTTAAGATAAATCACTATTGAAATGCTAAAGTAATACTACATTTTTAATTTCTAAAACAGAAAAGAGCCTGGGCAAGTAGAATGTATGCATATTCACTATCAAATCTAAACTACTATTGCAATACGATTCCTTCAGGCTACACTTAAAGAGCACGTGGCTTCACCTATTGCACAGCAAGCTCCCAGTCTTTGAGGTCATGCACACAAAACCAAGGCTTCGTATTCTTCACTGTCCTTCAGTTTGCCTTTAAGGTACTGGTAATAATAAAGAGATCCCTGCAAACTCCAGGATGGATATGCGAGATTGTGTCATCACCTGTTTTCCCAGAAGGCAACTGCGTTCACCTGGAATGTTCTCAAGCATGTTCTGTCAAACAGCCATAACAGAGAACGCTCCATTATGAAATTCCTTTGCCCTTGGAATTCCCTAGAGCTTAAATTTATATTGCAAGCTGTTTTGTCCTTTCACGACTATCTAGATGTCAGAGGAAGGTGAAGGAGACAAGAGAAAGCTGAGCAAAACCAGAGATCGAAACCTGATTTTGGCTTCCATTTTGCAGTTTAAATCCAGATGTTATGAGAAAGGGTACAACATATTCTAAAATCAGCTTTGACCAAACAAAGAGTTCCTACGACAGAGTTAGTGCATACCTGTAAAAGATTCATATCATCCGGATTTTCAGAGCCAGGAACATTTTCTTTTAATATTGATGACATGACTCTCACATTCATTTTTGCCATATCCAGTTCACTGTACAGTTTCCCAATCTGTTCAGTTCAACATGACAGAATATTGTGCAGGTGAACAGAGCGAGCAGAATAATTCTTACCTCTAATATGTACTTTCTTCCCCATTAGGTATAACATAGCTAATTAGCGTTATTTTACTCCAGTGAAATCCCTTGTGAAAATAGGAATTAGCTCATCTTTTCTATGTCCAATCACATTAAGATCTAAATCTGATAACACTACTTGTTTTCTGTACAATTAGTGCCTCTCACTATTGAGAAGACTGTTGCTCTTTTTAGTTAGCTACAGGCCAAGCAGGAACAGAAACAATCTGTCCTTTTCTTTCTAAGAATAATCCCTTATTTGCGTAAGACACTAGACTTATGCAAAAGTAAGTTTAGCTTTCTCTCTTATCTTAGGAGTAACTTTTATCAATTTGCATAACAACATCATAAGAGATCATGAGAAATTCTCATGCTCAAGTAAATGATTCCACTTTCTGGCTGGGTACAACCTGGCATTTATCCAAGTGATTTCTGCATGCTTTGCGTTGGCAAACCACCATGTAGAGCATCTTCAGGAGAATTTCACCAGCGCATTTCAAGCGGAAACTCCCCCACCCCTCCAAACCTGTAGTACTGTACCTGCTCAGCAGTCAACAGTAATGTTGGGCCTGTGGGAAGAGGCAATAACGAACGTTTGGTGGGATTAGCAGAAGATGGTGATGACTTTGTAGGATGCTGAGATGAAGACTGTTAAAAGACAGAAGAGCAGATCTTGAGTTTAACAAAAGAATTGAAACTGACATCCAGATGAGAGTGCTACAAAACGTCTCTGTCAGACTAGACAACTGGGCATTAGCTTTTGCATAATCAGTGCTCCCAGGGAATTTGTTGAGCAAAGTCTATTTATAAGAATAAATCTAATAGCTACTTTGTAATGAAATCAGGCTTGGAATTCAGGTATCTTTTAAATGGGTTTGCTAGCAAATCCCATCACAGATAAAATGGGAATGGCTAAGAACAGGCTGTCTCCTTGACCTCTGAAGCCGTCTAACGGAGAGTCCTTCCTAAAGTGCCACTGCAATTTTACAGCAAAGGCTAGTTTAGAATGCATTCACGCCTGGGAGCAGTGACAAGGTTGGGGTGTTTCCATTTGTATTACAGCTGAACTGACTGCAGTAAAAAAGACCCTGCACAAAACTGCATAGGTCATGTCCTTCATCTCTTAGTGACTGAATTAAAAATGGCATTCAGGTCTGCTGCTGCCTAGATCAACGGAAGGTTTGTGACTGACTTTAACGGACAGATACATGCGGTACACAGAATTGTCTCTACTGCAATTGGTGAGGAAAGATTTATTGTCCAGTGAAAGCACTTTCTTCCAGATGTTCAAAATACAGCTTGTTGCAACAGCCATAATTACCTGAGCTTTTGCGCACTTCATTATTCAGTCATCAAATCAAACTCAGGATAATCGAATCATTCCTGTCTACACTGATTACAGACATCCAATTCTACAATTGCAAGGTTCTACCCAGTGGTGAATGCTTTCACACTTCCCAAATCTTGTGAAAACTCTTCTACTAGAAAACAAATTCTGGAGAGAATTGCTGTAAAGCATGTACTGTATTTTTCAGCCGATGTCCAACGCTCAGAACATATTTACATTTAATTTATCCTAGACACTACACTATGGTATCTATGATATATGCTTAAATAACAAAGGTAGAGATTAGCCACAAGGTCAAATATTATTGTGTATAAGATGTGCAAACAACTTGAGAGACCTCTCTTACAGATTTACACCTCTCTCAGTTTAAAAATTAAACATAGATAATGTTCCAAGGAGACCTTATTACAGCCTTCCAATAAATAAAGGGAGGCCTACAAGAAAGAAGGGGAGAGACTCCACCAAGGTGTATAGTGACAGGACAAAGGGCTTTAAACTCAAAAAAGAATAGATTTAGATTACATATTAGGAAGAAATTCTTCACTATGAGGGTGGTGAGGCACTGAACCAGTTTGCCCAGAGAGGCTGTGGACACCCCCTCCCTGGAGGTGTTCAGGGTGGATTGGATGAGACCCTGGGCAACCTGATCTAGTGTAAAGTGTCTCTGCTCGTGGCAGAGGGGATGGAACCACATGATCATTAAGTTCCTTCCCAACCCAAATCATTCAATGCTCAAATTCTGAATGGTGTGGGCTCTCATGAAAATCTTAATCCTTTTAGTTGAAAACATTTCAATTCTTTAAATGCTTTGGAAGTCTTAAGAGACACACGCTTCTTTTTTGAGAACATATTCACTAATTTGTGGCTTGAAGTAAAATAAAGACTTTAGTATATAGGCCAAGTTTCTTTGTTGTTATCTTAGCTGTTATAATTGAAACTGATTTCTGTTCACGTGTTCAAGTAGATTGGTCATACTCTGCCCTGGAGCATTTAAAAAACAAAACAAAAACAAACACACCTTCTGTGTCCACAGAGCTCATACAATTAACACATCCTGTTTCTGATTTAGAATGACTTAATGAAGTATCCTTGTGTATCCCCACCTTAGGTGCCCCTGTGCTGGTGTCAGCAGATGGAAACTCCACTCCTTTCTTCAGCAATTCTAGATAAACTTCTTTTACTTCG
Source organism: Oxyura jamaicensis (assembly GCF_011077185.1). Classification (NCBI taxonomy): domain Eukaryota; kingdom Metazoa; phylum Chordata; class Aves; order Anseriformes; family Anatidae; genus Oxyura; species Oxyura jamaicensis. The sequence continues at coordinate 7,728,743 of NC_048910.1, read as the reverse complement.
GTCACATCCACCATTCCTTGGAACCCTCGAGCCCATGTCTGGATTTGAAATAACAGTCACAGAAATAGACAGACAGTGGAGTCAGACAAGCCCTTCTAAAACATACAGTCCTAAAGGCAGGCAATTCCCTCCATGTGAACTGAATGTTTTCTCCCTCCACCCAATCCAACTAACTCCACTCAAAACAGGAGGACCACCACCAAAGCTCTGAAGTTCCCTCTCACCCTGCTTAAACCCACAGAGGAAGCACATACACAGACTGTGAGGGGAACATAAAAAGTGGAGGTTGACAGTTTTCCAGGACTCTTTCTAGTTCTCTCTTTTTGTCTTCCACTCTGTGCTACTCCTGCATGAAGCAGATGCAGAGGAATAAAGTCCACTTTAGTAAGAGGTTCCCATGAGTACACTGCAGTACAGAAATTGGCTGCATCATTAAATCTTTACCATACAGCAGAGACAAAACACTCACTGTTTACTCTAGACTTACCATGATGAAGGTCAAGATTCTCTCCTGCATGTCAATTGGCAGGTTGTATCTTGGATTCAGTAGTTTCACCAGCTTGTCCTTACAGAAGTCTTTCTTCACAACTAAAGACTGGAATCTAGGACCACAGTTCTGCACACACATGTCGAGCAGCTGCGCATACAAAAACTTCTGTTACAAAGATGCTATGAACAGAAAAACCTGAGTGCTTTTGTTTCTTTTTGTTTAAGTTGGTTCAAGGTGTTGTGGAGAAAGAGTACTAATGGATATGAACGGACTACTGCCAACAGTCTCACCACGTTGTCTGAGGAGGTTACTAGAAGGAAACATATGTTCACTGTGTGTCTTGCTATTCCTATGCAGATACAAGATGAAATGGGTTACCCAGAATTAAACTATTTTAACAGAGAAGCATGTCACAGCAGTTACTGAACATGCAGTACTTTAATAGTGTGAAATCTCTCCATAGCCTGAAAAAATGACTTGTACAGATTCAGTAACAGAACTAATTCAATGCCTAGCAAACAGGTACCCTAGTCTAATAGTAAGCTTGTTTTCTTCTCCCAGAGAGCTCTTCAGAATCTAAATGCATCTCTTCTAATCTGTCCTCTAAAGTGAGAGACTAATGAAAAATAGAAAAGAACAAATTCAACTACTCAGAGTACAATTTCTCCATGTGTTTTAAAGGTCACATTGATTTGAAGCAGAACAAGTGAATTGTTCGAATTGTCATATTCATCTTCACAAAAGAAGTCTACTTTAAAAACTGCCTGGAACGCTCAGAATGTGATCCCTGCAAGCAGCATGTCTGCCCTACCAAGTACAGAGGCATGTCACCATGACGTAAGACTTCTCCCTTGTGCATTGGGGGGTTTCTGGCTGCAATTCCCATGTTACAGAAGAACAGTCAAAGGCTGTCAGTACGTCCCAACCACCTGAAATCAGCCCCATACAAGATTTGTTCAGAAACTGAGGCCAATTGGACCATGTGCAGAATTAGGAGCAGAACTCACCTCACCTGGCTTAAATCTGAAGGCCAACCAGAGGACTATGACACCCCATGTAAAGAAAAATAATCACTTGTGCTTTCCACTCATCATCCTCATCCTTATTTTTATTTTATCTCCCAATTTAAGAGTGAGAATCGAAAAGTGAAAGCAAAGGATAGAATTCACAGAAATTTGCAAAACATGGTTTTAGTCATAAAACTTCCCCCGAATCATGCAATAGACAGGATGTATTTGCAAAAGGATACATGGATTTTTAAGAATGCTACTGTATTCATCATTGAAGTAAGTTAAATACACTCTCCTATTCAGGGCAGACTATATTTGGCTATGTTGAAGTCATTTTAGTAACTCATTTTCCAGCCTCAGGACTTGGGGATTTCCTCCCAGTGTTATCAGGAACTTATGGGAGAGGATGCTCAAGACCTGAAGAAGATATATTGCTGAAATGAAAAGAGAGTAGAACAAAGAGACACTGGCAGACTGCTGTGCAAAATAACTGAGAGATAATTACCAAAAAATCTTGGCTCAAAACATTATTTTTCATTTGAAAGAGTACATGAAACACATGCTAATAAGCCAAGTCATTTGCCTGTGCAGTACTTCAAAGATGGTTTGTGTAGAACATTTTCAGCCCAGTGCATGGGAAATTTGGTATGCTACTCCCTGTTATTAATTCTTTATATAAGGGACTGAGTATTTACCCTCTGAATGAAAGCACTGAAGCTAATGGGCTAGATCATCCACTCAATTATGCCAGTCCAGCCCACTTACAGTGAAACTAAGCTGGTGTAAGAGAAAGAAGAATTTGACTTAATTATTTTTAACTGGACCATTCACGAACAAGCCACTTTCATACTAATAACACCTTTCATGAGAATTTCAATATGGTTATTTATCAGTGCAAATAGGACTGCACCTTCTCGAGCAGTTCCATTGGAACAAATGGATCCGAGGGGGGCAAGTCAAGCAGTGCTTCACATAGTGCAACGAAATCTCAATAGAAACATGTTCTAATAACTGAAATGGCAAATTAACTTGTATCAACTCATTAACCTTCCTCTGGATGATTGCTGGAGCTGACAGAGCTGCTATGTTCCAGGCTAGCCGATACCAGACATCCAGCTAAGAGAGCTGCACTGAGCAGGAAGGAGAGAGAATTGCACAAAGCCCTGGGGTTCATAGAAAACTGAGATGATAAAAGGCAAACTGTTAAAAAAACTGTATGGCAGAAACAAGATGGGAGAAGCTATGGGGGATAACAAAAGGGAAGTCAACTATATTCCTTATCAATACAGGCCTTACTAAGAATCCAGTAGGGCAAACTGCTCATCTAAAGCAGCCAGATGTTGCCCAAAAGCTATAGTGAATGGATTTAGTCTGCAACAGATACCTCTTAAACCTAATGTGAATGCAAGAAACACAAATGAACAGTTTGCCTTTTAATATTTCTGAGAGGTGAGTTGTCAATCCCTCTCCAGGATTATACTCTACTAAACTTATAGTGATACCCTACCCAGTAGAGGTTTTGAATAGCAGACACTATTTCTAGGTGCCAACCCCTAAAAGAAACTTTTGCATTTCAAAACACTGATTTTTCAAAATGTTCTGAATTTTTCAAAAAACACACATTGAAATACATATTACGTTTGCTCCCACTCAATATCTTTTATTTTCCTCTTTTTCCATACGTACCATAAAGTGCAATAAAATCTTACATTTCTGCCCACAGCTTTATATGTAAGTGTGTGTGTTAACACAAATGTAGAGAAGGACACATTTAATAAATGACTCCCCCATGTGCTGTTCAGTTCCTAAGACCTTACAAGATTCAGAACTGGGGCACTACAGTAAATGCTTTAAAAAAAACAAGGGAGATCTACAGAGACATCTGAACAGGTGTCTCAGCATTCACTACATAAACACATTTTACATATCCAAAGCCTATTAATCATAAGGAGGCAGATAACACATACACATTTTGCTGGATTCCTGCCTAAAAGTTCTAATCCTCTTCACTCCCTGATTGCAAAATCAGCACTGCCAAGCCTGACCACTTGGCTTTATCAAAGACAGCACAACGTAACTTCACGGCCTGACATGCATACACCTCGATCCACGTGACTTCACAAGCACCAGGTAACTTCCCTAGATCAGAGTACATGGAGTTAAGGCACAGCCAACACATTTTACAGCTGGCACTCACCCTTCTTCCTGCAAGTAAATAAAGACAGACGAGCAGGCAGACACTGCTGAGATTTAACATGTCTTGATGACAGAATCAGGGCTAATCCATGCAGTCATGCTACTTCAGACAATGACTTTCACATTTCACTCTTTGTACCTTCTCTGGGAAGGAAATCCTTTAGACAGCAATTTCATTAGAAATACTAAATTCCAAAATTTTACAGTTGAGTAAACAAGTGTGTAATGAGGAACACTTGGAAGCAAAAGTGGCTTCTAGATCTGTTTCCTTCTAATAGTTCCATCTACTGTAGGTAGGAGAGACAGTGCAATGCAGTGTCTCAAAAGCAGAAAGACAGCATTTACTGTAGGAAAGACGAGCAATATAGCAAAAATTTAAATTTATTAAATTAAAGCACAGCTCTTAAAAAAGGAGACCTTATTTTTGGAGAAATCTGAGAGAAAACGAAGGATTTTAAAAAGGTAATAGTTAAGGGTGGTCTTTTTTTAAAATTATTTTTTATTTTTAGAAACTGAAAATTATTTTTTTTCTGCTTGCAATGACTTATTGTTCCAAACCAAGCATTTCAAAATGAGAAACAGGAACAATGTAATTCATGCAATCAAGAAAGTAGAACAGAAAAATAGCACACAGAAGAACTGATTTAGGAATAAAGGAGTTAAAGTAATACATGGTTAACAATGAGATCAAAGGAAAGGTTTTACATGTGCTAAACTGATAGCAGTACAAGTAGAAAAGGAGAAAAAAAGAAAGGAGGCAAGGACAGAAGGTCTTACAGAATAGAAGCATGGGCAGAGTTAGAGGAAAGGTTGGCACTTATTTAAAAATAAATAAATAAATGTTAATGAACACATGGAAAAGGAACAGAAGCTAGGCCAAAAAGCTGTGATTGCCTGGCAGACATGGCTACTTGTGTACATGGGAGTGGGTGAGAAAAGACGTGGAGAAAGAGCCTGCAACTGTAAAGAGACCGTGAGAAAGTGCCTAACTAGAAGCACAACTGAAACCCAGTACACACTCCACCTCTAAGCAAATAGAAAAAGCTTCCAGGTAAACACAACAAAGCTTTTCCTTGGATACACCTGGCACATGATCTTCCTCTTGTTTTTCTGAGAAGAGCACCTGAGCATATCTGCTGAGTTAATATCCAAATAAAGACTCTGAAATCTTAAGCACTGGACCACCAAAACATCAGTTGACTGTATCAGATGTTCAGAGGATTAAGGTGCACAAAGACTGTAGGAGAAAGCATGGAGATCTGATACAGGGATTACAACTGCAGCGGAAACTGAGTGTTTCTGTTATGCAAACACACAGAACACGCAAAAAGGTGACTCATGAGACAGTGGAGGAGGAAATCAGGAAAGAAGTGCGGAAGTGGAATGAGATGAAGCTATACATTGGTATGTGCAACACATTTATCTGCATCTCTAACTTGTCAAGTGACACTTAGGCAATTGCTAAGTGACCTAAAATTCAACACTATCAATCACTTATCTTCCTTAATCACTTCTCAGCATGTATTGATATAGATAACTATTTTGCACAACAAATACCAAACTTGTGAATAATAGCACCCAGTGTAATGCAGACAAGCCTCTTATACCCTTACACCCTCATACACTTTTTAAAAAAAGGAAATTGTATATATATAGTGTGTGTGTGTGTATATATATATATATACACTAAATCTTAAATTGACTGAGATCCCAAACTCTGGGAAATCTGAAACACACTGTCATATTCTGAAGGCCAGGGTATCTCAAGCAAGGATATTCCTGGTCACTCCAACCTTTAGTGATAACATTTGAATCTTGCAGGGCTTATCCTGTGTCTTATTGCCTTGCTTAGCTCACCATTGTTTTCCCTTCATTTAAATTTCTGACTGTATACAATAACACTTGCTTTTACAAAATGAGTATCACACATTCCACCTCACAGCATACTTAGTTTAACCAAGATCAGTACCACAAGGTGAGTAATAGAACAGTCAAATGTGGCTTTTATCTAACATCCCAAGTTCGCTATCTTTCACAAACAGGTGGAGCACTCACAGAGGGACAGACACAGGAGTAAATAAGAACCAAACTATTCCTATTCAGTGCAGGCTTAAAAAAAAAAGAGCAACAATAAATTCAGGAAAAATGAGCACCAGCGGACCATCTGGCCTGCACTGGTAGTGCTATACACACAAACAACAAAGACAGAAAACGTCCTGTAGAGTCACGTCAGTGCTAATTTGCATGCCATCTTATCATTTAAAGTGTTTTCCTTCTTAGTGTCTAATTAATATTAATATAGCTGTACTTACAGACAGGGTAAGCCTGATCTCCTTATGGTTACAGTTTTTGGAGAGTTTTTTCTTTAACGCTTTAACAGCATCTTTAGGTCTGTGACAAGAAATTAAATAGAAAAGGTTACCGGTGAAATTGACATTTTTTCTACTTCATAACTTCATCCAAGACCTAAAAATATTGGTCTGAGATATGGAACCAAGTTCATCCCTGTGTTTACACCCGCATAAAAACAGAGTAGTTGCCCCAATGATTTCAGCAAAATCACTTCAGCACTGAGCTAGAGGAACAAAGCACTTCATCAGGTTTGTTACTGCAGGCTGTGCGTTACTCTTGAGCTTGTGCAGAGATTCTTCTCTGCAGGGTCTCCTCCAAAATTGTACTATTTCACTGCTGTACAATAGATTTACTTATCTAACTTTCACTGTTATGAAAGGGAATAGGAATTGCCAAACGTATCTAGAGTTGACTGGTACCTATTTTTCATATATGATGCGATCAAAAATATTCTCCTGAGAGTGCTGTAAGAAGTAGGGGTGTCTTGGCTAATGTCCAATCTTATAATTGCTGGATGCTTTTAACTAATCTGAGTAATTACCATGTACAGACGGACAACCCATTCCACCCAAGAGATAGTGGCATCTCTATCCTAGTCATTTTCATTTCTATATATACACCCCATATCTTTTAAGTATCTATGTAGGAGGAAGAGGGTGGAAGATGGTATCAAGCTTACCACGTGGGAAATAATTTTGACTGATTAATATGGGCTATGCATAGTGTACCCAGATATTACACCTATTAGGGCCAGCTCAATGATCAACAAAAACAAGATGTCCTAAAGACTCTTTAGGATCTCTCTAAAATCTAAGATGAAACCATATGCATAAATTGAACATTTCAATAAGAAAAAAAAATCTTTGTTGAAAATTTCAGTCATTGAATTTAAATGAGTACTTAGCACTACTGCGTTTTTCGTTTTGAAAGGCCTGTTGTACTTCACGTGAAAAAAAGAAGAGATTTCTCTGTGTTTTTATCCTATGGCAGCAGAGTTGTCATACCAAGTATCAAGTCAAAATGCACGTGACGGATGGGAGCAGAAGAGGAAAGCTTCCCCTTGCAGAAAGCTACACTATTACACCGCTCTTGCTTCTTGCTCCCTCTCTGAAGCATCTGGAAATGCTCTGGTCGGGAGCTGGGTATTACATTAAAATAACCATTTGCTTAATTACATACAGCAGTTCTGCTGTTCCTTACATCCTGTTACAGACTGGGACTAGTAGTAGTTGCCTAGAAGGAACTCCTCTGTAAGCATAAGCTGTACACAAGAGGAAGTAGTTTATTAAAAAAAGCTCTGTTGCATAGAAACTCCACATAAAAACTAACAAAGAGGGACAAAGAATGCTGTAGCTCTTGGCAGCAACTGGAAAGGAGTTATGACTGACCCTCCAAGCTCTAAGAGCCCCAGGTCAGAGCATGAAATCATGAAAAAAAAAAAATGAAAAGAAGGAAAATTTGATATAGAAGAAGATACTTGTGCAGAAGCTAAGGCATACCTTGTTCTCCTGGAGAAAACTCTCCAGTCAGTGTTAAAATATGCTCATCTCAGTGAGTGCTCGCAATGTGGTGCAGCAGCAGGTCTTACACAGTAGTTTTCTTCTCCCCCTTTTACAGGTGAGAGCAAGGAACTGACCAAGCAAACCAGAACTTTTCTGTTGGGTGCAAGTGGCCACCCGGGGAGCTCAGCAGGCAGGCGCCAGCCACTTCACCCCGCTGCTGCAGGGCAGGCGGGCTGTGACACTGCCTCGTGGGGAGCCCTGCTTCAGTTAAAAGGCCACAATGTTTAAAACTGTGTTGCAGGAGAACAAATGCCCAAGGTCTTCTCCCAGTTGGGATTTTGCAGAGCACAGGGGGGACCTGTTCAGCCTGACAAGCAGCACGGGTTGCCTGAAACACGTCAGATGCAGGTGAGAAACCTACGCTAACTCCTTGCATGGGGCAGAGCCCCCAAGCCTAATCCCTCAGAGTCTTGGCATTCAGCAAGGGGCACCGGGACAGGCACAGATCCCTGCTCTCCGCTGTTATTTCATTTTGGGCAACTTTACACAGTCACCACATGTCACCTGCTTGACTTTGTCCTGCCCTCGAGCAGCACAGGACGAAGTAGGAACTGCCCCTAACATGGAAACCCGGACACCGCGCCTCGAGGAGACGCAGGAGACGGCGGGCAGGCGACAGCCCCTGGGGAGCCCCCGCCGCGCCCCGAGCCCCCCCGGGACCGACCCTGGCGGCTCACCCCTCCTCGGTGGCGTTGATCACATCGCAGATGTGCAGGAACTGCCCCCACTCCTCCGTCTGCAGCGCTCCGAACGTCGCCCGCTCTGAAAGGCCAAGGGGGACCCGTTCAGGCGGGCGGGACGCGGCGACCCCCGGCTCCCCCTCACGGCCGCCCCCCGGCTCTCCCCTCACGGCCGGGCGGGACGCGGCTCCCCCGCAACTCACCGATCAGGCTGCCCACGGCGGTGCCGAAAGGATCTTTCGGAGCCTTCCCAAAGGCCATGGCCGCTGCTGGCTGGCTGCGCGGGGCGGCGGCAGCCCCGTCCCGTCCCGTCGCGTCCCGTCCCCGGCCGCTCGCCTCCTGTCCCCGCCGGGCGCTCCCTTGTGGGGCCGGGGCGGAGCCGCCTGCAGGTACCAGCAGCGAGGAGCCGGGAGCGGGCCGGGCCGGGCAGGACAGGGCAGCACCGCCCCCAGGGCAGGGGCTCCCCGCCCCGCCTGGGCAAACAAACGTTCACGCGGCGCCGGGCGGCCGCGGCCTGCGCGGCTCACCCCCGGGAAAGCGCCTCAGCCATCGCCAGGCGCGGCCGGGGCGGGCCGGGAGCCCCCCGGCAGCGGCAGAAGGGGTTCCCTCAGTCCTCCTTTCCTCGGGACCGGCCGCCGAGCCCGCCGCAAACTCTCGGTCACGGTGGGAGGCGGCTCGCAGCTGCCCCAGGGGCTCTGCCCGGTGGCACCCGGGTCGTGGGGACTTCAGGTTTTGCGGAGGAAAGAAGTCTGCTTTGCAACACGCACCTACAGCCATCGGTGCCGTGGGACAAAATAGGTCACTTACTGTGTGTTTTCAGCTATGTTAAAGATCTGGTTTTGTAGCAAAACTGATGTAAAGCTCAGCTTTATGAGCTAAGTGATAAGGCTTTCATTTCAAGTAAGGTACAGAAGGAAAGGAGGCTGTGCAAATGCAGCAAATAGAACTCACACTCTTATACGGATACCTGATGCAGTTTGCTGATTAAATTAATTACACAATTCATTTAGTTTAAAGGAATAGCACAAGCAATAACAATGGCAAGCTCTGCTACGCTACACTGCATGCTACATGCACGTGTTTCAAACTTTTACAAACACCGCTATGAAATCACCAGGGCTGCCCACTGCCCACGTTTTTCAAACACAGATATTTTTTTTCTCCATTTCACAGGTTGAAAAGGAGCTGATGCACCGATCTCAAAGCAGCAGGAAAAAATCAGTGCATGCAAGTTATGCTCCAGAAGTCATCCTTTGTGTTCCGTAGGAACCACTAACACGTTCCTCTCACCGCATACACATTTCCACATGTGGGACCTTCTTGCTACAATTCCTATCAATGTCTTCCATTGTGCCACTTCATCACGAGTTTGATTTTATCTCAGACCTGTACAATACCTGGGAAGGAATGTGGCATGAATGAAAATTAAAAACTCAGCTGTAGTTTTTGTTGACTGAGAGTTGTAATTATTTCAGTATCAAACAAATATAGAATCATTTTAACCTGCATTTGAGTACAGCTTAATCAGCCATACATCAAAACTTGATATAACCAAATAAGTAATTTGCCTGGCATTAGAATTTCATGAATTAATAAAGCCGTATTTGCACTGATTGTGAGAGTTCTTCCTAGGACAAACTCATTTCACTTTCTTTTGCCTAACTCTGTGGCCCCATCTACTGGACAGCTTTAACAAACGCTGGAGAAGAACATTGTGTACCTACAAATATCTCAACAAATGCAAGTTATTGAGCAACTTGCCTGTAACTTCTTGCATTTACAGTGAATTTAGATGCTGAGTCTCTTTCTCACACTTTCTACAATAAATGGGCACCATTAATCGTACAGATTGAGACTTTTTCTAATGATCATGTCTACTTTCTATGCTTGTTATTCTTGTCATTTGGTTTTAAACCACACGGCATCTATCAAAGACAGACTTGATTTATTCTTGGATGCAGAATTTAGAAAGACACCCTCTCAAGTTAGTGTTTATTTAATTTAGTCTTTAATACCTAAACTATTTAAACTAGCCCTTGTTAAACCTGCAATTTGAGTCAGATCTTGTTTCAGAGAGCATATTTTATTGCACTGCTGAGAGGAAAAAATGAAGCCCTTTTTCATTGGAATTTACTACTTAAAGCTACTCAATGAAATCAGCCACTGGTCTAGAGCTATAAACATCCAGAGAGCTTCAGGAATGGTTGTGCACAGAGGGTGCCTGCCTGACCCCTCAGCCTCCTCTGGACTGGAGACCTTGGTATTTAGCACTCAGTGATCCATACAATTTTACTGTTATTGTACCTGAAACGTTATACTTAATTTTTATTATTAAGGGACATTTTCAATCTTTTGTAAGCATACATAGTGTATATAATAGCATTACAAAAAAAAACAAAACAAACAAACAAACAAAAAAGGAGCAAGAAAGGAGGAAGAGCCTAAAACAAAAACAGGAAAGAATCCCAAACATGCATGAGAATATTCAGTCTTTTCAAGAGAGTACAGAAAAATAGCTTTCAGCTTCTTCAAAGTCCCTGTGAAGTTTAGGTTTCCTCGGGCTCTGTTCTACCATAGCAGATGTATCAGACATCTCACAACTTTGTCATTCGAAAAAAAAACAAAAAAACAAAAAAACACAACCAAACAAAAAAAAAGTCCTAAAAATACTGACAAGACACTTGAGGTTTCAAAGGCCTTACTCTTGTCAGTTCTGAGGCAGCAGATACCTACAGACTTGGGAAATTCTTGCAATACTTGCAGTAAACTCACATGCAATAACATAAAGCTTACCTGTACACTTGAATTCCTCCATCTTTAGCAATCTGAGGTTAACCTTTAAAGTTTTTGTAAGGCTAAATAATTTCTCTTTGGAAAATATTTTGGAAAAAAAGTGTCCAGTGGCATAGTTTATGTCTGCCTCTTGAGTTCATGGCTGCCTCTTGAACATTTTATACCAGCATAAGCAGGCTTGTCAATATAACTTTATTTGTACTAGAGATTTTGTTGATATTGCCATGTCAATTACAAATAAAAATCACATCCCTAACTGCCATAGCTATGCAGATATGTGTTTTTAAAAATCAGTCTAGTTTTGCTGTTTTTTTTAAATGTCTTTTTTTAAAAAAAAAAATCACACCTTTACCTTTTTTAGTCTTCAGTCTTATTCCCATGGATTTATGTACACACACGACAAGTTAAGTATTTCACTGGAATAGCTGTCACATTTGTAGACTGATTTATGATATTGACTTGAAACTGCTGTGATTTGCTGTACTTAAATTATAAACCACAGTGATGACTTTTGGAACAGTTTAAAAACAGTAGAGATTTTGAAGAAATCCTTATTTCTGCAGAGATTTGCTGAGGAGTTGCAACGCATTCCTTCCTCTCTCTCCCAAGAGCTATATTTACTCCCCCAGCATTCACCAGAAGTCTGTTTTAGTCCGATTCTTCCTCGTTATCCTGCATAACAAAGATACAATCAGCGGGATTCTCTCTGTAGCTCATTAGACCAGATGCTGGTTATGTCCTGTGCCGGTAGCCAAGCTTGAACAAACAGCCAGAGGGCTAGATCAAATCCCTTCTGCATAATCTCCATTAGCTTATAGCCTTCAGATAACAGAAAACCTAATCAAGAGCCATTTGGGCAAATTAAATTAATGCTCATCTTATTTGAGACCCAGCCTTGCTAAGAATACAGAGCCGTCCCCAAATATCTGTTGAAGTAATTACTATTTTATTTAAAAAAAAATCCAACCTCGTTAGCAGCATGTTTAATTTGCCCGTGGAGGAAGGGGAAGCAGTGCCACAGGGAGGTGGCTGTGGCCTGCAGGGACACGCTTGTCCAACCCAGCTCCCATGCTGCAGCTGCTCACAGCGAGGGCTGGTGCCTGGGGAAGGCAATATCCATCGGTCACAGCGAGTTTTCTTGCACAGGTAGTGGGGGTGAGGGATGTGGTATTTCGCAGGACTGACCAAGTCAGGTTCTCACTCTCAGTTCACGGCTGCTTTTCCTGGACCCCGCATCCTCAGCACACCCTCACTGTCCTGCAGCTTTGATGCGATGTTGGGCAAATCTGTATTCCCCCCCAGTACTGCGACTTCCAAGTGGAAAACATCCTGCTTCAACAGCACACTATAAGAGTCACAAACTAATTTGAAAATAATTTTGAAATGAATAAAATGAACTAGGTAATTCAGCTTCACAGCAAACTAGCATATGAGAAGTGAGGAACTTCTCTGTCATCTTGTCTGCAGAGGAAAACGGCAGGTAACTGGTTCACTTTTAAGCTGTCAGTAAAGTATGTATGAACTTGCCACACATTTATTTGTATTAGAGGCTACTTAAAGAGGTTTCTTTCATAGAGATTCCTTTGTGAATTTGCTCAGTAATAAAACACAATTGTCCAGTTAAAACAGGGATGTCTTCTGACTTAGGATAATTTGTCTCTCTCTGTGCTACAGAGCATTGTGTCCATCGCTGTGTGCTACAAGGGTACTTTGAATTTGTTTTCAAAGGTATTTAAGTTCATAATAAAAGTTGTTCACATCTCGCTCAGCTATAATACAGATTTCTTTGCCTCCAATGATAAAACTTGAAAAATTATCTTATTAATTGGTGTACTTTATAAAATTAAAAATTATTTGACAAGAGATGAGGTGTACAGATAGGACACCTACATCCACAGCTGTACTGAAACATGATATAACAAATATTTTTGTCTGCTGTTTTAAAACAAAATAAAAATCAATGAAACAATTCCCAAATCCTTATGTATCAAGTATGTGGTATAAGAATCCTCTCGGAAGCTGCAGGAATCAACCTGAATCGACCTGATACTTTCAGTACAGGAATCACCTTGATTATTTGGACACCACTTTACTTATCAGTGTAGAAAGCAATCCCAGAGGAAACTAAAATACTCTAACTAAAATACCTTTGCACATTAGCAGTGGGTATGGCCTTTACCATGAAAGTCACGTTGCTCTCAGTGACACTCCTGCTGCAGCTTCGCAAAGCGGCCCTGGGCAAGAGCTTAGCTCTGCACCGTGTCCTCTCATTTTCTTGATATTTGGAAAATGGCAATAGCTAAAACCAGATCCTTTGAAAAAACCATGCATTTAAAGCAAATAGTTTTCAAGTTCTGAGTCCATTTTAAATAATTGCAGCAAGATCTGATTGCCCACAGCAGAAGTACTGGCTACTGGAACAAATATCCAAAAGCTTCGTAGTTGAACAATGAACAGATAGCTCTGTGTCACCCCCAGAGCCCTGGTTCAAATCCAAGCCATCTCCAACTACTGTAATGCCCTGCTGCTCACATGGCTATCTGCTGTCCTAATTAACCAGGAGTCTCAGCTGAGCTCTCTGCTGGATTTTAATTACAGAGTTATTAATTCAGGGGGAAAAAATTGACAGATGTTTCAGGTTGGTCGTAGCAAATTAAAAGGCAGGTGCTTGGCACAAAAGCTCAGAAATGATTAAACAAACGACTCAGGGATGTTTAGCTGTTTTACAGTGAACAGGGCACATAGTACCTTTCAGTACATTGTAGGGCAGGGTGACTTCTCAGGATAAGAATAACAATAGCAACAGATTTTGCTCTGTCTCATTTTTAAATGTAAAGACACTTATAAATGCATGTTCTTAATTTGGTTTATTTCTTTATTTTTTTGCTAGGTTCATTTTACTCCCCTTTCCTCTACAAATAAATTCCACTATTTTCTTAGATTGTTAGTTAGAAAGAAGTTTGCGCGATGCCAAGGTAAGTGAAGGAACTAGCTGTTTACACTACAGTCATTGTTACTCCACCTGAGCATATATATAGCATAAAGTAGAAGACTAATTTTTATCTCTTTTAAGGGACAAAAACTCTTTTTGTAATTCTAATAATAACTGGAAGAGGCTTATAAAAATGTTAGTGCAAATCAAACATGCATTAGAGGAAGGACAGGCACAGCCTAAAAAGCCACCAAGGAAGGACTCAAGGAAGGACTCTTTCTTAAAGGAAGGCAAACGCCTGCTCGGGACTACCAGTTTGGACAGGAATTCCCTGCCTGAAAAGTCCCTGCTACGGAGACAACGCATGCTGTTCACACTGAGTTGGTAGGAACTTCATGCAGTTAAACAGCACTTAAAAGGAGTAAGGAAAACCTGTCAGCTGCGGAGCAAGTAGCACAGAGCAAGTAGTTTTCAGTTCATGGTGAGACAATGTTTGACAAAGTGTCCCACAGGTGAGAAGCGTGACACTTGTTATGTGAGGTACTGAATGCATGCTCGCTCACACCCTCACCTTCCGTAGTTACATGTCCCATGGTATTTTTGCACAATTTTCCCCAAAATATTTCTTTATTTTCATAGAAGGCCATACACTGCCATACACTTCTCATTTGATTTAATGTTTTCTGCTGCTTGTTTCTTTTCCTTTTTTTTTCTTTTGCCAGTAAAAGTGTTACCAGGCCCACTTCCCATTCCTCCACTCCTTCTTTAGACAAAATTGTTCCCTAAAATGTTTTCCATCCACTTATTCCTGGAGCCATGTCCCCAATAAAGACTCCTTCCACAATTAACTTAAACACAAAGCCTCGAACTGAGCGCTGACATCACTGCTCACTTGACCACTTGCTCGTGGAGCATCTACACCATGCTTCATTGCTCTGAAGGTGCCTATTCTGCAGTCTTGTCTGCGGGACTGACCTTTATAGCCTGGCACATCTCCACACAGCACCCCCCAGACAGCTCCACCTGCACAGATCAGAGACAAGACTTGCTACTTCCAAGAACTCAAACCTTCCCACTGTACTTGCTTGTAATGCACTCTGGTGCTCGAACTCTCAGCAATTATACATGACAGCATCTATTAATTTTAGCTGCTTATGTGGTCTCCATCACTATAGAACTGGAGTGCTTTATGCTCCTTAATGCATTTCCCTTCCACTTCCACACTGAGGTCATAAAGCAACAACAGACAGATTAAAAGTTAGGCATTAATTTCCCCAAAGTCCCTCCTCCGAGGCCTAGTTCCCGCAATCTGACGCTCGATACGTGCTCTCAGCTGTGGCTTAACCAAAGGCTGGAAAATTTGGCTTCTGTGCCTGTCCACAAATGTTTTTGTCACGACTGACCCAAGTAGCTTGGCCCACTATTGAGAAGAGCAGTAAGAGTAAGCAGCAAGAGTGCTGCTCTGTGGGTGTAAGCAGTACGCGAGGTTTCTCAATGGAAATACACAGGATTATGCCTATCTTTCATAGAAGTGGCTGCCTGAAGCCATATAGGAATTATGTTAGGATGCTGAGGGTACCTCCTTAGGGGCAGGCTGCTGCATTTTTTACTTTGCATTCCATTTAATCGGCCTCATTCTCCTTATGCATTGTGGAGGAAACCTGAGCATCGTCAGGATTCAAGCTTTGTTCAATGCCTGTAAACCTTTTATTGGATCTTGAAATAAGAAATTTGCCCAAGGTTACACAAGAGATCTGTGGTAAATCAGGGAATTGAGCCTAAGCCTCTTATATCTTAGAAAAGCAGCCTAACTGTTGCTTTCAGAAGAGTTTCACTGCATTACACCAGCTAAGTGTCTGGCTCAATCACTATTCTATGGATTACCAGAGGGTAGATTAAATGGAGTATATTGAACTTTTAAAACATAAAATAAATACCTGCTATAAGCTCTTAGCCCTAGCAAGGTTTTGAGGAGTTTCCAACTGTATCTTAATTCTGTATCTACATATATGCACAGAAACTAACAGTACATGTACCTACCTACATTGTAACAGAACCATGCCTCGTCACTATTTAAGGTTAATGAAAAGCAACATCATTCCTGACATCCAAGATAAATTATGTTTTTCATTGCTATACACAAATGCTCTGAAATATAGTTACCGTTTCACCACCTAGGCAAGAATAACCTCAGCCTCTTTCAATCCGGAACTGTCTAACCACCCATGGATTATAAGATGTTGTGCACTTACCATCAATTTTTCTGATTTTGCAGGAAGGAGGACTGAAAGCAATGCAGACAGAGCCTCTTGTGCAGTGGTGGGTTACTTATAATTTCTTTACGGAGTTCATGCCTACTCCTAATTTAACTCAGCTGAGCCAAATCCATATTCATCTGCATCTAATAATACAACACTTGCAGCTCAAGGTCGCCAGCTCTAAATTAGTGCTTGCTTTTTAACTGGTCTCACTTGAATGGTAATAAGCTTCAAGGAGTGCTTAGTCTTAGCTTTCATTCAGTTAACAGTGCACCACCATCGTGTCAGCAGGCCGCTTGAGCTGCAGTTAGACTCGTGCTGTCCCTGTTGCTCCAATCTGTTGCAGAAAACAGGCAATATTGTGCAATATCACCAGCAGGCTCCTGAATACAGATGTATATTTACTTATGCAGCAGGGAAGTGATCGCTAGTTTCTCAGTGTTTTACATCAGTTTTATTTTTTTAGTAAATTCTGTGCTAATGGAATATAGATATAATAAAAGAAATTAATTCTACTGCCTCATCCTGAAAGAGTAACACACTGGTAATAGGTGCAACAGCCCAGACAAAGTGCAGAGCACTTCCCCAATGTTTTTTTTCAGTCCTTTCTTTATTTCTAATGGTTTTAGACTGGAATATTAGTGCTTTGTCCTTTGCTTTTTAAAAAGAAAGTTATTAGGAGTTTCTTTCTGATTAAGAACACAATGCTGATCTCTGAATCACAACTCAGAATCAGAAAAAGTACTTAATATTACTTATCAAAACTCTGTTAAATCCGAGATGGTGCAGTGCAGGTTATAAAAGCAGGCTGGAGGAGCCAGGACCCTTGGGATCTTGCTTCTAGTTTAAAGCTGGCACTGTGGTCTCGAGGAACAAAAAAAAAAGTCACTCGCTACCCTAAGCTGTAATTTACTCATCTGGAAAAATGAGATAACTTCACTGATCTACCTCACAGGCACTATGTGAGCCTTCAATAATATTTGTGAAACTACTCAGTGATCTCCTGGCAAGAACTACAGTAATGGAGCACAAATGTCAAAGATTGTTTTCAAATCAGGCAGGTTTGGGAGCCAGTGAGAAGTATTCTTCAGACTGATGTGGATGATGCTGTAGTTATTTCCACTACGATGCCTCTCTTACTGTTTCGTCTCCTCTATGGCCTATTTTGATGAGTTAAGCACTGCCTCATACTTTTTTCTCTCTAAAAATTCACATCTCCTTCTCAGCCCTGCTCTCTCGTTTTTTCCTCACAAACCGCTCATGAATTGCCCTGGCAGATAAGAGTGAAGTGCTAAGCGCTCTTAGAATATGGCTTGAGGTTCACTGGACATCAGCCAACGCTGTCACAGCTGACAACCTTCGGTTGGGAAAGCAGCAGCAGTTTTCCTCACACCATCATTACCCTGCTGTTCTGCATGTGCCTCGGTGTCGCAGAGCCCATCCCGGTTGCAGCACGCTCTGCTGGGCAAAGAGAGGCCAGGCCACTGCGAGCAGAAATTTTGTTCACAAAGGTGACTGGCCATGAAATGTGAGTACCCAAATAACTGCTATCACACACTGAGGGAAGAACCCCCTTTCAAAGCAGCTCAGTGGGGAGCTGGTTATCCAGACACAGCCCTGGCTGCAGGAGCTGGTGGGTTGGCCATCGGGCTCGGATCACTATCGTTATAAAAGACATAAAAATATGGACAACCACAACTGCCTCCTTTCCTTCTCTCCCTCTCTGCAGCATTCAGGAGAACTAGCTGGATCTCTGCAGTTAAACACCATGCTTCTGCATTGAACTTAAGCCTCTTACATACACAAAAAGGTACTGTTATATCATTAGGTGCTTTCCTTAAATATCCCTTTTGTCAAAAGGCCTTAAGTACCTACTTACCTTAAGCATGTGGCTAAATCTTATTAAAGCCAGTGAGTTCAGGCAGCTGGATGCTTAAATGACTTAGTAACAGATTCTTCAATGAAATAAATTAAGAACTTATTTATTCTGCTTCTTTATCTGTTTCTCTACACATGCTACATGTGATAAAAGAACAACTGCCCCATAAATAGAAACAGCAAAGGAACTAAAATACTTCTAAGATGGACAGATTGATTTAATCCTGTATTTGTTTAGAACTTCATGATGCTCCCAGATGCTGCTTCTGCTGACTAGCAGACCTGTTCCAGGCAGGCCCAGATGTGCTCTGCAGAATCAAGCACACAGCCTTACCCTTTCTCAGATTCCCAGTGAGACCTTTTGGCTGCCCTGTCCCTTTCCTCACCTTCCTGCAGGTCAGACTCTGCTGGCCCCATGCAGCTCCTGCCCCCGGCAGCACGGCACAGCACCAGCGTGGCACTCAGAAGGGCTCGGGCATGGCCCTTTCGATTTGGAAAACCATGTATTTATAATCAAACAAAAAAACTAGAATCAAAATTTCAAATTGGCCCTATTCCATGAGACATGAAAACTCTCCTATTCAGAGTCAAAAGCAACTGTTGGAATACATGCAATATAAAAATCAGACAACGCGGAGATCTGAACACGTCCAGGGCCAGCCTGGCTTTGGAAGTGGGGAGCCTCACTGCAATTACAGCCCGCGCTGAGAAGTAAGCCTGAGGCGTCTGCCAAGTTGTGCACAGATATAGCTTACGTCTCTTGCTTTCGGGGCCTGGGCTGGCATCTTCCTGCAGAGCTGTGCACGCTTCTGTCGTGGAACAGAGCAGGTCAGAGATCTCTGCTGCACTGTGTAAACATGCCCAAGACATCTGCATCTTCATCTTGACTCTAGAGAGCCAATTTGATGAAGAAACAACCGAAACAGCCCAAGAGCCAAAAACATCTGTAGGATTGGAGATGGTTTTCAGTCTTGTTATAGTAGTCACTGTTGCTACAAGCAAGAGTTGCAGAATATTAACCCTTCTTTGCTAAGGGCAGTCAGATTTACTCACCTAGTGGGAATTTTATGTCAAGACCACTTTATTTCAGACCTCAGTGACTGTGTGTTTCTATGTGAACATTTGCACTGTATTGGTTACGGATTTTGCATTAATATTCCCTACCCAGTTTAAGAGCTGTGGGACCAAAAGGATGGAGGAGGGGAAAATTGCCCAAACTTTAGAGGAGCCAGAGACTGTATTTATGGCAGCACATTCCCCTGTGGCACAGCGAGCAATCTATTTCTGACTGCCATCTCCCGGTACTTACTGAAGGAACAAGCCATGCCTGTGAGATGTCAGGCATGCAGTACTGACAATTTCCAAGGTGAGGAGAATGGCATGAGGATCTGTAAAAAAGAGACCAGAGCAGGAGCTGAAGTTGCAGCAGGCTGCAGGGGCAGCAGGGACAGGCTGTGACCAGGCTGGCTGAAATCCATTTGCAGTGACACGTTTAAATTGCACTGAACAAAGTGGGAGCTCTTCCAGTTCTAGCCCGGAGACGGACCACAAGGGCACACATTTGTTTTCCCCTTGGCATAAGAAGATTAATATCGCTATTGCTTTTCCCCTGGTTTTAGTTCTACAGAAATACAGAAAGGGCAAATCCAGCTTCTCTAGAGTAGCGGTAAGACTTCAGCAAACAGAGTTAACACAGAAAGGGAATAAAGGATCAAACTTTAAAGTTTTAAATACATTTGAAGTATGTTAGAAACAAACGGAATTTTTATCTCACCTACAATAAGCCACAAACACAACCAAAACCTTCCTGAAAACAGGGAACAAACTATAGACAAGTAGACCAGCAGGAGAATAATAAGGTCGGCAGACACATCTGGAGCACTCAAGATGTAAAGGAATCATCTCCTGATTTCATAACAAAGACCAGAAACATCACATTTAGTTTCAGTCCTCCTTGTTTCAATCAACTCCACTTTTCTTCCACACACATCCCTTCCTCCAGGGGCTTACCTGCTAGGAAGCTGCATCAACAGCTTGGGTTTAAGTTTGCATCAGGCTTGTTTTTATAGTAGTAAGCACACTTGGAAGCTACAGAGACACAGTATGTCTCTTGCTGAACTGCTTATCAGTCACAACAAACGATTTATACTTGCATCTTTTTTTTTTTAATTAAATCAGCAGGGACTCTATATAGTGCAGGCTTAAAAAGGAGCGAAGAGTCTATTTGGCACAAAACCTACTGGTGAGACAGGTAAGCTGAAAAATTACTACATCTCAATTTTTTGAAAATGTTTTAAATGACTTATTGAGACTTTAGCCTTCAGTCTCAGCGCATTTGAAAGCTGCTGTGTTAAATTATCCACGTAAAACAGGATGTGCTGAATTAATATTATATTAGAACACAAGCTCCATTACTGATGGGGCTGGAAACCCTCAGGCTGATCCTTTTACTTGCTCCAAAATCTAATTCAGATTGCCCTGTAATTTAATTTGCCACATGGAGGCAATGAATAAAGTAAGCACTCCAAATTTGGACTAATGTGTTGCGAAGATCCTGGTATTTCCTCTCCCAGGAAGAACAAACAGCGAAACGGAACAACACTGCAACAAAAAACTGCATCTGCTCATACTGACACCAGTGCTACTGATGTGTTTTACACCTTTTTAGGGAATCTTCCTGGGGTTTTCATTAGACCTTAAAACCACCTCACATGGATGAGCCAGTGTATTTGGAATTGTAAGTGTATTTGGATCCACAGATCTTGCAGAGGTCTTCTGCAAGGTCTGTCTGCTGCAGTTAGCCAGAAGTACTAAAATTGGGAAAATCAGATTCTTTTACTAATTTCTATAAGCAGTGTGCTTTTTATTACTGCAGAGAAAATCTGATCAGTCAGAGTTTTTACAGTGCTTGCCCATCATTTAGAGCTTGCCACTGTAGCAGAATGGCTGTTAGAAATGCTTTTTCATGGGAACTGGCACACATTAAGCTTCTTTCATATGTTTTGTCGTCTTCTCTATTTAGGATTAACCTTCTCAAATATCCACCTCTCTCACATCCATCAGATGGTTTGCTTTCCATGGCTCAATCCTCCTTTTTTTTCCTACCACTGATCCGCTTTTAGCTCAGCTCTTGCCAAGCCCTGTTACCATTCTCACATCCCTGTCTACTAATGCCACTTCTGGAAAGAGCTCAGAAACCCTACTATTTTGCCTTTCTGCCTTGTTTGTTTGCTTTCCTTCCTTCCTTCCGTTCCCTTTTTGATCCATTCACACACACACACATGTAGCCTTAGAGGGAAAACCCAGTCTTGGAGCAGACAGCAATAATGTCTGTATAACCACTGGGAGGGGACTAGGAACCACGAGTGCCAGAAGATAGGCTTGAGATTTGAGCCTGTGGAGTACTGATGGTATTGACTTGGTACCAATACTCCTCTCTAGTTAAACAGATTCTTAAATGTGACTACTGAAGCTAGCGATCTCCTTTTGAACAAACCCTACTTGGCAGAAACCACAAGTACAAAAGTTATCCTAGGTATTTCTCCTGTAGAAAAGCCGAAGTTGAAGGCAGGGTTAATTATTTTGCTTTAAGAAATAGACGTTTTCTCATTCTGTTCAATAAGATTTCAGTCTTGTTGGTCTATTAAATACTACTCACAGCTGCTCTCACACTGATTCTTTGAGAAGTGATGCTAGAGGTGCTTCGCTGGCGCCGTGGCAGCCACAGCAGTGTTTGCACACAGGGCAGGATTTTGCCCTTCTCACCTGCGCTTCAGCATGTGTGCGTGGGGTAGAATGTGGATTGCTATTAACCAGACAATTTGCATATATCCCTCATTATCTCTTTTTCTAATTGTGGTAAATCCTCCTTAAATTAGCTTTAAAATGCCCATGGCTTAAATATTTCCTGTTCCTGTTTTGTCTCATGGGACGACGATGTTTTTCCACCACTGGGAATTACTACTTAATAACCTGGTTGTTTAGCTAGGATTAAAGGAAAGGCTTGTAGACATGATGTGTACATTAATATTATTATAAACAGATCTCTTTCCAGAAATATCATGAAATTTGCAGAGGACCACTGTGTCAACAGCAGCAGAATCAGGCAGGGTAATCTTTTAGGGTGCTGCATGTAGGGAAGATGTCTTGGCTTCAATACGCTTTGTGATTAAAAAAAGGGATTATAAATCCAAGCAACAGCAGCACCAAGCAATTAATGAAATTACTCATTTGGGAGAGCTCAGTGTACACTCTTAAATATGATGAAAATTAGCCACATCCCCTTAAGGAGTCTACCTGGAACAAAAGTCAAATTTAAATCCTGAAGTTAACATAATGATGTGGAATAAATCTTGAGACTGGTGGACCACAAGTTCCCTCAACTCCTTCTTTTAATATTTAAAGTTAGCATTCTACGTGGTGGACATTTCTTTATCTCTTTATTACATTCAGTTTAATATATTATTCCTCCTAATATTGTTTCAAGTGTATTACATTTAAATATCATAATCACCCCAGGTGATGGAAGATAAAACCAAAGCAGGCTGCATGCAGCACAAAACCCAGCTCACAGCAGCCAGGCAGATTCTTGTTCTGCTGCAAGCAACAGCCGCCAGTGTCACCAGCTGACAGATTTGCAGAGAAAGGTGGGAGGTTTTTTGGGTATCCTCAGCAAGAGCTGTTCTGCAGCATCATTTTAACTAGGGAACTGCTTGAGTAGCATCTGCAATGGGAGAACGGAGAAAAATCCAGCCACTTTTTTTGCAGCAAATTCATGAATTGTCATTTGGAATTTGTGGCGCTTACTGACCTTTTGAAACTGTTCCCCAAGCAGCTCCAGGAGGATTTAACAAGCAGATCTGGCTGGAGCTGTTCTGGTGCCAAAAAACTGTACTGTCACTGGAGCACTCCTTTTCCCTCTCAGGAATTAGGGGTTTCTGCTCACGCATCCATGGAGATGCCCTGTGACAACCATACAAAATTCTCCCAAATATCCTTAAAGAAGGATACTTTTCTAAAAAAGGATGAAATTCTTTCTGTCCTTTACTTTTCCCATTTGGTTTATAATGTCCTAACTACAATAGACTGGCTGCTTTCCAGTGCTTCATTAAAACGAGTCTCTGCATTTCATTAAAATCTGTCAGACATAGTTTATTCCTTTTGCTTTCATCCTGCCTCTGGAGAGAGCTGTGTGAGACAAGAAGTGCTCTGTTTTATTTTCATAGGGTGCGTGTGGTTTTGGTTTTTCTTTTTTTAGAGAGTAAGTCACAGAGGCCTGGTGGGTTTTCACATGGAAGGTGGAAAGCTCTGAGGTCTGTGACAGGTGGTACTTTACGCATGGTAACTTGTTTTACAGCCGCAGACCTGAGGCCAAAAAAACTCTGCTTCCTGCAGCAAAGAGTTAAAATTGCCCTGCAACACAGAAGGATTTGTGTCAATGAGACAAATTCATTCAGGTGAAACTCTCAGGTCAAGGAGCTCGCGATATTCTGCAAGTCATAATCTTGTCTTGCAGCAGTAAAACTGGATTTCCTTAAGCCTGTTGGAAAAAGCTGGGAGTTCAGACCCAGCAGCATGAAGTTAAATAACACAGCAGTATGAAGCTAGTTTCAGGTAGAGAACTGGACTCTGTCTAGAGTGACATTCTTTGCTTAAATAGCGGGATTTTGTTTGTCATTTCAAATGTTACTGACAATGAACTTTGTTTGGCTTGCCCGTGAAAGACTGTAATCAAAAGCCAAAGATTGCTGCCACAGGCCAATAGAATATGTGAACTGCATCCTCATTAAATGAGGAGGCTGCAACTTCGTTGGCTACACTGGAAGTTGTAACCCTGTGTTTAAGGAATACCACATCTTGACCGACAGGTGTAAAGCAAAGGGCCTTAGAAATGGGAAGTAAGGATGGAAAGAAATGAGTATCATTAACTGAGTATTGAGCAAGACTAAATAAAAAAACAAGGCCTGGAAAGATGTACAACCTGCACACAAGCTGCTGTATGCTCCAGCGTTGGCCAGGGAAGTCTGCTGACAGCTCGACGTTGACTTTAAGGAAGCTACATACCTCCTAAGGAAAGTCACAGCAAGCTATGGTAACTTTTGTGATACCAAAAAGAGAGAGAGAGAGAGATAGAGAGAAGGAAAAGGAAATGCCAAGCCATTATTGTTATCTATCTTTCACTGACTAATTTAGGTCTATGACAGGTCTGGGTAGTCTTTTGTCCCTAATCATCACCTCACATCCCAAGAAAGCTAGAGAAATGAACAACTGGTGTAGGTGGTGTGTTTTGTACGAGACACTGCTTCGCTGTATAAACCAGGGCAAAATTATCTCGCAGTATTTCAGGCTATGACCTTTTGAGTAGACAGACCCAATGATTTTCAGTCAATGTTCCCTCTGCTTGATTTAGAAGCCCATTCAGAAGGTAAAAAGGCCAGTTCATTGAGGCAACTCATTATTCCACTGTGCTGCTACATCCTGACAAATAACAAATCTGACCTTTGCTACAGAAATAGGTTGTTGTGGGCAGGAAAAGTTCACTTTGAGTGACACCACAAATGCTAACTCTCCTGTAGACAAAGACAGCATGGGGGCAGAATGGGCAATCAATGGTCCACCCCGAACCGCTCACTGAAAACCTGCATGAGAAAATGTATGGTTTTCCCATTTCCCGTTAGCCTCAGACCTGTTTACTCTCCTGGGAACACCAATAAGCCCAGAAAACAAACCAAAGATAACCTCGTTGTTTAATGAAGCAGGGCTAGTTGAAAATAAAACTACAGCGAGCTCCCTTGACCTAGGAGTGCACTGGCCATATTCTTGGTGCCAACGTTACAAATTGTGCTGTTGAAATTCTGGCTGATGATGGTGAGCACTTAACTATCAGAAGCTGTAACCATCTGGTAAATTCAGCCCCGAAAAAGATGCGTTAATAAGTTTATGACAAATGCACTAATTATTGCAACATTCAGTGGTTTCCTTTTCAGAAAATTAATTTCAAACATAGAAATTGATTCTTGATTTTGTTCATCACACCAATTTTATTCTAATGTAATCTGACTTGGTATAATGAGATATTATTTGTTCTCATGACTTTTTTTTTTTTTTTTTCGCAAAGTCAGGCAATGGAACAAAAGCTTGGATAACCCATTTTGCAAAGTTTCATAGATGAAACAATAATATTATCCAATACCTATCACAGTCCAGAATATATAAGCTCACAAAACCACATTTCTCTGTTTCTCATGCAGCTCTGTCTACTAAATCAGTGTATTTCTATTCCCTGCCTTCCAAGGGAAAACAAATAAATGTGATGCCGCTCTCCCTGGTGAAGCGTGGCCATACATCCACTCGCAACCTTCAAGAACCAACATGGCAGAGATATGGCTATCTAGTTGAAGCATGCACTGGCTACCTTTATCCAAAGATTGCAGAAATGAAGCTGATGAGCTCTGCAGATCTCTCACTACTTTCACTGAAAGCTTCTGCATTCGCAAATATTGGCATCACCTCAGCAGTTGTCTAAACACCTAGTATAACATCAGCAATAAATTAAAGATTCTCCCCACGAGAAAGATGTTTAGCATTTTGGAAATAATTATTGTTTTACACTCTTTAAGGCTTATGTGCTTACTTGAATTTTTTCTGGCTGAAGCTTCAGATGATTTTTTCAACAACACACATCAACAGTCTCTATCTTTTCATAGCAGCTTAAGATCTGGTCAAATCATGTTCTTGGTCCACCATTTAGGCCATTTTTTATTTTTAACTGAAAAATCCCTCATTCTGTGAACAGCTGAAATGCTGAAGTTTCATTTATAGGAATTTGTGCCTTGAAGTCTGGTTCTTGTTTGGGCCCTGCAGTGGCTGATGAGGGTGGTGCCTGCATTGCAGGGCTGGCTTGGTAGGGAGCAAGTGGCATCATGAACCCGAAGACTGAAATCCTAAAATTATTTTTTTTTTAAATCACATCTTTAATGGGCACAAGACCCAGGATTGTTGTCCTTCCTGGTATAGTGTTGAGATGCTTGATCACCACGGGCAATTAGAGTACCTCTGCTGCCTTCTTATAGCACTGATAAAAAACTGCTAACTTGGCTTTCTCCCCAGACAGCTTATTTCAGGGAAGTTCCTCCCACTAGGCTCTGTTGTGAGCAATCCCTTTTAATCTGCTGACTTCGATACTTCTTTAAGGCCAGTCTCTTTGGAAGAAAAAAAAAAAAAAAAAAAAAAAAAAAAAAGAAGATGAGAAGACAGCTATTTTCTGGAAATTTTAGTACTTAAAGTTCACTTGCTCACAGCTCTAAGTTGCTATATGTCTGGACCCATAGAAGAATTTTTAGAAGACTGATATGGGAACTCAAATGCCATCAATGCTCCATGGGCCTCTGCCCCTAATGGTCACCCAAAAACCCAGCCCCACTGGCTGCCCAGCTCCTCCAAGAAGGGCTCCCCAAGCTCCTCAATGCAGCAGGACGTCCATCAGTTCTGCAGGTTAATGCCTTAGCACCCTGCGAATCCACTGCAAATGACTTTCAAAAATTAATGCCATCAGCAAGCGAGTCCAACAAGAAGCTGGCATATTTGCAACATTCCCTTCCACATCATAAATTCCCTGTGATGAGACATGGTACTGCCTGGACTGACCTTGTGCAGCTTCAGAGAAGAAGCAATGGCTAAAACATGAAGGCTGACCTGAGTACTCGCACATGGCACCTCCATCACTTGCAGTGCTGAAGAGTGACAGCAGCCCTGAGCTTACAGCAGGATTACAAGAGGAATGAGTTTTCCAAAAGATCCTTTGAAAAGGTGATACAGGATATTTCATAAGTTAACACCAATAGAAAACAGATTTATTCTTAGTGACAGGGTGCTTAGACCTGCTAAGAGGTTGCATAATCATTTGCTGCTTTCACTTAGTTGACATCAGAGGAACAGATATGCTAGAATGAATGATCTGAGGGGTGAAATATCAGACATGAAATAGCTCATCTCTCTAGCTAGAACCACACACAGAATTGTGCTTGGGTTGGATCTCACCATTCCAAGTTATGCATGTTTCAAACCTCTTTTATTTACTCCATAGAGCTTGTCAAGTCTTGGAACTTCTGTTTTGTAAACTATTTCTAAACAAGTATGAACATATGTTGAAACATAAATATGACAAAAACCCTAAAACATCCTGGAAATAAAAGAAATTGGATATGAAAAACTGATATTTGGTTTATCATTTTATATTTTTGTCATCTTGCAGATTTTCACTTTGTTTTATGCCAAGCCAGTAGCAGTGATTCATTGTATGAAACCGGAACATTATAGATTCAATACAGAAACATTCATCTTGGTGACAGGAAAGGATCCTTTAGGTCACTGAGCCACTTCCCTGCAAATGTAGGAAATAGCATAAAGCACATTGAAAACAGAAATATCCACAGAAGCTTGACTTCAGCTGTGTACCCTTGGCGTTACAACCCCCTGACCATCCCATAATAAACTAAAAGCTGTCAGAGCTGAAGAAAGGCTTCAAAAGCTAATCTGGGCTGTACATCTATGCCATAAAACAGAGCCAAAAAGTGTTGACAGTGCGCTAGTGTCCTGCCACCGTTGCAGACTTGGTGTGGGTTCAGACAACAAATATTCAGATCACAAATGCCTGATGAGCTCAAAGCTTGAACGTATGGACAAGACGTTAGCGTCCATGTGCACAGTCTTGTCTGCAGGGTCATTTAAAAAATAAACATCCCTGGCAGCCTTTTTCATCCAAGCTCCAGTGCCCTCTGTGCCCTCCCTGCTGTTCTATAATGCACTGTGAACTTGGAAATGTGGCTTCATGTCTCCAAGAGTGACACTCGGGGCTGCGTGCATGTCATCTGAAGCACATGGGAGCGAAAGGAGCTCCCTAAAAGTAACAGATGGCGACATTAGTTCCTATTCTCACAGCAGGCTGGGAGAAATAACTATAAGTTACTGAGTTGCGAGGGATTATAATATAAATAGCACTATTGAACCATTATTTTTATTCCTTTGATATTCTGTAAATGAATTGGCCATAGACATTTTACTGTGGTTGATTAGTGTCTTATTAACCCACATGGAAGAACCGTAACGTCTCTCAGAATGGGTATGGAATATCTGAAGGCAAGAGCTAGACAGTACAAAAATCAAACTGCTTTAAGGCTATGCAAAGAGCCAAAGAAAAGCAGATTTGTATTCCCAGAATCACAGAACCCCAGAATATTCCACGCTGGCAGGGACCCACAAGGCTCATCAACTCCTGGGTCACTGCAGAGGCTGTTGCAGGGGCATAACTGAACTGGAAAATGCCCCGAGGAATCCTAAGAAATGAGATGCTATAAAACCATTTGGGATCAGGAAAGAATCTGGTACATAAAATGTTTCAGAAAGTACCAACAAGTCAGTGAATTTGCAAATTTACCTCTTTTTTTTTTTTTTTTTTCCTAGAATAACTAATATGAAGATGGAGAGAAGAAAAATGGAAGGAAAATACATTGCAAAACATGAAGGAGGAGGAGCAGTATCATGCCTTATGTTCTTTGGTTGGAAATACTGTTCAAGTTTGCACTTCACCAGTATAGGAGATGTCCTTGTACTAAAGCCCATACCCAACTGTACTTGTACAAGTCTTTTTCCTTAATGGTGTTCTTCTAATGCTTTGGCAAGTGAATTAAAAATAAAAGAATTTGTGAGATGAAGAGGGAAGCACTGACCTTGGTCTACTGTCCCACCGATAATTGAACTGAATTATGTATCCAGCTCCAAAGACCCTTTGTATGCAGATGTCTAATAAAATGCAAAGGGAAGCATTCTACCATAGATAATAACATATACCATTTATAGTCAGCTTTCAGAGAAATGTACATAAAGGCTAGTACAGTTAAAATAAAGAGTAGATGTATGTGTGAGTGATTCAGAGCCAAAATTCATCACGGACTGATTTTGGAGGATGCTGTTTAACCACTCAGGCTCTGGTGGGTAACTAGAATTTCTGGTTGGCCAGGAAAAGAGCCAAGGTGTTACCTGGCATCTCTGTAGTCCCAGTTGCTCAGGGAAAAGAGGAGAAGAGAATCACAAAACCTTGCTTTTCAGGCAGATGCTGCAAACCACACTGGTTTTCAACATTTGAGGCTGCCAGCCAAATGCATGTTTAGAAGTCCTTACAAACATACCTACACTGCAGTCTTCTGGGTCTTAACTTGCATTGCTTTCTACAAAACTCTGAGGAAAAATGCATGTGAAAGTGTTGTATGATTATGAAATGCGTATCTGATTAGAAGCGTAATTACATTGTATTTGGATATGTCAGCAGCAAATAGCATTCTCATAGGCCAGCTCATAACGTATGCACTCTCAACCCTAAACCTCACACATTTCTCAACTGCCATTTGAAGGCAATAATGGAAATCCATGTTTTAATTTCCAATATTTTCAGTGCCTGTTCTCACAGCCGTTATATATGGCTGAATCCATCATCCTGTCTACAACTGAATCTCTAGAGGCATTTTACCTAAACCTTGCTGCTTTTTTCCTGCTCCTATATGGAACTGCTGTATTTTCATTTTCTATTACCAGGCTGCATATTAACTATAAGGGCATTAGCTCATAAAACCCATTAACTCATTGGTGGAAAAATAGATGAAGAGAGTGCATCCAACTCCCTCATGTATTTTAACATTGCATTTATTAAGTTGTATTATCATTGTAAGAGTGAGGAACCCGTGCTCCGAACAACTGCAGGGAAGCAGACGGCATGTGAAGAAGAAAAACATAAAAATAGATGTTCAAGTCTAACTGTCTAAAATGATGTCAAAACCGAGTGTCAAAGCACAGAGCTTTATCCTGCACACAAAAGACCTGGATGCTGAAATGCTAAGGGGCAACTTGCACCTGCTGCTTTGTTCCCCACGACCCAACACCACACAGCAGCAGCCACCGTGATGCCACAGCGAGGGGGCCAGCATATATCCCTGGCCCTGCCAGGGGTGCAATGCTCCCGGCACCTGTGTGTGCACCTGTCACTGCCCAAACCCTGGCACTGCTCTCTGCTTTTTGTTTCCCTCAAAGAGTTGCTCTTGCAGTGGATAAGCCATTGCTGTGCCTGGGTGGTAACAGCAGTACGGGCTGCTCAGGTTTCTCCCACTCAGTGAAATACGTTTAAAGCTTTCACGTGGTGGCATTGCCTTGCACCTGCTGCTGCTCATCCTCCTTCTTACCCTGCTCAGAGCAGGCCAGGACCATGGCTCCTCTGCTTTACTGAGCTACACAGAGGTTTCCAACCCTACATTTTCCTGGTCATCACAGACTCGAGGCTGCTAAGGGCCAGTGGGCACAAAACCTTCCTCACAATGCACTGAAATCAACAGGTCACACGGCAGCAAAATCACCACTTCAGCTATATTAACATACAGAAAACATTCTTGTCCTGCTGCCAGATGCACGAAAAACATGGCCCTTTTTTCTGCACAGCAGTTTGGTGGGGTGCATGCCTGCAATGAAAGGTGTAACAACAGGTCTACAAAGTGCAAGGGTTTCCACAGCCTCCCATCAGAAGCCCTGTAGCCTGCAGACCTTGAGTGAGGTGGCACTAGGATCAGACAGCAAGGAGCTTGCGTGTTCGTGCAGCATGCACGTAGCTGTAACCAGCAGCCTGTGAGGATGGCTTCACCTTCAGGAAAAGGCAAGGGGCAGCTCCGGGCAGAGGCAGGCGGAGAGCAAGGAGACAGAGGAACACAAGGCCATGGATGCTGTGGAGCACGAGGCTGCTCTGAGCACAGACCCTGGTCCCAGCTAAAGATGCTGCCATCTAGAAGAAAAGCATTTCTTAAAAAATGTGGTGAGGACCCCCAGTGAAGAAGGTCTGGATGGGTACAGGCAGAGCTCCAGAGCTGGCAGAATGGAAGGCATTTAGCTGCATCAGCTCCAAGTGTGCACACAAAACACTATGGGGTATATTAGCTCCGGAACAGCACTGCTTTATGCATCTTTACACACTTGCAGAAGGGATCTGGCTTGCACAGAAGCCAGAGCTCTTGCAACCATCAACTTAGAAATGCCTTAAGAAATGTAAAACTGAAACCAAAGAGCTACTAACCGGGAGATTTTTTTTTTTTTGCTTTTTAATGAAGAAATGAAACGGTGGAATCTGATGGAAGTTTTGACGTTTCCTCTCAAATCCCATGTTAGCATTAGCACTAAACAGATGTCCCATATTCCGAAGAAATGGCAGGTTTGGCACCTCTTCACGGTTAGCAAATTTAATTATGGCTTCAAATGCAATAATGGAGCAACCTTGCTTGGCTGTAATTGGATCTGCAATTGGCACAGGCTTTCCTTCCCTCACTGTGCCATATGGGGAACTGCAGAGCAAGGTGCTGCATATGTTCCTGCTGAATTACACCGGGTCAAACCAGGGTCGGATTAAAATATTATGGAAAGGAAGGGAGGGGCAATCAAAAATGAAGAGTGGGTGTTTTCCTGCAACTCCAGTTTCTTTGACCAAATTATTTGGGATCCAATTGGATGTGAGCTCCAATAAAACAGCTACTTTAATTAGGAGAGCTCCCAGTCTGTCTGAAATAACAGCATGTTCTGGGCAGAAGATCAGGAGAATCGCAGAGCTGGAGAGGCAGAAGAGCTGGCAGCGTCTGAATACAAGAGTCCTGAGATAGGCCTGAAGAAAGGAAAATAGCCCTTTAAATGTACCACAGATTCTGGAGGGAAAGCTTTCTCTTTTTCCCCCTTCAGAGTTGATGACATTTCAGAAGATTTGGAACAGGGTGAGGACAAAACTTCCTGCCAGCTCGCATTACGGATCTGCAGCAGCACACTGATTAATGGGAGTAAAAAGAAAAATAATGACTATCTTCTTATCTGGTTATGTGAAACACCCACTTCAGGCAGGTCAGGTAGCAGTATCTACGAGTGAGGCTGCCCGACATTTTCTATTACCAGCCCTTGTTTGCTGTTGTTTCTGACTTTGCCAGGCCTAAACCATTTGGGCTGAAATGCCCCTTGCTGACTCTGTCTTAGTCTGAGTTTGCCGGCCCTGTTTCCATGCGTGAACATTTATACCTGATCGGGATGGCTGATTCTGATCTGGAGGAAGAGAAAGAAACCCATAAAATAATAGCTTCAACAACTTCATAGCCCCAGAAAGTAAAAAATAACATTAAAATATTCATCACGGCATCTCTCCTGCCAAAAGAAGAAATCTTTCTATGTGAAAGGTGGCTGCTACCGAGAAAATGATCTGCTGCTAATGCAGTACTGCTTACCTCCAGCCAGTGTCAGCACCACACACAGGTAATGTTCTAACCCCATTTAATTTTAATTTAGTAATATTCTGACACACAAGCATTTTCCTTCTCCTGTTGAAACTAACAGGACTCTCCCATTAAGTTAATGGGGTCCCCAACCCTCCTGTTTGTATGTTGCTTTAGAATTGTGTCCCTCTGTGACATCTCTTACGGTACCACGAATTACTACACACTTACGCTATTTACTGTTTGAAAGCCTGGTTTTTAACCCTGACACCGATGAGAAGTTAATTATACTTATTTTCCTTTTTCAGTACTTTCTGCTTGATAATTTGAAATTATAATCATTACATATTTAGAATAAAACATGAAATTAGCTCTGAGAGCACTGAGACCAGCATCAACACAGCAGTTGAACCACAGCACACCGCGGCACACCGGAGTTCTCTCTAGGAGTGGGCTGCTTGTCTCTGCAATTAAATAATGTTGCCATGGCATTCGGGAGGTCTGGGGAATAGCAGGGGAACACCAATTACAGAAAGCACAACTGGAAGGCTGTGGTGGGTTAGTGTTGCACTGGAATTTGGTCTCTCTCTCGGAGACCTAAAAAGACATTTATAAATATTAATCATGGTTTGCAACACCTAGAAGTAAGGAAGCTGCACACTGCAGGGAGGCATACTGAAATAAGAGCTGTTACTTTGCGTGGCAATTTCTGTCCAAGGCGACACAGCAAGAGTAAAGGCACAGCAATCCTGATTCCCTCCTGCATGAAAAGCCATTGGTGCTTCCCTTCTCCATTTCTTTGTCACTCCTAAGTGGGAACCTTCCTGCCACCCAGGGCCAGTCTGTGCTTCAGCCTGGGTTGCTCCTGCTCAGACTCACCCCTTCAAGCCCAGCAGAGAAGACCCCAGCAGTGCCACAAGCTGCTTTGGCCGCCTCCACCCTCCTCTTTCCATGCCAGCAGCACAAGAGCTCCGGCTGCTGGGTGCTCGCAGGGTGCAGAGCAGGGTGCTCACCCTGCCGAGGGGTGCAGGTCCCTGCCGTGCTCTGCCAGGCACGCACGGCTCAGCACATTCGCCTCCAAGTGCTCGATGAAGACAGGAGCTGACAGACAAGTAACTAGAACTATAACCCTTGGTAACTTCATGGAGTTACACCCAGTTCCTTCAAAAGGAGATCCCAAAGGGCTTTACAAGGAAGCAGGCCCCACTAGCCCCTTGAAGGAGGTGC
Organism: Oxyura jamaicensis; assembly: GCF_011077185.1. NCBI lineage: Eukaryota > Metazoa > Chordata > Aves > Anseriformes > Anatidae > Oxyura > Oxyura jamaicensis. Next base: position 7,695,086 of record NC_048910.1, on the reverse strand, counting down.
AGGGATGAAGCGGATCCTCAGGGATGCACGGAGGTTGATGGAGCACAACCAAGAGGAGTCAGATGCCAGAACCCCCAGTCTCTTTGACTTCATCTCTCTCAGGGAGCCCCCAGCAGCTCCTTCCCTTTTCTGTACCACCAGGGATTCCCCGATTCCCCGCTATTGCTTTTGCTCGTGCCATGTGTGTGCAGGACGCTGATGCCAACATCACTGGGGATGGCAGAACACCGCTTTTCCTTTGCTTTTCCCTTTCCCCCAGCATGTCCCCGGTGGCATCCCACCACAGGCTGAGGAGAGCGACCAGCACAGCGGGCTGCTCTTGTTACCTATTTTAAAGAGACTTCTTTGAGCATTTTAGACAGCAGCTGTCTGGAAGAATAACAGGAGGAGGAATGAATTCTTATGTCATAAGGGACCTGTCTTGGATTCAAGCCCCCCTTTTTCCCCAGTTAATATCCTCAAAGAAAAGAATGGGAGAAATTCAAATATGAAACATTCTCAGTTCACTTCAGGAAAACAAACAAACAAACAAACAAGCAAACCACAGAACAACCAAACAAAAAAATAAAACAAATAATGAGACCCAAAAACTGTGGTTTTGAGCTGAAGCTCCTTATAACCGTGCACATCTGAAAACACTTACAGACAGCTCTGTAGTGAAATAAGCTGCATGTTAATATCGTCCTTGAAGCAGCACGAACAGAATGCTTAAAACTCAGTAAGAAGGAATAAGGGCAAAAGTCTGGATGATGTATTTCTTCATTACCATACCTGAATATATTATGCTAGGAAGTAATTCAATACTTTTGGAGAGAGAATAAAGTCTACAGTGATGTCCTGGATGCCAGTCTAAATCCCCGTTGGTGCTTCCTCAGATACTAATAGCTGAGTCCCTTCCTTTGAAACTCCTTAAACCTGGAGCTTTCCACCTATGAAACCACATGTGCTATCATCTGGGTTACTGGTACATATAAAGCTTTTCCTGAAGCCATTCTGGAATTTATTTCCAGCACAAGGTCACCTCATTTATACAGGGTGCATAGGGTGCTAAAAAGCGAGACAGACCGAAATGCATGCCCACAGCTCTGTCACCTGAAAGTACGAGGTGGAGGCCAACAGACAAGTCTCATGTTCACAGATTTGCAGAAGGCAGCGTTTAGGACTTGGGCTGACCCACAGGCACATAAAAGTTATTATTTTAACACGTTTCTTCCTGAAGAAACATTCCATGCCTGAAAGCTATCACTGATGCCAAGGTTGCTATGGTAAATAGCTTCCTTTCTTTGAACAGAAGAATAAGTACCCACAAAAACTAACTAGGGTGTGGCTGTTGGGCACCATAAATGTACACCCTGCCTTTTTATGTAACATTTCAAGAACAAATAACTTTATGTGATACAACATAAAGCTGACAACAGCAGCTTTATACTTGCACACTTCTCAGCACACACACAGAGCAAATTGGCTATTTGCTCAGAGAGAAGAGAGTTTATCCATCTCTCTGCAGCCCTGCTGGGCAGGCAGTCTGCTCCCTGCAGCCAACGCCGCTGAGCACACATCAGACTGTTTCATTGCACAACCTGAGCAATTCCTTTGCCTCCCCAATACACCTTCTGTATAAGCAGATAAAGGGCAGGGTGTGGACTGCTCCTAGTTAAATTACTTAAAAATAATGATAAGAGTCAGTGCCTGTATAATTTGTCTCTTGATTCCACAGTAGTTCGGCACATCATCATAACCTTCCCCAAAGCCTCCTGCAGCTACAACGATTACAGAAACAGTCTCCCCTGTCAAATTTTATGCTACCGCTTAGCGACAGCAATGCAGCAAAGGAATTTCATGCCAGGTCCTGGATCCCTCAGTCCCTTGGTGGGACTTCCAAAGGGACATAAATGTAGCCTACCATTTCTTGGAGGGTAAGGGGGAATTCTATATACTTCATCCTGTGATAGAACAGGTCTTGCTCTTTGTATCGGATTCAGCTGGAAGACACTGCAAAGCAAAGTCTGATACTCCAGAGTAAGAAGAGAGCCAGCATTTGCTTCAAACACAAGAAACAGGACATGCATTATTTTGGCATTCCACTTAACCTACAAGAAATGTTCAGACATGGCTTTCTCTTATGTCACACTCTCATTCTACTCATGACCAACCGCAAAGAGTCCATATGGCATGGTGAGCTATAAAACGGAACAGCTGGGCATAGATCACAGTGAATTCACAGACCCTCTTCTATATAAGACTGCTAAGTATTACATTTATGTATTAAATATTAAGTGTTACATTTACCTTGAGTTCAGTCAAGTCCCGTGTACAAATCTGAATGCAATGCACAGGATTTATTGTGTGGTAACAGACGCAGTGGTAGCACAATTAGATTTTATATTGGTTGTCCATACGTGGAATATAAACGAACCCGCTTTAAAGTTGTAGCAATTTTGCTGCAAAATAAAAATTAAGACTTTGTTACAAAAGACCACAGCTTTGCTTTCAGCGTCTGGACATAAAAACGTGCTCCTTCTGCAATAGCACAGTACATAGTGTGCTTATGTATTCAGCAATAGGTGGAAATGTTCCAGCAGTGGAGGTAACACAAGCAGGACAGATACAACTCAGATAAGTAGCAAGAAATGTCTCTGCTTCTTCAAGAAGATGACTTGCCAGATATTCCATGCACATCTCTGTACCTGAGTCTGCAGCAATCTAACAGATATTACAGGAGCTCCTCGTCAGATAATCTCAGCTAAATCTGGGACCTATCTCCACTGGTAAAAAATACTGTTAGAATATGTTCACATTATATAGTGCAGCAATAATAGTTTCAAAGTTCATTATATTCAATATCTCAACAGATTATTTATTGTGTTGTCTAAGTACCTCTGACGGCCTGGTCTGGAATCAAGCAATCAATATCCCTCAGCCTGCATCAGGGCAGGAACCAAGAGCAAGATGTTGACTTTACCCTCATCCTGTAAGCAACAGGTAATTCCACAGACATGAGACAGATGAAGCTCTGAGTTACTGAATTTATTTCCCTGCTCTTATGGGAACACTGACTGCAAAATTCCTCTATTTGAACCCTTGAGTGCTTCTGCCCCTGCTCAAACCCCAGGGCCGCAGGTTCCCAGGGAGCTCCTATAAACGAGATGGCTCCAGCCCACCGCCCCCGGCTGTCCTGGCAGTCCAACCCTTTGCCCTGTTTTACTGCTCAACAAGAGGGAGAATAAACACTTGCGCTACAAACTTCAATCTTTGCTAAAATTGAAGCTATATTTGGATTTTACAACCCTGGCTGCTATGTTGCTTATTCCATTAACAGCCATCAGGGTCCTGCAACTGCAAAAGGAAATCATTTCTTTCTCCATCTGGCACACTGAGCTGGGGGGCTCGGTCTGAGAAATCATCTGGAGGACAGACCTCGACTTGCAACTTCCAAAGGTAATTTGGACTCCATAGCAAATGCAGTAACATGAAAAAATTTTTCTTTGTATCGTAGCAGTATCCTATTTGTACGAGCAGGTCCTACAGAATGAAAAGATGATGATTTATTCTCATTTCAGTAGGAAAATTCTCTCTCATCAGTCTTCTCTAAAACTGTTTCAGACTTTCTGGAGGTAAAGCTGGGCTAACAGCACCTGGTGAAAGTCCTTCAGAAGAAAGAAAAAAGTTCCAGTGGCTTTTTGATTAAATTCTTATAGATGGAAATGAAAAATAATACAGTTCCCTGATGCCTAGATATTGCAGTGATGGCTGTACTGGTTATTAGGAGAATATTCACGTTAGAAAGATTTCTGCAGGTCTCCTCTATTCAACTTGTTTTACCTCTCCACCACTCCTCCCAAATGTGAGAGAACCAACCTAGATTATTCAAGGATCTTGGTTTAAAAAAATAAATGGGAGCTTACAGAGTTTTAGCTATTGAGCTAGCTCCTAAATTCAGTATTTTAGCTGGCAGCCCCTGGCAGAAAGCTACTGTCCCATTAAATCACACTGGGCAAGAAACTGTCATTTTGGTGAATCACGAGAGTTACTAATTCTATTATAATGTGTGCATGTGTGAGAAAGGTAATTCAGTGGGAGTTTTAGTTTCATCTTTACAGCGTCCTTCAGAAAATTATGATCCTTGCTGCTTTTCCCTGTTGTCTGCCCAATTTCCAAAGCAGCTGTTAGAAGTTTCACCAGCAGCACTTAATAAAGGCAAGCAAGTATAAACCTTTGCAAAACTCATTCCTGTTTTTGCTGCTCCCCTGATTTCTGACATTAGCATCTAACCATCATGTAAAACTGATGCTCCGGGAACAAGCAAGCTCCTCCGCCTTCCTCACTGAGCACGCACTTACCATTGGGGGACACAGCTCCCAGGGCTGTCCCAGTGCTCACCTCCCCTTCAGCAGCTCTGGGCTACGCTCTTTGTGGTCTTGTACAGGAATGCTCATGTTTGGAAGTAGCTGGGGAAAACCATCTAGGCAACCAAAAAGGGCCTGCACTCATGCACATGTGTTTGTACTCCACACAGCCAGGAGGTAAGCTCTCGCTTACATGTAAACTCTGTTATTCACAGAGGAAGTTAGTCAGGACTTTATTTCATGTATTATTGAGGCCTTCTTAAAGGTAGAAGCTATTTTTAGCCTAACAGCACATCATGTCAACACCTCTCCCTGACAATTAGAGAACAAGTATTCTTATTAACCATGAACTGGAACTCTCACAGCCCAGTGGATAAAAACAATTCAAACAGCCCAACCTTAAATTCAAGAGCAAACAGCCCTATCTCAACACTGCACATGGAGCTGAGTTTTGTGGTAAGCTCTGGTATCAAATAAATAATTTTGCACTTAGTTGTTATACGATGAGACTTGTGGTGGTCACTTCTATTTGACCTTAATGGTTGTGATACAAACGTACATGGAATATCCAAAAAAAACGTCGCCATCTCATCACTTTACGTAAAATATATAAATCTCCAAGATCAAATACATTTACACTTTTAAGGAGATACTAAATGAATGCAGGTTTGATATATTATTCCACCTGAAACAGTACAAATTACACAAATCAGTATTAGCACATTCTATGGGAAACTGCACAAGTCCAAATTGTTGGTAATTTCAGGCCCATAATTTGAAAGTACATGATTTAATTCAGAGTAAAGGAAGAGATTTCACTAATGAAATAGTACTTCAAGGTGCAATAAAGAAAAAAACTTGGCTACCATCTTACTGCGGTCTGTGTTTGGAAATGGCATACACTGTTCTCGATTCATAAAATCGTGCATATGCTTATGTATTAAAGAAGAAGTTGACGCCAGGTTTTGTCACTAGTATCTGTGAGACAAGTTTATCCATTTTTGCATTAGCAGATGTAAATTGCTGGAGGCAACTATTAAGCACAAGTAACCATGTGTTGTCTTTTAAACACTGCCACTGCTTCAACAAACCAATGGCATGCTTATAAATATGGGCCTTTTTGTGAATTATCTTAATTCATTTCCAAAGTACTGCTCACATACATCTTATCTTGCTTCCTATATGGTCCCTCAGCCTTTTGTCTTTAGAGAGCCCAGTTTAAATAGTGAGGAAGGGAGCTTGTTCTCTCGTACATCTCGCTGTGTATTGCTGTTAACTCCCCCTCACCTTCGTTTGTGAGACACTTAACTACCCATTTATTTCCCCCTCATAACAAACCAGAAGATGAGCAGAACAACCTGGGACTGCGCTACAAAGAGATTAAGGACATGTCTGCACTGTGCAATGGAGCACAGTGAAAACAGCTTTAGGGAATATGTATTTGTGTCTAATAGCTGCCACAAGCAGTTTTGCCCACTGCACAGTACTACGTCAAGGCACTATTCAGGTCCAAAACCAGGGCTAATTAGCACCGTTACCCTCGTGTGGCTATCTTGCTGCTGTTTTTGGAGCTGGCTTGTAGCATCCTCATAGGCTTGCTCAGACCAGTGTGCAGAATTACTTGCTCAAGGTCACACCAGAAATCAATGGCTGCAACAAGAAAAGAGCCCAGACGTCTTTAATATGAGCCCTGGCTCAAAGTCACTGGGCTCCCTCATTCCCAAACACAATAACCTCCTTTTTTCAGTACATAGGAGGTATTGGAGAAGCTGCACAACTCATCACATGTAGACAAAGTGCTGCAGACACAAGACCAAATCACAAGAACAGGACTTCTCTGACAGCCTGGTCTGGTCCAGGACAATGGAAAATCTGCCCCTTTGACTCTACTGCCTTGCTGGACCTACACAAATAAATTATTCCAGATTAAGCAGACAAGAATTCACACAGCCCTGAAGGGTAAATGAAGTTTATAATTGGCTGCAAACTGCCACACAGCTGCTCACGTGGGAACACTGGAAGGCAGCCCCTGCTCTGGACGGCACAGCGACAAACACGGAGTTTATCCGGTCACTGCTGAGTCTACGTTGGAGCCCCTCCACACTCGCACTTCTGTGGCTGGCAGCAGAATCTGACTCTTAATACGTGAAATAGTGACACTTCATGCCTAGGAGGAGGAATTCAGTTATCTACAGCAACTAAAATAACACTGTGCAGCTTGTCATACCCAGTCCAATTTGTTCCACAGTTTTTCAGAGACACCAGGGAAATACTCAGCTCTCCAGTTCAGCAAGCTTCATCTACAGTACATATTGGTTCCTAAGGAGTTGCTACAGTAGAAGAGAAAAAGGAAAAAACAAGGAGGCTTAAAACAATACTACAGGCTCTCCACCATGACTCCACCAACTTCTAATACTGAATTTAAATCTAAAGTCATTTTCTTTCTGAGACAATTGCCAGTCTCTTCTGTTTTATTCAACTACTTTTTTTGGTACAATTCTGTACTGATTTATGCTTCCCTTTGACTTCACTTGTTTAGGTGTAAGTGATGGGAAAAATGGCTCTAAATTTCCTTGCTTTAAGCATTTTTTCAATCCATAGACAACACAGGCACACTGGGTTATATTTTGACTTTGTAATTTGTCATTTTTTTCCCTCCAAAATCACAGTATTTGAAACCATTATGCTTTTTCCATGCACAAACAAAATTCATATCCTTTCAGCTTAAATTATTTTTAGATGCTGAGATGTAGAAGTAAGCACAATGACAAAGCACAGTGTGTTTCTCTCAATACATTTGGAGCAAAACCAAGATGGAGCTGTTTTCAGCACGCAGCAGACTCCCAGAAAATTGCCCTCACAGTACGTGGCAGATGTAATAAATTTCCATGCCTCCAGCCAGAACATCCAAGCTCTGGTTTCCCCCAACCTGCAGAGAAAGACGGAGTTTGGATAAAAGATTCTTTTTGGGGCTGTTTTTCTTGAATTCATTACCACTGACAGACAAAGAATTTCTCCTGATTTTGTAAAAACTCCTTGTGGGATGTTTGTTTGGCAGCTGCTGGCATAAGGAGGAGGTGGGGTAACTACCCTGGTTCCCCACAAACACCCTCAGAGCCCTCGGGAGCAGGACTGGGACTTTCTGCAGACACCGATGGAGACGACAGAGGGCTTCAAGGGAGACTGCAACAGTGAGAATGAACTGGATGATTAGTCAGGAATAAATGAGCAAAGGAGACGTCTAATTTTTATTTTGGCTATTTTGTTTCATAAATCTTCAGACAAGCCAACAACTTTTCAGAAATCAAATCTCAATGTGATTCCCTTGCCAATAAGGAAACAAAAGATGTTACATCTGTCTGCCCACAGAGCCTATTACATGGCCCCCAGTTATGCTGACTCTACTTGGTACCGATACGCGAAAAATTAAAATTAGAGCACAGAAGTAATATTTCTGATGATGTGCAAGCCCCAGAAGGAGCTAGACCACACTAAGCTCTTTTGGTGCTAAGCAGAAACAGCTATTACTGTGGGTACTTACAAACAGAAGAAAGATCTCCTTCAGTTGGGAAGAATTCAACAACTGCTTCCCTGAAGGGTCTTAACTTTTAAAAATCATGTCAAGGAGAAATCGATGAACACACTCATTAGATCAAGTCAGAACTAAAGGCCCTGCTGAGGGCAGTCCTGCCCCAGTGAGCTTAAAGACAGGCCCGAGTTCAGGCCTGCAGGCTCAGGCTGCGGAAATGCAGTGAGGCCTACAGAGAGGCAGGGCCTGTGAGACCTCTCACCTATCTCAGGCCTTAAGTCATCTTAAAAAAAACACATAAAAAATGAGTGCTTGCTGATTTGACCGCACATATGGGTCTGGGGAACCCGCACTGTCCTTGACTGGAAATCTGGGGAGCGGGTCTTTCCCTTCCATCAGTCACTCTACTGGCTTTCTACTTGTCTTTCCTTTACTAATAAAAAGCTGCCTGTTCTGTTTCTTACAACTCTGATCCTGTCAAAAGTATTTCACATTTGTAACACTTGGTTTGTTCATTGTTATTTTAACTGGCTGAAAACCTGTGGAAAAAGCAACCCTGAAACAAAGCTTTCCAGGCTGTGGCAGAGCCCGGTGCTGGATTACAGCCTGCCAGCCCCTGCAGCAGCCATCCCCTGCCTGGGGTGGGCTCCTCAAGCAATCCGCGTTAGCGCGTAACAAACGTCCTCCGAATGTGCCACCTGGCACGACTGCTCAGTGCCTCCTAATCTGCCTGGAAGGGCATTTTCCAGTCAACTCCTATTTTCCTCAGAACATTCTCCATATGTTCATAAATGAAGTCGAATACAAATTTGGTTTGACATCTCCTGCAAGAATCCTTTATCGTCAAAATTTGGCAGAAGAAAAAGACAGGAGTTGTTTCTGACCTAATGTTTTCTCTCCCCCTTCAGGTAATTCTTACACTGGGAGATACTTGAATCTCAGAGCTTATTTTTCTTTTATACTGAACTAGCTCCATGCAAGAAATCCAGCACAGCATTACGTGATGAAGAATAAAATTATTCAGTCAATTTTCTCCTCTGCCCAAACTATGCTGAAGGTTCACAGTGACTCCTACCTTTGCACCTTGCCACGTTCCTCCCTGATTTGTGGCATTTAGTAGCTCCAAGTGAGAACTGCTTTAAGGTGCTCTGCTGTGGCCAAGCTGCAGGAGCTATTGCAGCAGCTGGAGTTCTGCAGAGCTCTAACCATAACCGCTCCTCCACATTTATGTTTTTGATACTTCCACACATTGAGGTTACCTCCTGGTGAGCACATCTGCTGCATTTACGGCCTCATTCAGCCACCGTGGAGAAGACATTACCCCATATTCCAGAACAGGAACTACTAAGGGAAGAATGGGAGGCCTCCTGGTCCATGCCAAGAACTGTGAGGATCTCTCACTGCTGGTAATGGTAAATGCATGGTGTCAAATTGAGAGCACATTGCACAGAAATGAATGGAAAACCTGACCTCTAATTCAGCTTACAGCAGTTGTGACAGGAACCTTGCTTTGCAGCTTTTGCTATGGACTACAATCTAGTAACAAAATGTAAGACGAGATAAATGTAGAAGTCCCCAGTTCTCACAATGGATTATAAAGCTTTCCTAGGCAGCCAGCTGACAGGTAGACATCTATGGATGGATATCTTTAATTCCATACACAAGGAGCTGATTTTCTGAAGGCTAAAGGTCCCTTCTCCCATACAGAAGAGCTGTACAAGAAGCAGAAGGAACAATATATCGGGATTAAGATGCCAGTACTCTCATGAGGAAAACATAATTCCCTTTACAAGCTCTTGGCATGATTTTTGCCAAGGTCCTCGCTTTCCCAGCTACAAACTGATTATTGTGGTTCCCTCTGTCCTGGTCTCAGTGTGGAGTGCAAGGTCTTCAAGGCAGGACCTGTTTTTTAGGTAGTACTTACATCATGCTGTGCTCTACGTGGTACAAGTCTCAGTGGGATCTGTGGCCTCGGCTGCACCTCAAGTGGTAACACAGCTCCTCCCAGCTTGATATTGTCTTCTATTCCTCAATTTCCTCTTTATCTAAGTGGCCTGTTTTAAAGATTTGTACAGAGTGTTGAGGTCCGTGGTAGAAGTGGTGTAGGAGTTCTTTAATTACTTCTAAGACCAGCTATTTGCAATTCAGAAATTCATGATAAAACGTTAAAAGGTTTTGACAAAGTAATGTGGAATTGCTGGAGTAGGCACCAGCAGCACAGTTTCCCCTTTTTATCGTCCATTTCAGGGAAGAGTGACAGCAAAAGTTTAACACTGTTTTTATTTAGTACTGTTTGATCGAAAGACTAAGGGTTGAATTGCTAATTTGAAGAGCAATTCTCAACGGAGATGCAGTATTTGTATCTATAAGGACAAGGTGCCCCTGAAATTGCAATCTGCTGCTCTTCAGAAGTTTTGAGTTTCAGGAAATTATAGCTACCTTCCCTAGAAAAGAAATATATGTAGTTTTATGATTAATAAAGTGCATAAAGCAGAGTATAAACGTATTTCAAATAAAAGAAATAACCCATTTAACCTTCAAACAAGGCATCTCTTCCAGCCACTAGTGGCCACACAATAAAGCAGCTGTTATTTTTATTTCATGGCCACCTCCCTTCATAACATGCAAATCCTGCTACATGCAACTGAATTTCCCATTCTCAAACCAAGTCCTTCTCAGGTCCAACTCATCCCAATTCTGCTGTGCAGCAAGTGGAGTGGAGCACGGGGATAACTGTAAGGCAAGCATTTGGAAGAGGGCAATGTTAAACCTCCCCCCCAAGGGACCACCTGCATGAGGAAGCTTCTTCCTCACAATCCCATAACACTCTCACACCAAAGGATGTCCTCCTCCCCTCTCCGCTGGTCCAGAACTGACTCCACCTCATCCCTGCCCAAGTCAAACATGTCTACATGGCCCTCGGAAGACTCCTAGGAGACATGGAGAACAGAAACTTTTACATCAGGCTGTAAGGGGTGAAAACCCAGATGCATGTGAGCCTACGTTAATCTAAATTGTCTGCAGAAGGATGTGTCAGAAGGATTTCAGCACGAAGTGGTGTCCTGCCAGCTCCCCAACTCCTGCACACACTCTGAAAACTAGCAGCAAAGTTTCAGTTGCCAGAACTTTGCCACCCGAGGTAGCTCAGCCATGCCTACAGGAGCTGCGTGCTGTACTCCAGCTGTCACAGCCACGGCCTGAGCCGCCCCATCTGAAGGAACCGGTGCAGAGCAGAGATAGCCTTGGCTGAGTCGCGCAACAGTGCCGGTGAGATTGCAGTAATGGAGATGTCCCCAGCCCCGCTGTGAAAGGTGGTTTTATCTTAAAGGCTGCAATTACAGCTCAACGCAATTGATCCTCACTATGACAGATCCTGAGACACGGAGCTGTCAGACTCGCCATCCGTCACCCAAACAAAATGCTCGTGGATCCGCATGCAGACCTTCCCCCCCCCCAGCAGATTAATACCGATCACTACAAAATCACTACAAAAATAGCTGTGCCCAGGCCAATGTTTGCGATTACTTCTGGAGCTGTCAGAGGTTTCAAAAATATAACAGTCCAGCTAGAGAGAAGAGGAAATGACAGACAGTAATGAAAATCCAGACTTTTTTATAGATAGGGAAAAATGTTTTAGCCTTATTCTCAACAAGATCATTCCTGTCTGGAAAGCAGTGTGGCTGTTTGTGCTAAATACTGTGTTAAGCTCTGTATACAGCAACTGCCCCAGGCTGTAGCAGCTTGCAACCTAAATTGGGCAAAGGTGGTGTTGTCACACTCGTTTTACAAATGCAGAATATAGGCACAGAGAGAAGAAGTGACTTCTACAGAACAAGCGTGACAAACACCAGAATCGAATTAGAGCTCATATGGTATATGCAAATGCTTTAACTGAAAGCCTTCCTTTTTCCTGTTGCTGAATTTCCCAACTACGTACATTCAAATTCCTGTGGCTTTTGCTGCATTCACAGATTCTGCTTCCTTCTGTTTCCACCAAATTACATAGTCTGCCCGCTTAGAAGCAGAAACTACCAAGGCTGTTAGAGTGAATCCTCTTTCTTTCCATTTCCTTAAAGGGAACTTTGACTTCAGGTATCAAAAATGGGTGTTTCTTGTTGGGACTTTCAAAGTTGCTTTTATGTCTGCCTGTCTTTGTGCTGCAGTCCCAGGCTGAATGACTGTGGGCACCGCGGGTTGGCAGCACCTGAAGCCAGGCAGCGTGGAGGCGGTCCTGGGCTGCAGCAGCTGCAGGCACTTTCCTGCACAGAGAAGGTAGGATGCAGGCAGGATGCTTGGGGCCCTCAGCTGAAAACAGACAAAAATATGTTTGCTTCACCTTCAGGAGCTCATTTGGGTAGTTAGGTGGACCTGGCAGGCAGATACCATGGCATGGTTGAATATGACCACCCTAATAATCTATCTTGGGGCTCTCAGACACCTATAGTAACTCCAACTGCTTGCACCCTACAAGCAGCAGCAGAAGAGTAAGGAAAATGGGATAGAAGAAACTCCCCCCCCCCCCCCCCCCGAATATAAGGGAGTATCAGCTCCATCCCTGTCTGGACACGCCAATGCTGGATTACAAAGTTGGAGTCTGGCCTGCTTTTGAGGGACTCCTTCATTATTCATCTGCAGGCATCACAGGTCTGCTGGAGCAGGAAGTTTATAATGCATGCTTCTTGATGCTAAGTAAAATTATAACAATGTCTGGCATCCTGCCTCTAGCATAACCTAAAACGAAGCTTCCTAAACTAATGCTTCAGAGGGCAGCAAAAGAATAAATAAACCCCTTAGTAATACGTCTAGCCAACCGTACAATGCTTTACATGGAGAAAAACATCTTTCCTGAGCCCAATAGGAAATCATTTTGTGCCCTGAAGCATGAGATTTGTTTACCCTTAACTTAACATGCATAATGCTAGTTTTGTTGTTTTCCTTTTTTCTTTTTCTTTTTTTTCTTTTTTTGCAATGAAATTAACCATTCCCTTTATAAGTCTGGCTCTTTAGTTTCCCCTGAAGAAGCTTATGGCATAACCTGGAGAAATAAACCACCGGAATGAAACCATGAGGGAAATTACTGTTATTTTTCCTAAACTATCTCAACAACTGTACAGGTTGGACAAAAGTTCACATAAGCACACACACAGACAAGCACTTTCCTGAGCAGAATCTTGCTGTTAACACTGGCATACTAAAGCGTTGGCTAAATAACAAGATATATTTTATATTTAACTCCCCTTGAAATGCAGCACTGAAAGTACAGTTAAGAAAGAAAACTGGTCTCCAGTTAATACTGGAGATTTTGGATTATTTCTTCTTGTGTTTAAGGACGCTTTAATTTTGGTGGCTGACATTAAAAATACCTCAGACACTTCAGACAGACACCGTTCCTGCCTAGTGCGTGGGGGCCACACCTCCAAGGACCGCTATCTTGGGGCGGCTGAGATACCCAGACGTGCAATTCTACTGTACATTTAAAGACCTATGGTTTTATAGAGGAGACAAAGCTTCCCCTGAATAGCTAAGGACTTCAACAGCAAGATCCCACTAACTCCCGTGGGTCTTTTCCAGGAGCTTTGAGTTACACCAAAGATTAATTTGTTCCAGCAGCCTCATGGTGTTTTGGCTGTCCCCGAATCCCTCCCCCCCTCCAATTTAATTAATACTCAGGTGCTCTCTTTTGCTCATGGGATGCAAAGGGGTATAAAAAGCTGCTTGCAAAGGTTAGAGGTCCTATTTTTGAAGGCTCTCCAGTGAGAACAGAAAACATTATTCCAGAGAGAATGAACACTGCTAATCCATAGCTGATGCACTTGTAAATATTGATGTCAAAAATATTTGCAAGAGAGCACAGTAAATATCCTTCATATTCACATCCAAACAACACTGCAGGAGAGAAAACAGTATGGCCATAGTGGCACGGTTCCTCCTTGTACCTGTTCATATGCTGTAGGTGAGTTCCTCCATTACAAGCCTGGTATTAAGTTTGCATGCACTTGTTGCAGTTCCCGAGGGCATTATTTCCATTATAAACAGTGACTACACTGCGGCAAGCCACAGCAAAAAACAACAACAAAAAAACCCACCAGCTGAGGGAATGCAGAGATAGCAGGGATTCATATAGCCTTCTGTCAGCCTGCTGAGGTTGAACTCCCTAGGCTCCTTTCTGCAGTAAATAAAGATAGGGCCTCCCAGGTGGGGAGCCTGAGCAGCTAAATTAGGCTCCTGCTCTGCCTAGCCTCTGAGGTGCAGGATCTTGTCTTCATTAACTATAGAGGGATCCCAGGTAAATTAATGGCTACGAATAGGGGCCTCACCCCTTACCCCATCTACTTCTATTTGGCTTAGATACAGCTCAGAGCACACAGAGTTGGGAGTCTGGGTCCTACACAGATGGCAGCCCTCAGGTCGCTTCAGATCCTGATTCAGGACACCTGAGTTGGGGTGTCATTTCACATCTTCTCTAAGTTAACCCCAATATTTCTACTTTTTTTTTTTTTTTTTTTTTTTTTCCCCCCCGCTACTCAAGAAAAGGAACTGCAGAGAAAGACAACCTATATTAAAATTTCACAATGTTATAGGCTAAATTCCATAATAAAAGCTTAGGATGGGATACAAAATCTATATAGGAAGAGTCTATCCACTGCAGAGCTTGTGTGCTAGGAAAAGCAGATAAAGGATTGGAGAACACCTTATCCTTTGTTCAACAACAGGCAATTTATGGCTTGCCATCCTTTGACCCAAACAGAAAACCAACCCCACAACAGAACAACTAACCAACAATACTAGGAAATCCTTGCATGAAAGCACTGTTAGAAGTGTTTGTATGTTTTATCCCAAGATGAAACACCAAGATCACAGGCAATACCTAAGCTTTTACAACTAACCCAACTGGCAGTTTAGCTTGTCAGTCAGCTTAAAGGAGGAAATAAAAAAAAAATAAATCAAAGTATATCAGTCATCTAATTAATTCAAGGTTGTAATATTATGTAAGGAGAGGAGAAAGCCCTAAACGTGTTAACTTTCACTCATGCAAATATTGACACTGAATCCAATAGGATTGCTCCCCTGAGAAATGTTAAGTGTACACCTAAGTCTCTGAGGAATTTGGGCTTAGGCTTGTTGAATAAATAGCTGTCTGAGAATTATGCATTCTGATGATTGCATCATCTGTAGGAATACTGATAAAATAATTTGAATACTACTGAAATGGTGATTTTGTAAAATATTCACCTGGTTTTCCAATGCAGGTGAGGGATAAGACATACTCATAAAGTGAATTCAGGAAATACAAGAAAATTAGTCACACTGCAACAAACATTACTAATTTCCTTAGAGTAATCAGGTTTATTAAAAGCAAAGGCTAGTTAATATTTTATATTTGCAAGCGTCTTTTCCCGTTACTGCCCTGGAGCATTTTGCAAGCTCCGTGTACCCGAAGTGCAGCCCCCCTCTGGCGAGCCCCAGCTGCAAAGCCCTGAGCTGGGCACCTGCTGCCACGCCGCACACCGGCAGCAGCTCTGGCATTCCCT
This sequence comes from Oxyura jamaicensis, assembly GCF_011077185.1. Taxonomy (NCBI): domain Eukaryota; kingdom Metazoa; phylum Chordata; class Aves; order Anseriformes; family Anatidae; genus Oxyura; species Oxyura jamaicensis. Next base: position 7,679,679 of record NC_048910.1, on the reverse strand, counting down.
TGGTACGGCGCAGAACCAAGCCAGGAGATTTCATCTACGTGCTACTGCTCACATCCTTGCTAATCTAATAATTACAGCCTGGGTCACAAAAAATAAAAATACACCAGTTCTCACTGAAATAAATTGTAACTAGGAAGACTGACTATGGTGGTATCTGTGTTAGTGAACACGTGTATACCCAGCCAGGACACCATGCTTCATACCAGTGGCTTGGACACCGCTCCGTGAGACAATGAAGATTTGGAGAAGAGGTGGAGGCACGCCTTCAAGCTTTCCGTTTGCTGGATTGCAAAGCCCGGGGTCTCAATGGAGGGGCTGCTGAGCAGGAGGAGGTGGAGGAAGGCAACCTTCAGAGAGCACTTCCCACCCGAGACAGCCTCCTGGCTGCCGGGAGCCCACACAGCTCCAGCACGTCTTTTCCCCAGCCTGGGTCCGAATTCAGCTCGGGAAGAAACCCCGAGTGCGGGTGGCAGGAGCAGGCTTGGATGGAGCACGGGCAGCAGCCGACGGCAGGGTTTCGAATGAAGCACCACTAGAGGACAGTGGAAGCTAAGAAATGCCTGGCAAAGGGCACGGGGCTCGGAAATAGGCTGGGGGGCTGCAGGGAGCTGCTCCGGGAAATTCAGTCACTAAATAAGTGGCCACGTTTCAGTGCATCGTGGCTCCTGCGTGCGGCAGACAGAATCCAACCGCAGAAGGTTCGGGGAGAGCGCTAGGCGTTGCTGAGGTGCGGGCATGCCGAATGCTTTGGGGATGAATCGAAATTCACTGCCAGGGAACTGCCCCCCAGCCTCTCCATGCAGGAGGGGCGGCCACTGCAGCCGGTGTTTAAAAAGCCTGATGGGCGGAACACGCTGAAATACAATTTTTATGGCTCAGAAAAAAAAAATTAATCAGCTTGCAAAAGAGGTGACAGCTGTTTCTCTGATTCCATTTACATCTAATTTGTAGTGTTTACCTAATATCCTACGTGAATTTCCAAAGACAGCTAAGAATACTTTGGCGTTTCAGTGACTGCTAAGCAAAAATAGATGTAATTTCATGTGGGTGACTAATTCTACCAGTTCTTGCTAAACTGCAGGAACTCAGGGAAAAAAAAAAAATGAAAATCCCTGTTCTGAATTGCTGAATATGACTCTGCTGCATAAACTCATACTGGACACATATTTGCATGAAGACCGTACAAAGGTTCTGTGAAAGATGTTGTCATAGACCTAAATACCAAGCATGCCAGTTAACCATAATCCCAAAGAACATGATCATCTAGAAAATCCTTAAGTTATTTAACTACTCAGCACACAAATGTGGCTAGCCCTGAGTTTGTCACACATTTCTAAGTAACATCCCTTGAGACTGGCAGTATGACACATCCTCTCTCCTCCAGAGTAGTTCCTACTTGAGACTTCTCGTGGCTTTATCCCAAGTTTTGTTCCCTCTCTAATACCGCTTCTAATTCTGCTCATGTTTCTCCCATTTATTTGGGACTAGATTACTGCTTGCAAGCCAAAATGCGTAACGATATATCACAGCTGCCAGAGCACCTTTCACATCCAAGGGTCCTGGATCACTTTACAGCCACGAGAAGAGCTCCAGCATCACTACGAATGGTTGCTTTTTGATTTACGGCTGTGGTCAGCTCCTGCTCAGGATGGGAACGAGCCTTGTCACAGCAAGCGGCCCAGGGCACTGGAAGGAGTCGCTGGCAGAGCTGGAGAAGGAGCAGCATCCTCCCTGCTGGTGCTCTGCTCAGCTCCCTGCTGGAGATGAATGCCACAATATACGTGTGGAGAGTCCCTAAGAACTTTCCCTCCTGAGTTATTAATATTTTATTTGCAATTTATGGATTACCCTTGCTGCTCCTCTCCCTACTGTTCTCAGACGTTGAACAAAATTAAAAAACCTATCATGCCATCTCGTCTTCCAATTAAGTACAATGCAACAGATTCCCAGGGGCTACACGGGACTGGCTGGGGCTGTCCTCTATGAACAGAAGCAGGACAGATCCCAGTTTGCTACTGTGAAAAGTGCAGTGCCTACTGTGCATCCTGCACCACCGGGTACCGAGGGTGGATCTTATTCTAGAAATGCAGTTTTCCCTGGGGAGGTACGGAAAAAAACTGGCAGTTTGTTACTGTGTCTCCCAACCTTGCTCACCCTTCATGTGAAATAGCAGTAAAGATCTGAAACGACAGAACACTGCCAATTCCTGTGTTTTTGGCTAAGCGTCTTACTACTGGATTTTACACACACAGTGGTTTGACATTTTCTGGCAGTTTGGCAGCCCAGGGGTATGATTTTTAGCATCCTGTAATTGCAAGGCTGCTGTCAATGAACTAATGCCCATGGGGGAGCGGGGGAGAGCCTGTGCCATGTGAACAGTTCCCACCTGGTGTGGAGCTGAAGCACTGAGAGATGTACACAGAAAGATGTCCTGTCCCCCCTTGATGACTGCAGGATAAAACATGGGCTCCATTAAATTCACAACCTAAATTCTTGGTTTTGTTAATGGTGAAAATAGGAATAAATGCAGAAAAACAAAGCAAACCAAAGTGAAAACTGGAGGGGCTGGAGGGCAAATAAACTTTTTTTTTTTTTTTTAAAAAAAAGGAAAATTGCTTACAGTGCAGGATAGGCTCATGATCTCTTGACCAAATATTTGATGGACCACCAGACTGGCAACCACAGTGGTTGTCTTGAGTATAGCATTCAAGGGAATCCAAGTGAAGCAATCCCACACACTGCAGCCAAGTAAACCCTGCATTAGCCCTTGTTTGCAACCTCTTCTCTGCAACAGTACAGAAGGAAGCAGATACCTGTTTAGTCCTGCTGTAGCAGCTTTGGAAAGGATGCAAACAGGCAGAATAGTCTGTTTTTACTGCAGAAAGGGCTGAGGATCTCTACTCACAGCATGGTCCTAAAAACGCCTGTTCTTTATACTGCTTATAAAACACTTTTACCTAAGGCAATGGAAGAAGTCGGGTGCGTGATGTCCAGTGCCTCCAAGTTGGGTATATCAGGCTGAGAAATTGAAGCTTAAGGGAAACATCTGAAATTCTGGCACTCTGTGGTCATGAAACATACATTCAAGGGACTATTTCAAGTGCCTCCCTCCCCAAATTAAGGAATGCCTCTGCTTCTCTACGAAGGCTTTTCTTCCTTCACAGAGAGATCAGTGTTTGCAGTTCACCCTTGAAGCAGGGGATATCTGTGAAATATCCAAGGGAAGTTACTTGGTACTAGGGGAGAAGAATGCATTGAAAAAAGGAAGGAATAGAAGGAGAAGGAAATGCACTCAAGGTCCATTTTAACCTCGATATATTACTATCACTTAAAATTCTCAAGGTAACCTCTATTTCCACATGTATGTACTAGTTTTCAGTTTTGGTAAGTCTACCAAGAACCATGAAGCCTCAGCTGGGGCCCAGGAAGCCTGGCCGTACGCACGCTTTGTAGCAACCCCTTAACACTGCAACTTCTGGGACCTTTTCAGCACGCATATGTACGGGTGTTACCTGCCACTGACAGCTGAGTGATGATCCTCCCCCCAGCTTTTTTTCTTGCAAAATCATTTCTCAGCAAATCCAGATGGTGCAAAGGAGTCTGATGAGAAGAACGACCTGGTTCTGAATACGGATGTCAGAGGACAGATCCTGCACGTCTCTGAAACTGCAAATGAAGCAGATGTTTGCCGTTACTGCCCACTACTGAGGTACCGGCGCTTCTCCCTCACTAACCACACACTGCAGGCAGCAATCGTGCATCACCTTCTCCTCCACTAATGGTTACTCAGGCGTGTAATAAGTTGAATTTCATGTTGCTGATGAATCTTATTTTAGTTGTTTGGCAAGACAGGCTGTTTCTTTGTTAAGGAGTGAATGGAGACATCTGCCTTTGGCAGGGCGACTAAAATGAGCTGTGTCCGGCCGATGTTCCTCCTGATTCACCTTAATTCGCCGACACTAGATCCAGCAACGACTGCAGCCTCATAACAGGAAAGCAGACTGCACAAGTCACCCTTTACACCTGCCCTATTTCGCCTTAGACAACTTCATCTTCCGTGGTGTAAAACGCCTCAGGTGTTCCTGATGTCACCAAGCAGTGCCAGTGCTGCATCACCCCCGAGCAAAGGCACTAAACCTGTAAGCACACGGGAGCTATTCCCAGCACTTCTGCTGGCTCCACCAATGACAGCATTACTATCACCCAAACAAGCACTGGGTTCAGCTATTCCTCAGCCACTTGGCTCAACTTTGTACTTATGCAGAGAGGCAGAAGACTGCTCTGCCTAGTTAGCACCTTACCCAATGTGCAGGGCTGGAGTAAGGCACTGCACAAGCCCCAGGACTGAGAATCAGACCCATAATCTAGGGTCACCGGTGAGAGACTGCTGCTGCTTCATCCCCCTTGTAATAGCTTTCTCCCTTCACGATGAGTTATTGCACTACTATTTTTGGCTGTGCTTCGTTTGGGAAGTTGGCACAGAAATATTGTTTGGCAGAAACAGACCTGCCCTGGCAATCTACTGTTTGGGGGGTTGTTTGCTTTTAACTAATTCATTATATTGCTGTACTGCAATGTATATCACTTGTTTTCCCCTCCAGCACAGAGTGTTTATTAGACAACTACTCTCAGGAAACTTCCCCGAGACAAACACTTAACCCTCAGCCTCCTCAGAAGGGCTGGCAGCCTTTATTTCTGAGCTCTGGAAAACAAAGGCAGCTCCAGTACGCTAACACAATAATTAACAATAAGTTTGGGATCCTATTTTGGTTATTAGTGAACACTTGTGTTTCCATCAATGCCTTCACCTAGATTAATCCCTGAAGCAACAGGAGTTCATTACAGAGAGATTTGTCAGATTCAGCCTGGGTTTCACGGGGTTCTCTCTCTCCTACTTCTCTAATGGGATTGCTCTTCATGACCCTAATATATGACCGTCATCTTCAATGCTGGTAACCCCTCTTCCAACTGGAGAGGGTAATGAACGCCAAAGGCATTTAATATCACCACTCAGCCCTGATGCTGGAGCCATGAAGCGGTTCCTGTTCCTTAAGAGCCAATTGCAGCCATTTCCTTTCTGGCACACCATTCATCAGAGAGGTCTGGTGGAGTCCCCTTGGCACCGCTCGTTTCCCTAACAGGGCGCTGCAGATACCATATACAGAACTCAAAACAAGCCTCAACCTTCTGTGAGTTCAGCTGCAGCTGGCTGAAGGCAAAATCCCCCAGAAATACGGGGAAAGCCTTGGAATTTCATCTCTGCTAGCGTCATACAGATTGCAGTCAGTATGCTGTCGCGTTCACTAGCATAGTCTAACCGCGAGGCGTCTATTGTAGCGAGCGGATGGTGATGCACAAAGACATGGTAATACTACACTTCAGTAAGAGAACATGGACCAAAGTCCAGCCCACAGTAGAGCACTTGTCTTAGAGCAGACTCCCTGTGCACAAAAAGAAAGAAATGGAGGAGCAGCACTGATGCCCTCTCCCCAGCCAGGTGGCACTGGGTGAGCTCCAGCCTCGTGCTGGCTGGAGCACCCTGGAGAACCACCAGAGGTGGGAGCCAGACACCGCAGTGGCTGAGCCTACCAGGTAATGCATTTCCAGCCTTCCTAGACAATCCACAAATTAAAATCGTCCCCTGAAGCAAACTGGCTGCCCATGCGAGACAGGTGTAGCGGGCTCGCATCATCTCTGCACTTACTGCAAAATGGCCGTGCCTCCCTGCAGGCACAGCTACACACAACACGACATTACAGGGATCATTGATCTATTGGGTTTCTGCCCGTCATAATAAGCAATTCACTAAAGAACATTCTAGACCATAAATTACAAGGTTTACAAAGGAAGAAAAATCACTTCCCCCCTTCTCTCGTGCGGCTGTAGCTGTAGCATGGCCCCAGTTCTTCCCAAGACTTCATGGGTTATGCTGCAGCTCAGGCCAGTAACACCAGCAAGGAAACTTTTCTGAAGTAAAGAGCTGACACATCACTACAGTTTTTGATGCCCGCATTACAGCCTAAACCCAGGCAGCGTGCTCATCTTTACCTTTGTTGTCATTTTGCATATCAAATTCTCACACGAGTCACCCAGAGGAGCGCACATATCAGCAAAGAGAAACGGGAAGAACAGAAAATGCCATTAATGATTTGCCCAAATCTTACACTTTGCCTCAGTTTTAAAATCATGCCTTGTGACACGAGCTAATAAAGTGCTGTAGAAGAAAGCAGAGCTTTAATCTTTGTATTGGATTCTGGATTTGTAAGAGTTGCGAGTAAATTTGTTTAGACGGTTCAGGAAAGCCTCCCGCTAACCATCTGGGCTTTCGTTGCTGCCTTGCTAGTTGTTGACATCAGCAGTCCTTGAAATGTTCTGAACAAAGCACAATTTTTTATTTTTCACACCTGGGTAATTAAAACAGGTAGGCATTGAACATTGGGAGCCATTTTGAAAAGACATCATTTTCTCAACCCGTAAACATAATTTGTTATCAAATAAAGTACTTCCGCACCCCGTTTCTCCAGCGCTTCAGCATTTTAATTTGAAATACAGTTGATAGAAATCACTATTTTCAAGCAGCTGCCAGGTTGGGATGCAATTCTGAACTAGGTACATGCCTTTTTCATATGCACTGCAGTTGTTTAATGCCTCAGTGTGCAGTGGGGACAGGGAGAACTGGCAGGAAAAGCGCTCAAAAGAGAAAAGGTACTGCATAAAATGGGGAGAGGAGGGCAGGAAGATAGGGTTTGTTTTACAAGAGCTACCTCTATAAGCCTTTCTTAGTAGTAATTCCTTTTGTAGTAAACTTGATTTTCAGTGCAGCATTTTGGAAGTAAGTTTGGCTGATTCAGAAGAAATAAGACGTAATCCCTGCAGCAAAATCATAAAAAAATAACTTAGAATTTTGCAAGGCTTGAATGCCTTGGCTTCATTGACAGATTCCAGCTGAGACCTGAACAGATAATAACAGTATAACACTAGAAATCATTTTCTCACAGTATCCCAAGCAACATACATAATCGAGTTTATCTTATTCAGATAAATTGTCCTGGAGACCAAAGTTAATAACTTAGGTGAAAAAGCCTACCAAGACTGACTTTTAGGACCAGATTTTCCTTCTGGGAGTGCAGGATAAATAACTTAGGTGAAAAAGCCTACCAAGACTGAGTTTTAGGACCAGATTTTCCTTCTGGGAGTGCAGGATACAGCAGCACCGTACGTGGTGTTACAGTGACTCTTCTCCAATGATCAAATCACAAGATGCAGCTGAAATTCAGAAGTAGAGTTTCTCTGCTTTACTGCCTCCGACTCTAACTATAATTGTAGCTTAATGCACTTCTTCAAAGCACTAATTTCATTAGATTTATTTATAGTTGTAGTGGGATGGTAACAAGTTACTCTATAATTCATGGATCACTGGCGTAATAGGAACCATTAGCTGTCACATCAGGGCAGATGAAGTGAGCTTTGACCTGTGAATTACTGTCACAATAAACCCAACTCCTGCAGACACCAATGTTATTCCTGTGGAAATAGTGTATGTTAATTTGAAGTAAGTACTTTAGTGAGGAACCTAAGAAATTAAAAAGAATCTATCTGCTCCTGATCCTTTGTCTTATTTGAGAGCTGTACGTCTAACAAACCTATTGGAATATGCGGAAAGTAATGAGTTTCCCACCAAGGAGAACTAGGGAATAGGAGCAAAGGGAAGGACAATTCCTTGCTTGACAGATGACTTGCTGCCAAATGTATGTTCAGGCAAAAGAAAAACAACAAAGGAGCACGAACGTGAACTACGGTTTTGTCAGTAGTAAAGAGAACCAGAAAACAAAAAAAGGACAGAAGAAAATGTGAAGAATAAGTGGAGATAATGATGGTAATTTGTTTCCCTATTCTGAGATAATTGATCCACACTGAAAATGTAATTATAGTACATTAAAGAGATGAAACATAAGGTCTGAGGCACAGAGAAAAGACAAGTGTGAGCTGAGATACTAATTATGACATTTGGGGAGTCACAATATTTTGATTCTGGCCTTTCAAAATCCAGGGACAATGGCAATACAGCAAGCATCATTTCAGTTGTCAAATACCTGCTCTTTCTACCCCTTTTCTTGTTTCTTTGGACTGTAGTCTCTGACAGAGAGCCTGCTGCTATGTGACAGTCCATTTGCTTAGGGACGACAATTCTGCTGCTCAGGTTGTCTTCTTTTGATTGCTAATCACACTTCAGGAAAGGCGACTCATTTACACAAGAGGCTTCTAAAACCTCCATGTTTTTGCTTGTTTGTTTCTAGACCTCTTTCTTCCCCGTAGGCGATGTGGTGCTGTACCCCTTGTTGATGCAGTACCCGTGGTGATGTACAGTTTTGAGCCCTTAATGTTCCATCCGTCACGTAGGGCAGTGTGTAACACGCAGGGCTGGGCTACAGCAGCAGCCAGCAGACTTCAGCCATAATTATCCTCTTCTGTTATCAGCCTTGGGAGAGCTCCTGAGACAGGGAAGCCCCCTATCCTGCCTGGTACAGCTCTGGATATCCGTTGTTAATGCGCCGTGGCTACATGAGATGACAACAGCTTTTAACTATTTAGAATATGCATTCTGTTCTGTCAGTCAAGCAGCTCCCTAGGAAGAATCAAAAGAATTACTCAAATAGAAGAATTCAAATCCTAGGGAGGAAGGAAGATGCCAATAAGCTCAGTACCTGCTATTTGCTGTTAATTCTATTCTTCCATGTTAGTGTACTTTTCTGTGTCAGGCATCTTTTATTTACTTTATTGAATAATGAATATAGAATATGCTTTTTTTCTGACCACTCAAATTTCAAAAACAAGGGTGCAGGATGAAAAATACTCAAACCAACTGCTGAGAAAAGGAGAGAAAAATCTGGCAAGTCTACTGCAACCAGCATTGACAGACTTGGCTCATGCCAAGCATTTCTGAAGAGATTAAAAGTATTAGAGCACAAGTAAATCACAAAAAAGATTTAAACACATTCAGCATATGCTCAACACTGACAAGTGCAAGGAAAAGGTCAGAGCTTTAGCTGTTAATCCAAGTGTTGCAGGAGAAGCAATCAAACAGATAAACCAGCCTTCAAGTTCGGGGAGTGCAGCTACCTCCTACCTACCCAGTGGATAACTTGTTCCGTGAACTAATTCGTCTTACCAGGGCTTCGAGCAGTTTGCTTTGTTTAGCACCTTAAAAGCAACTTTCATTTCACTCCACCAGCTGGCGTACACACCAAGTACGCCCTTTAAAGTTGTTAATCTTGATTCTAATTTCTTCTGTTACTGCTCTTGGGGAGAGTGATAAGGAAAGAGCAGGGGAGGAAGTTTTAAGCTCCTTTGCACTTCTGTACTTCGGCATCTGCAGCTTACCTGATTTCCCTAGGCTTCGCTCACACTCTGCTTCAGATGCTCCCCTGAGGCCGCAGGGTGTGGAGACGACCAACACGCGGTGTGCTTCAGCCTAGTCAGAGCCTGCCCAGAAAAGCCCTCCCACTGCAAAGAGCTGGAAAGGGAGGCAAAGCCAACCGATAGAGAAATATGCGGCTTCATGCACGAGTTTATTTTCAGAGAGCTGTTACCGTCCCGCTGAAACCAAACAACCTTAAAGAAGCTTTCAAGAGATGTAAGGGTATTAGTACTAATAAGAATAGAAAATTAAACACAAAAACATAGCTGAAAAAAAGAAGCCAAGAATTTGGCTGAGGAGACAGGAGAATCACGTAAATTAGAACCCAGATCTGCTGTATTTCCTACCAGAGCCACTACAATAATAACTGCAGAATCAATCTTGCCTGCAAAGAGACAGTTGAGCTTCAGGTCGCAGTGGTTACTGCCATCACTCTTTCTGTGGGTAGAGTTCGCAGAGCAGATGCCCATTGCCTCCCCCAGGAGCTCCCACATCCATCTGTGTGGGCAGTATCCCAGGGGAGTTTCACAGCCCCATCTCACCTCCAGAATTGCCCTTACCTCCAAAATATCCCTGGCACAACCTTGCACAAAGACATGCCCAAGGAATGGGAGGAGTTTCTAGCCATTGCTTTTACAGCTGGAGTTATTTGGTAAAGCTATACACAGCCTGAGCAGGGCCTTCAGTTACAGTTACTGGCTGTGGTTGTATTTAAGGGAGGACATGCCCCACACAGGCTTTGAGTTAAGGAAGGGCTTCTGATTTTGCTGGGATAAGCCAACCGAGCAAGATGTTCACATATACCTCTTTTCTAAGGCTTCAAGGAGGGGTCTCAGAGTTAAATCACTTGGTGGGACCCAGTGTGCAGCCGGACTGAACCAAGGCTCACCTGAAAACTGCAGGACCCTTGTGCAAAGGTTTCAGTAAATGCAGCGCAAACTGCAATGAGCTCAGCCCCACTGCTCATGGCCTGGAGGCTGTGTATGGTTTGCCCAGCTCCGTCACTGTCACATGCTTGCCCTTTTGGTTCCTTCACCCCCAGCGGTGAGGCAGAAGGATTTCTAACCATTGGAAATGCCTCCACAGAGTCCTTTCAACACGATGCAGCTCTCTTCCATCGCCTTCCTTGCCGAGACCCAGGGGAATTAACTCCCCAGAGGAAAGAAAAGCAGCAAAGTGAGAGAAAGCAAGGGGGGCTTGTTTTTGGCAGAACCAGCCTGAAAGAGAAAGGGAAGGAGGGAGCTTTGATTAACACCTCATTTATGTTTGGAGGCGACACAAAGTGGACACTGCTGTGCCGCATCCTGTCCATGGCTGGCACTAGTTCAGGGGCTTTGCAGTGGCTTAGAACTGCCTTATGCTGTCTCCTTTGGTAGGCGACGAGATCTGGTTATGCTGCTGCTCCCCACTACCAGAGACTCATAGATTTAAGGTTGTTTTATCCTCTAGGCTAAATCCTGTTTGGGTAGAACATTTGCGGATGTCATGGGAGAAAAGAGAAACTTTTCACTGCGTTGTTCTCCAAGACTGATACAGCAACACCTCACCCAAGCAGCTGTGGCACCATTTTCACAACCCCTTAAGGCTTGAACTGGCTGAGCTAATTCCGTGCAAGTCTGAAGGCAACTGAAGTATGAGGGAGGGCATCCATCCCACCTGCTATACGGCCTATTCCTTGCTGGAATTGTATAGTGACAAATTTTGCTTCCATTCACAGCAGAATAAATGCAAATTACCAGGCATCTGAAAACAAAGTAGAAAAGGAAGAAGCTTGAAGAGGGAAAATAGTGTGGATGTCATCACCAAAATAACTGCCACAGGCTTTTCCAGCAAGAGGAGAAATTCTCCCCTCATCCACTCCTTTCACTATTTGTTTTGGATTAAAAGTATATGGGGTACAAGTTCCACACTGCACTTTATTTCCCTCATCCCTAGTCTAATTTAGCCTAGAAATGGCTGAAATTCACTTTTTCTCCCCCCAAATCCTCCTTTTCTTACCTGAGAGTTTCCTGAAAACAACAGAAAAGTCACAATGTTGTAAAAACCAATTTATTAAAAACAAAGGTCTAGTCGATCGCTCAAGAAAGTGAAAATATTGCACTTAAGGGAGAGAAACACACTATTGAAATAGATTAATGGAAGAAAGTAATGAAGACAAGAAACAATCCAGAACAAAAGGCCAAATGCTTCATACTTGACAGGAGGCGAGAGAAAACTGGAAGCTCATATATAAGCCAGCCAGCTGAAAACTTTAAGCAGATGCATACACCACAGCAATAGGGAAGGGTATCTTAAAAATGGTTGCCAGAAGAGGGGAAAAAAATCATGAGTAATCCAGTTAACTAAATCCATTTTGCAGCGGCTTTGTGCTCCGTGTCCCCTCAGCTCCCTGCATTGTCCCCGTGTCCCTGCCCTGCCACCACTGCGGCCAGCTGGGAGCTCCTGGGGACAGGACAGGAGGGGAGCTGCTGCTCCCTGCCCTCAGGCACTGGCTGCTCCTCTCCCGACACACCAGTTTCTGCATCAACTCCTCTGCCAAACTGCTTTAGGTATTCCAAAGTTATTTCTGAGACTAAATCCTTTTTCTCATTCTTTTTCTCATCCTTTTTCTCTCTAGGACAGAGACTGCCTTTTAATGCCTCAAACAATGGGCTACAACCTTACAGATCTCCGAGTGCTTAAGGCATAACTGGCATAGTATGTCAATTTTGTGGACATTAAGTCATACTAAGAACAGAAGAACATGGAGTTTGTGCCCAGTCTTCGGCATTGTTTCCAGAAATGTACTCTTAAGTGTTAAGAATCAAATTGAAAGAAGAAGAGAGGAATTTCCTCCATCATTTCTCTCTTGCCTTGCTCCTGAAGCTGTGGGTGCTAAGGGCAAAGATGCTGATGGGAATTCCGTGAGCACAAACAGCATTGCTTACCTCTGCAGCAATGACATGGAACAATTTGACACTTGGGGTGTAGGGGAGACATAACCCACATTTAGATTTTGCTGACTTTTATAATGCTGCTTACATTGAACTTGTTTTTCTCCTTATTGACTAGAGGGAAGAAAAGAATGACACATCATTGTATGCTGTTGATGAATGGAGGCACAAACTAGCTTTTGTTGTCGATACGAAAATAGCGTACCATTTCTTTCGGAGACATCTCTAGCTCTGATTTTTATTTTTTTAGGGAGAGATAAAATTCTCCATGCACTATGTAAGTAGTGAAATGGCTTCTTTTGAAATTCTGGGGACAATAAAGCCCCTTTGATATAAAGCTTGCATTGCACCTCTTTTCACCTCTGTTGAACAGTGCTCATTCTTGTTAACGGGCAGCAGAAAGATCTATTAGAATTTCACCAGTATCATTTACCATCGCTGTTCAGCCAGTCTTGGCAATATCCATGTCTATCAATTACCTGAAAAAAGATGTCATACAAGTTCAAGCAGAAATGCTCCAAGTATTTTAATTTGTATGGACACAATCTCAGACACCTGAGCTTGGAGAGGGACAAGGACTCACAGGCTGGCAGATGTCACTGGTGCCTGTTTCAGATGCGAGAACAAAAATTAGAGTAAAACATACCCACAAAATTCCATCACGTAACAAGCAGGCTCTTGTCAGTGATCTTAAGGGGCTTATGGCAGAAAATTAGGGGGTGTTTCTCTCTCTACAGTTCCTACACTACTGCACAGCACCTCCCGCAGCACAAGCTCTCGGGCACAGGCCGTGTTACAGAGCAAAGCGCAGCCAGCCCACAAGGCGCCTGGATTTAGCACACGCACCAACCCCAGGACTGCAGCACTTAAACCCCTGCCTTGCCCTGACAACGTTTAAAGAGCTTTCTTACCAGGAAATCAGGAAACAACAGCTCTGCTTTCACACATGCCAGACCTATCTCCACCTCATGTGGACCGAGCTGTTTGCCCTGGCCCCCTCAGGCTGCACAGACCAGGCTTTGCCTCGTCTGTAGGTGAAGGCCCCGGCCCTCGGCAGTGCTCTCCTTCCTATGGATGCTGCTTTAACCCAGTGTTAGGGTCAGAGAGTTTCGATCAAATACATCTTACACATTTTCAGTACGTGGTTCTATAACCAGAGAAAGACAACATTAGAGACAGAGGCATCTCTGGAGGACAAAATTCTCAGCCCTGTACAGTGAGCAGGCACCAAGCTGCCACACTGCAGCCCTGGTTACTGCATGAGGCTTTTCTACCCTCCCGTCTCCTACACCCGCCAGGAAGCACAGATGCTCACTATCATTTCCTAATTAAAGCCCTGAGGCAGAAAAGCAGTTACTGTATACTATAAACCACCCTGAAAAGCATTTAAATACGTCTTTAAACTTTAGCATGCAGTCAAGAATCCTTCCTAACAGGGCTGCTGCAGCCCCTTCTCCCCATTTAACAGGAGCTAATCAGAGCGGCTGGTTAGTGCTGGCGGTGACAGAAGTGGATAAACCTCTTGTTAAACCACTCTGTGCAGAGAACGGTTTTGGATATGGCCCAGCTTACAAAAAGACATACCCATATCGACTACTTCGTTAACATTGAGGGCTGTCTAATGGCCAGGAAGAATTTCCTCCACCTGTTCTGTTCATCCGAAGCCCAGATTAGGACCTTGTTCTTCTACTCAAAAGCAGTCCTGCAGAATGCACGGAGATCTGCTGCGGAATTGGTACTCATCTAAAATACTTCCTACCAAAAATTAAAACTGGCTGATTGCTCGGTGTATCTGCAAGTAGGTCACGAATTAATCTAAAAAAAATGGCTCTCAGGTCAGGTCCATATTACTCTCTGCTTTGTGACAAATGCAATTTCTTATTCACAGACAATGTTTCATCCCATGAACTGAGCTCGTCTGCAGTAATTAACAGTTATTCAGACACTGCCCATTATTACTCAAAATAATAAAGAAAATATTTTTTCTTGTCATTAGCTAGCTAGGTCAGTGAACATGAGGGCAATATATATCTTAAAATTCCCAAGAAAGCAGAGATTAGCTCCAACACTTAAAAAATCCTAAATCACTGTCAGCTGCATTACAGATTCCCACATGCAAAGAAGGAAGGAAAAAGTCACAGTATATCAACAGGCACACAAATAAAGGTAATTTTTTTCCTCTCTCTGTCTTTCTTCCTGCACTTTAAGAAAGATCACAGAGAATAATTATAACTGTTCCTTTTAAATTCTGTCAAATGAGCCCAATTTTGCTTCCAGAAACCATCTCTGCACTGCTTCTTTAACATTAATCTGAAGGATTATTTGGATGAGTTAAAATTGTTTAGGAGTGTCAGGGCAGCTGTGCTCTGAATAGAAAGCTGTCTTTTGAGAAGAAGAGGTGATGGCTGACATTCGCTGTGACTTGACTTTCAGATGAGTCTGGTTTGATTTCCATGTCAGTTTAAAGGCAAGCACATCTTCAGGGATGGGAGAGATCCCAGGATTTTAGCACATACATTTTCTCATTCAGAAGTTCCCAAAATAGATGTAGGCACCCAAGTTGTACTCAGGAGACGGGTTTTCAGCTGCCATCTCCACAATGTTAGGTGAGAATTAAAGGCTAGGAGCCTAAAACTCTTTGTGCCAGCTGCACTGGCAGGGTAGGAGATCCACCTTGTTGTTGTTCTGTGTTCTTTTTTTCCCCAGTTTTGGGGGAAAATAAAACTAAGAAACAACAACAAAACCAAAACAGCCATGCGCTTGTGCACCCAAAGGGAACAGCAAGAAGTTTGATTGTTACCCTCTGTATTGTATTGAGCTACCCCTCCATCCTTCAGAATGATATTCAGCTCCATAGTGTCTTCAGCAGGCAAAGAATTTTTGTGCTGCTTTTGGGATTGGATATGCCTGAAGTCTAAAATCCAGCTTTCAGTCCTCTCTTCACATCTGTCATGACACTACAGCCCTCCTCTCCCCAGACGCGGATGCTACATTCTGTTCCTCCTAAGTTCTTACACTCAATAGAAGCAAAGGTCATGCAGAGTAAATACCACTGTGCATGCTTTTGCCTCCAGTGTAGGACTTTCCAGAAATGAGATGGGAAGCATTCTATCCTGGAACAGCAAAGGGCTGTCCTGGTGTCACCTAAAGTCAGACAACACGCTATTACAAGCACCTTGTAGCAACATGGGGAATAAACTGCCTCAATATAATTTGATCTATTTTTCTAATAACTTTCCTAATGAATATTTTATTTTCAGTATTGCTGGACTTAATTTGCTTGGAAGACGATTGTCATTACTTTAAGGAACAAACAGTTCACTAGAGCTGAGGAGTGCAATAATTGATTTTTCAACTTGGTGGGTAAATTAAGAAATCATTACTTTTATGTTCCAAGCCATGTTAGAAAAACTGGCTTTTGTGGTTCTCAAATCCTTTGCTTCAAAAGACTGATTTTGATGTTTTCTATTTCTCCAAATATTTTTTCTTTAGTAAATTTGGATCGAGACCTACCCAGCGTTGCCAGGATTGCTCTTCCAATTCAGGCCGAGGTGCCTGTCGCCGCCCAGCTCCGGACAGCTGGGAAGGCCTGGCTGGGCACGTAGCGCTCCCGGAAAGCAAAGCCATTACCGGTGTCTTCGCAAACATCAGGTGTGCCGTTTGTGCTGCCTGCCTGGACGTCCTCCCTGAGCAATGGACAACGTGTTTTAGTGCACTGGGTTACGGCTTGAGTCAGGGCTCTGCTTGCTCCCTATGTGCAAATCTTTTAGGCTGGGGGTTTTCATATCAATCACTGATTTTAATCTCATGATTGAATGATGTCCTGATTCAAAATGTCTTCTAATCTGTCTCCATTGCCCCATCTATGGAAGCAGAATAATCTGTTCAGCTCTGCAGTGGTCTTTGATATCTTCAGAAGAAGAGCAATGAGCATTAATATGACTCTATTGCCAGCAAAAAATGACTGCTGCATCCTCTCTAGCCCTTGGGCTGTGTTAAAGAAGGCAGTGACATTTAATTCATTTGATGTAACTATGTAAGAACGATCATATATAGACAATTAAAAACATCATTTTTATCAATTATGCACTAGTATCTCAGCTAAACTCCACTAATTAGAAAGGGAACGAAAAAAGATAGCGGCTGAAAATTAATTATGCCAGCATTTCTATACTGTTTAGAACCTAGTTATAAGAATTAAATATTTATATCATTGTGGTTTCCATTATGCATCCTAATGTGATTGCCTGAGAGAAAATTTTGCAAGGTGCTTCAACACTCCTACAAGTTTAGAATTAGGATTCTCCCATGAGCTGACAATGCCACGAAGGTTGTATTGAAATTTGACATCCTCAGACAAGAATCTTCTTTCCACATGCAAGCTTGCAACTCTATTTCAAGCTGCTGATGTGTCACACTGATCTCACAAAGTAAGACAACTTTCTATTCAATTAAAGAGTGGTTTGAAGACTTGAAGTTACTGAAGTGGTTCCAAATCTCTTACAAATCATGGGCCAAATGCAGGGTCTCTTACAGAGCCCTTCCCCAGAGTTGGTTACTGCAACATTCCAGGATTAGAGGCTTATCGTGTTTGGAAGAACAAAGTCAGAGTTTTTGGAGAATTTTCCACGCATCTTCTACTCATATTTGTTTTATACTCACATTCTAGCTCTTAATTGCCTGGATTCTTTTTTCTTTGTCTCATCTCTTGCAGCTTTACCTAAGCACCTAGAAATACAGCTTTCGATCTGCATCTACACAAGCCTGCTCACCTCTCTGCGTGCGCGTTCCTCTCCGAATGGCGAAGGTTTATGCAGAACAGGTTCAGCCCTACAGCTCCTGGCACCTTGCCATGGCAGCTCGAGACTGGCAAAATTTATGAGTGCTGCTCGATGCATGAAGGCTTTGCTCTTTGCAGGTAATTGTTAAAAGGTGAGGTCCCGACCCCACTCATTACACAACCCTAAGGGGTTCTTTACTTGCAACTTTTACAGCAACCATAAAATGATCGTGCCTTTTCCTCCAGTTGGCTCTTCCTCAGTCTTTTTTTTTTTTTTTTTCCCTACACAATCCAGCATCCCTCTAACTCTACCTAATGTTCATCACTCATCCTTTTATGCTCCTGAGTCGAAGCTAATGAGACACACCTGGTCAGCCCCGCGTGCCTGGCTGAATCAGAGCACTTTTGGAGCACACAGGTCGCCGGCTCTCTCAGTCATCACACCGCACTATTTCGTAACGAACTCCGATGCATAAACAACGTATATACACAGATATAAAGGCTCTCTCTAGAAACAAATTTCACTTAAACACTGAGCAATTTAGGCTGCCAAAAAGGCACTTTAACACAGAAGTTGAAAAGAAAGGATGATTTAAGAAATGATTTTAGCCTTCAAGAAAACACAGAAACATATGGTTATTGCTAAATATTTGTACATGATATGGCAAATAGCAGTAGCTCACGGGTTTTGAATTTCTCTTATTTAGCAGGGAAGAGGAGAAAAAATAACTTGCTCTATCCTTTCTTTAGCACAGACTGGAAATAGATCCTCTTAAGACTTGTTTATCAGCGAGAAGCTTTGATTAAAAAAAAAAAAAAAAAAAAAAGTAGTAAAATCTCAGACCAGCATCAAATTTGAAAGCCATGTTTTAGCACTTCTCCCCACTCACTGCATTAAATTCCCTTGGCCACAGCAAGCACAGCCTTTGGAAGGCAGGGCCCCTGCCTCGACAGGAGCCCAGAGACTTGGAAGCCAGACACCACCTCTAGCAAGCCAAGACCTGCGGAAGGGAAGGCACTTGATGGAAATTCTTTGAACAAGGAATGTTCACTTCAGCTATGTGACGTATTTAAGAGTAAAGCTTTTTCCCCAGTCCTTGATATGAGACATTAATTTACAGGGGAGAACTCTTTAATTTGGACAATCCTTAGATATTATATCTTTGGGGGAAAAGGGGAGTGTGTCTGAAAATAGAAGCAGATAGGAAATGAAGCAGGGAAGGTACAGCTATGTAACCCTGTTGAAACACTAACTGTTGCTAAAAGCATCCAAACATTACTGACTCTGTGCAATCAATAATTTTGTTTTTCTTCTCTTTATGGAAAATGCCTACTGGCTTCCAGGGGAGCAACCGCCACCATCAGACACCTTCCCACCCACCTACATCCCTGACTGTTAAACAAGGAGCTTTTAGATTCCGGATGGAAATGGCCAGCTGCAGGACACAGTGAAAACCAAGCGTATCTTCCTCCATTCCAAAAGGCAGTGCTACAACTACTACGTGTATGGAGAAGTCTTAGCCAGCAGGTTAGAAATGTAAAGAAAACAGCTAATTGTCTAACACCATCAGGAGAGTCCCAGTCAGCAGCCACAGAGAGCAATGACCACTGTTCAGAATCCAACCAAAAACGTGTTGTGTTTGTGTGGATATGGACACACACACGTATGCAGGGAAAAACCTTTCTGTTTCATTCTCAATTTTCAGGAGTCATTCAGTGCTTGGCAAGAGGAGCAGGCTAAAACCAGGCCATCAGTATTGTGGAATAAGCCACCTGCCTATTTATACCCAGTCTCTTTACTGCTGTTTAACTTCAGGCAGCTGCAGTCCTATGCGGAATGATGTAAAGGTTGCTCCAGGTTGACAGGCACCTTATGAACGGATGTCATTATAATATTAGCAGTCATTTTCTTACTGATATCGAATGGGGTTTTTATGGCCAAAGGTCAGGAGGAAAAGGATTGCAGAGCTCTGATCACATCTGAAGCTGATTATCAGCAGAGCAAATAACACCTGCGTTAGCTGTGTGCCAAGACAGCAATCTAAGGGCAGCGGTACCCTCCCAGGAGCTTGTGCATGCAGCAGTCAAAGTGCGACAGGGTGTACCTTACAAGCCTCACTCAGGATTGTAAATGCTGCCTAACACATACGAAATATGTACATGACGTTCTATGCAAACAAATTCCTGGCGTTCAATCTACCTAAAAGTTCATTTGGGCTTACCTGTCTGTCTTTTCAGTTCGTTAGGAGACCAGAGCCAGGATTTACTTGCTTAGCACAATAACTAGTTTTAACAGGTGGATTTTCAAAGCAGTTTACATACTCCCAATTTTTACAGAATTTTAATGCCCAAGCAACAGGGCTCATTTCTGACCAAGGTGGCATCAGTTCTAAGTGTTCCTGGATGCAACAACGATTTGTGGGGAGAATTTCCATGCCGCAAAGAGCTATTTTCAACCTCTATCCTATTGATTTTCAAGTGCCATTCGTGCCTCTTCCCACTCTCTTTAAACTGTGTTGACGTCTGTTTATTCACCCATTACAAACAATTGGTCCAATAAAACTCCAGCACGGGGAACATGCTAAATCGATAGCCGAGACCGGTGAAAAATGGACCATCAAAGCGATGAAAGTGAAATGATTATTTTGGCCATATTTAATCAATCTGGAGAACTATAATATCAATGAAAAGTTCACGAGGAGACAGTGACATATTGTGTTTCGTGCACACACTCAGTTTGGTTAGTGGGATTTTTTTGTTCATACACAATTATGGAAAAGAGCCTGTATTCATTCCTGCTCTGAAACTCATGGAGATCAGGGTAGTTGTAGGAGAAGTGTTGGGCACATTTTATGTCACTAATTTTGGTTTTGGAGTGAAACAAATACAGAGAGCTCTGTTCTGCTCCTGCAGAAGGGCAATGTCCTGCTAGGAGCATCATGCCAAGGCAACAGCCCACAGGATTTCATTCTATTCTGTCATTTTGCTGAATCTGACATTGAGGAAGGTGCTGACATTGCCCAAGCTGCCCTTCATCCCCACCTCTTGTACTCTAGATTGTTCCTTAGCCACCCTCTGATATTTCTAGTCCAAGCAAATTCAGGTATTAGAGTGGAAACAGATTAATTATCTCTTGGGGTTAATGGTGCTTTTTCTTCCTTTCTTTTTAAAAATGTTATCGAAAGACTAAAGTTAAGGATGGCAATGAATTTATAATTAAGCAGATGCCCATAAATATTTTTAAGCAGAACTTCTATTTGAAAATCAATGAATGTTTTTCACTACTATCCCCCTTCAACAGATGTTCTGCCTAATCTACATTCACTTTCCTCGCCGTCTTACCTTTGACCTTTCTTTTGAAGGTATTCATAGAAGAGAATGTCAGTATTTATCTACCTGCTGTGCTTCCATCTGTCTATGCAGTGCACGAATAACCACAAATTATATTTCCTTTGTGGAAGTTTGAATGACAGAAGCATTTCTAAGGCTTCATATACACGTAGTGATCAGATGCTATCTCCTCGTCTTGGAGGAATTATTCATCCTCTCTCTATCAGGACATGCAAACCGGGAACAGCTGCCAAATCTGGATTTGGGTTTCCAGAATCTCCACTGAGATTTTTCTACCAGAAGTCTTTCTTGGATGCTTTTCCATCACTTTTTTTTTTTTTTTTTTTTTTTTTTTTTTTTTTTAAGCTCATTTCTCTTGACAGGGAAAATGAACCAGGAAGGTTCATACCCAAGACTGCCACAAGGAATGCAGAACAACATCAAAACATTTAAGAGGTCTCCTTTGGGAACGGTTGTCAGAAATAATGATCTGCAGACCTGTTAAAGTCTAAATGGTTCAAATGCTAGGAAACAGGCCCTTCTGGGATGATTCCAATGGAGCCATACTGATGCTAGATCTGGACTCGGGATTTATGTGCTCTAAGACTCATCGAAAAGTTTCCTACGCGAGATGACAAAATCTCCTTGTTTTGGACAACTACGTACAATAACAAGAACACGAAGAAGCGATGTTCCCTCGAGAGCTTTGGCCTTTCCATTTACTGGAAATGGTGTCAACTCCATTTTGCCAGGTAGCTGAAAGAGGCCACAGAAACGTGTCCTTAGCAAGCCAAATAGAAGCACTAAAGTAGAAAAATCTACAAGGAAAGCACCAAGGCTCACGTCCACATTTAAAATAGAGTAAGAACTTATTTTAACTGCAGCAAAGAAACACAAATATATTAAATAGGAAAAATACCAAAGTATAGTATATAAGGACTATTTTAAATAGGTGAACCTAAAGCAAATTCCTGATTCCATTATTTTTTGAAAAACTGATTCCAAATTTTTTTCTTGTTCCACCCAGAAGTTAAAAGCACGTGCATTTTCTAAACTTTTTAAAGCACACATGTGGAAACAATAAAGTCTTAGATGAGTTGCCTTTCTCTGTATATTGATTCCCAGTGTATCGTGCCATTATACGTAAGAGACATATCCTACTCTTTTAATACTAAAACTCTTTCCTGTTTTTACCTATATAGCTGTAGAATTGAAAAAAAAAAAAACAACAACAACACAAAAGTAGTCTACATAAAACATCTGCATATGATCTTTATCAAGAAATACAGTTTGGATCCAAGGTCAGCAGTAACAACCCAAATGAAGCCTTCCTGTGCAAGTACCCGCCAAAATCAAGAATGTTTCTCTGCTTCTCAGTTTTTTTTTTAGCCCACCAACAATGCAGAACTTTATTTATTTGAATTTATTAAAAAAAAGTAGTCAATTATAGGTGCATCTAGTGACAAAGAGGATCTCCTTCTTCTATTTCGAGTCACAGACACGTCAGGTGGCATCCAAGAGCTACGAGCCAGGATTCATTCAGAGAAAATTAAAAGTCAATAAATCACAGGAATAATAGTCCATCTGCACACTTGTGCTCCATGTCACTGTAATTCTGCAAACACATCTCAAAATACCAGGGTGAACATGGCGAGCAGCACCTTCTCACTTTACCGAACATTTCTTTTTCAGAAAGGTTCTTGCTAAAAATACCAAGTGAGCTCATCATTTAAGTTCGTAATCTAGCTGTTCTCTTCAAAGCATTTGTGTGAAGTCTTTTTTAAGGCTGTCAGAATAACCACCTGTGAAGGCACTTTTTTGGACATATTTTGTCCACATTTTGGACAGAATTCTAATGAGTAGGGTAGAACTGATTAAATGTTGACTGCTCCTTCCTTTGAGTACTCAATTCTTTTTTGAATTTAGTCTATGTTAGTGCTCATGAAAAGGGTCCAAGACAGCAACCGCACCATATAACCATATAACGAGAATTGTGCAGTCTCTTAAGAAATGCCCCAGCAGAATATACAACAGTCTCATTCTGATGTATTTACTTAAATAAGAAAGCAATTTAATCTGCCATTTAGCTGGTCTATGCTACTAGAGAACACGTTCCAGTTAAGCTCCTGCCCCTGAGAGGTGTTTGCTGTTGTTTTTCAGGAGGCAGCAGTATCCCCTCTGAAACGAAGTGGCCATCCCACATCTGCCCAAGGAACTTCTGCTCCTACAGAAGGAACAGTTAGACTAAAAGTGAAGGTCGTAATCATGTTATCTTTAATGTTCCACAGCATTATAATGTTCCAATATAAAGGATATTCCATAAATTGGAACACAAGGGGTTCTGTCCAAACATCAGAAGGAACGTCCTTTACTGCATGGTGACGGAGCACTGAACAGGGTCTCCCTCCTTGGAGATCTTTGAAAGCCGTCTAGAAATGGTCTTGGGCAACCTGCTCCAGGTGGCCTGCTTGAGCTGGGACTTGTGCCAGATGACTTCCAGAGGTCCCTTCCAGCCTCATCCACTCCGTGATGCTGTGATAAGCATGGCCATCAAATTTCTTGCCCTGGCCAAGTTCCAGATTTGACAATTAAATCTTCCTGAATGTCTACATTACAGTCTGAAGCACACTCCTGGACACAGTGGGACTGTGTAAAATTTAACATATCTATGTCTCTCCGCTGACTATAAAAAGAGTCTGGCTCTCTAAAATGCAGACATCTCATTTCTATGCACAAATGTTAGGATAAATGAATCTCATCCCAAACTCCTGGGAACAGAAAGGAAGAGAATCATGCCCAACATAATGAAAAGGCTTGCCCATAACACAGCCTGAAGACTGAAAGAGGAAAATCAGATAGCAGAAACTACGGAAAGAGAAGAAAAGGAACCATATTGTAAGGAAAGAAACAACTTTGGAACATCATTGTAATTATCTTGACTCAACATGAGAAAATCTGGTGTCAATTCAGTATCTATTTAGAATAACAGGGAGGAGTATACTGTGAACTATGTAATCAATGTGCTGACCAACTAGAACACAGATTTTTTAAAGCAAGCTGCTTTTCATCCAATAGTTGTCTAGTTTTCTGGGGGGGGGGGGGGGGAAAGAAAAAAAAAGGAAAAAACAGTCAATACTATTAAAAAGGCTTGCAAGGGGTGAGAGGTAGGTTAGCCAGTACTTCTGCAGTTGAGGCCTCTAAGAGAACTATAAATATTATGTTGGATTTGTTGCCTTTACACATTAAGGATACAGGTTTTTGAAGAGGCTCATTTGTTAGGCTCAGGCATATCACAGGACCAAAATATTCATGATTCAATTACCTGTGAAGAACTGCAGAAGGTCAGGGTGGTGCTGCAGGATGCCACATTAAGCAAAGCCTGCTCAGTGGAAGCAGAGGCCTGTGTAGCAGGTCATACAACAGACGCCTGCCTTCCAGTGCTGCCATTTAGAGTTTCTACAAATGTAATTACCTAAACTATCCCAAACACAATTATGCATACAGCTGAACTGATGGACAAAATGGTTTCAAGCAACTGAGGTTGCAGATGTTTGTATAAGTGAAGACCTAATGATTACTCCTTTCAACAACATAAATCCACAGCAAACAATCAGTCAGAAAGACAAGTACTTGACTTGTGCTCATGTAGGTCCTTTATTTAAAATTCCTATTCCCTCCAACTTCCTTTTGAATAACAGAAACATTTTGCAATTCAAGTGTAAATAAATGCTTTAAATTAATTTCCTAAAAAAGCTTCTAGAAGTAATACTGAACCTAGCATATAAACTCTTTTGTAATGCTCATAAGACTTGCCAAAACGTTCCTTGTAAACCATCAGGAAGCACTCACGTAAACAACACTGCCAACATTTGTCCTGCCAAAAGATGCGTCCTACAACTGCCTTGCAAGCACTTGCTGGGTACTAAGCAGAGCTCCTGTTGGAAGAGCAGCCTGAGGAGTGCAGTGGGAATCAGCACCTTCCCCATCACTGTCTCCATGCTTGGAAATTTCTGCATCTACTGTGGGACTGAAACACACTGCTGAACTGACTCATATCTGGAGAACACCGTAAGAAACGTAAGGGTTTCCTCACCATCCTCCCAGACGGTGGTGTCTCCTTTCAGTCTAACTTTCCATTCACTTCTCGTACCAGAACAAAAGACCCTGCGACTCCTTTAAGTCTTGGTGCCTCAAGGCTCCACATTCCTTGAATTCTGGCCACAGAATTGCAATAACAGCAACTATTTCCTTTTGAAAAAAGTAAATGAAAAGTACCACAGTTCACAAAAGTATCACAGCTCAGCAACCAACATCATTATCTGCATCAAACCAAGAAACGCATCTTTGACGCCCTGACAGTATTAAGGACCTGAAGGATTTTTAAAGACCTAAGTCTAAGGTCGCTTGCAAGAGCATTCTGACTGAGACTTGCAGGAAGGGTATCAAAAAGAATACATTAAATTTTGCTGCAGATTAAATCATTATAAAGGCAACTACATGAAAGACAGTGTTTCTAATGAGGGGAGAGTTGAAAACTGTCAGAAATTAGTCATGATTTTTGAAAATGGGACTTTCATTTCACTTGCTATCAAATAATTGGTGTTCAGTTATCCTCCTAACTGGGCTGAACCCTGGAAACTAAGCAATAATGGTGGTCCAAGCCCTCAATGGAAGCACATTAACAATGGTAATTTCGGTCAAGAGATGAAGCAAATGAGCTGCATGACTTGCGTTAATTTGGGGCCTGCTTTTGCTTTTGAAGTCAGTAGTTCTGTTGACTTCAATGAAAACGAAACTGAATTGCCTTCCCTTGCAATTGCATGGATTCAGTTCAAAGAGATATCAAAGCGTCTGCTCAAAAGGTAGCCTGAATTCTTGGAGTAAAACTAATTAAAAGAAAATCCTGGTATAAGCATGTATTCTTTGCATTTCTTCATTTCAGATGAGTCCAGGAAACACCACCAAGCTCATTTCTGTCCTGGCGGCTCTGTTGCACATTCACTCCCCATCCTCTAACTTCTGGCGATGCAGGCGCTGGCAAAGCGGCTACGCGAGCTGACACCTGTGGTACTTCTCGGGCTTGCTGGTAGTAAAAGAATAAACCTCCTGCCAAAGAACAGACAAACCTGACGATACACCCAAGCAAAGACGAGGGCAGACGAGCTGGTGCCTTAGTGCTTTCCAGACAGTAAAGATGAAGCCAGCCACAGCAATGTGAGCTAGAAAGGTGGATGTGTATTTGGTTCCTGATTCACGTGTTCAGTGTTGCATCTGCCCGAGTGTCTCTGGAGTCTACGTGTCTGCAGGCAAGGCAGGAGCTATTTCGGTTGCACAGAAGCTATACTTCTGACATGATTACAGCAGCACGCATTACGCTTTCAAAGGAACGCATTTCAAAGGCAAATTGGGTCAGACCTATTACATGCAGTACTCCCTCTCCCTGAGGTTAAGAAATCCCTACAGTGTTTCTATACTTAGGAACTTTGACAGGGTGGTCATTTTGGATGAACTGGATTCACTTTGAGTGAACGGTCAGGTGGGATTATTCTGGATAAAAGACAAGTCTTCAGCGTAATTAGGGTAGGCAGGATTAGAGGGTGGCAGCACTCTGAATGTTTATGAAATGCTGTCTGCCTGTTTTCACCCTGAAACACTTTCTGTATGGGCTGTCATCCCTGTTGATGCCTGGTGCTAAATGATATGATTCAAAGAAAAAACTGAGAAGTAGTACATGATAGCACTTGAACGCTCCACTTTGAATAAAAGCACAGTGGTCCCTAAAAACGTCCAGTGTGACCCCAAATTAATACCATGTCTTCTTCAAATCCAATTTCCAAAAGCTACAACTTTGTTAAATCCTATATTCTGGCTGGTGCCAACACTGAAAAGCTATCAGGGAAGGAATGGGCATAACAGCTGCGTTAGGAACGCAACCTGGAACTCCTCTTAATGTGTACTCCCCAATGAGAAAAACGGGATAAAGGTAAACACAACCAAGCAAAAACATATCACAGGGAAATTCTATCATCCTCATTTTCATTATGCATTCAAAGCAGGCTGACAAAGAGTTCATTCTGGAGTACCTAAGCCCCACTGTACCACCTGCCTTCATCAAGCTTTACAGGCCATGGCTGAACTTTCAGCTGAGACCTGCCTTGGGAGAGCGTTCCTTAGGCACGGCAGTGCTACAAACTCTACAAGTGCCTTTCACAGCTCAGTTCAGCAGCCTATGTAAGTATGTGTGCTGGAACAACATTTCGCCTGCACTTAACATGAATACAGCTTCAATTTAAATCATGTAAGACTTCAGTGAACAAACAGAGAGAAAATTATTTCTAGGGCTCAGAACCAACAGCTCCTCTTGCAGCCCTCACCACCTTTTTACCCTTGGTGTTCTCCTTTAGCACTGCATGGCAGATCTCTTCACCTTATTGTCTAAAAGAAAATATTAGGCATGATAAAAAGTGATAATAAAAGAGCTTAATTTTTATAGGCTCCAGAGGAGATTCATGTCCCATCAATTCAGACTTCAAACAACGTGAAAATGGGCCCAAACCAGGAGTAAATCCCCTAAGAGCACAGCCTTTTGAATCAATTTTTCATCTTAGCCTTTCTAACTGGAGACATCCCACATAAATAAACATGTGCAAGTTACTGCCAGCATGCTCTGCTTTATTAATTTTGTGTAGAGCAAGCTGGCTTTTGGGGAGGTTAATTTCCTGAACTGAGAAGAAAATGGCACTTCACCAATTTGAAAATAAATAATTGTCTGGATACCTCAGTTCATTATTTTTAACTCTGCAGAGTCTTTGCAGGCTCCAGAGGCATGCCGACAGGCTTAGAGCAAGTGAGCTCTTTTCACTGCCCGGTTTCCCTGCGTGGTGCGTAGTACACTGCCTTACACAGAGATTAACGGCAGGTAAAGAACAGCTGCGCCTTGTCTAGGTCCTTCTGAAGGGAGCCTGGTTAAGCTTGAGAACCTCAATTGAGAAGATGTAGCTACTGTTGCAGGAAAAGCACTTAATATCACACTGCTTTAGAGACAACATTCTTAAATCTAGCAATGCACACAAAACCCGTTGAAGTCCTACACCTCAGGTTGCTCTTTCAACCCGACGAGGCCACAAGGGATGAGGAGCACAGACTTGAGTGCGGGGTTTTCTACTGAACTGTGAGGCTGGAACCAGGACACACATGCCTGAAACGCAGGTTTCATTCCAAACAACGACAAAATGACATTACTCCACAGGGCTTTGGAAATCCTGGTTCAAACCTGCCTGTTGATTTAAAGGCGTATGGGTGCTACGGGGCTTGTGCAGCATCTCTCGGTTGTGGCTATCCAAGAAGAAGCAGATGGCAGCATTTCTGGGGTTTTGAAACATATGCTGCAAAACATTTTATTTTAAAAATATATAATTATTAACGGTGGGGTTAATTTAACTGGGAATCCTAATGAAACTATATTGGTACAGTTTTTTTTAGGAAACAAGCAACGTGAAAGCTTGGAGTTGTGCAAACCTAAGGCTCCAAAGTTATTCCCCCAGACTGGAAGCTAGACAGAAATTCTGAACAGCACCCCTAACAATCTGCAGGTTTGTGCCTCTCTGACTAGACAAGATTAGAGAAATAATGTAAATTTGAAATCATTTAAAATTCACGTGTCATTTTGAGTTTGAAATAATCTTTTCATCATAGTAACTAATGTCAGGTGATAGGCAAAAGTACATTAATTTATCTGTCTTATCAAAATGTTTAACATAGATAACGTATGAAAGAGAAAATATTATCTGGCTGACATGATGCAGAAATGTCATCCTGTTCCTCCCTGTACAGATGGTTTTTCACTACCCACGGTGTTTCACTGTGGAAAATCTGTTGTGTTCTTGGTATTTAATTTGCCTTTTTGATGCAGTTTTCTCAATTAAATCTCATGCAGATGATGCAGTCATTTATATTCAGAGGATCGGGCTTCCTGATCTTATTGGATAAACTCTAATCTAATCCACCGGGCTCAGATTTAGCTGCATGATATTAATTCATTTTAAACTTAGATAAATGTTTCTTCGGTGAAGATCGAAAGGTAAACGTGGTCCCCAGACCTGAAGCCTACGGGCAGAGCAAGTATTGGCCGTTGTGCTTGGGTTTTACTGAACTAAGGGGACTGCAGGTGAGAGAGGACATGGCTCTAGGATGAGCTGCTCTGTGCAACAGGCAACCCAGTGCCGTCTCGCAGCGAGCGCGGCTCCCTGGGGCTCTCTGGCCACTCGTTACGGGACGACCAAGCACAAGGATGTTTGCGTGGCACCGACATTTTCATCTAAATGCTGCACTGTGGTGAAGGTATAGCAGGGGAATTTTTACCTGAGGACACAGAGCAAGTGTTGGGTATGAAAATCACCTAACAAGAGCAAATTTGTGAGGAAACCTTCACTTTCCCACTTGCGACTTTCACGTCAATGCTGCAGGGACTGCCTCCTGCGCTAACACCCATTTCTCCTTGTTCAGGGGAGAGGAGGGAGTAACCAGAGCCACAACCACAGCCTGATGCATTTTTGAGGGCTTGCCTTTGCAACCTAAATACGTATTTTTTTCTAATTAAAACTAAATAGTCCATGTAACTGCTGTCAGTATCTACACAGCACTACAAAAGTTGACAATGTATTCGCTACAAGAGCAACAAGATGATTTAAACTTGGTATTCCCTTGATTAATCTTTGGATTCCAGTGAATTCAGCCCTATGTCCTTCACAGGACCATAGAAAAGATCTTTATTAAATTCAGTACCTGATCCAGAGGACCACGTTTTTCTTTGTCTTTCCTCTGCAAACCTGAAGAAAACCTAAGAGCTGCCACAGAACCTCTGATTTCCATAGACACAGTGAGGACAACCAGGGTTTGTTTCATGCTTATTAGGGCCATGGCTGGGGACGACACAGCAGGTTAAATATTATACTTTTGACTTTAATGCTGTAACAAAACCAGTTCCGTATCATATGAAACAAAAAAATCAGAATGAGAATGGGGAAGGTCTGTTCATTTCTAGTAGAGCTGCATAATACTGAACTCCCCCCTTGCCCCTCAAGTACAATGCGTTCAAAGAGATTCATCCTAAAAGACATCTTGTAATTTGTTTTATCTATTTACAGAAAGACTTGTTTTTCTCTCTGACTTTGAGTTATTCATAAGATATTCATTTAAGTGGCTATCTGCATATAAACATTACCACTGGAGAGTAGCGCAGTGGATAGTGAATATGGATTTCTTAGTCTTATCATTGTTCGTCTTTTATATCAGGTGTTCATTTAGACAGAATTCATTGTGTATTATTCTCCTGTGACAACATTAACCGGCCTCCAACTTTCCAGCGCTTGTTATCATTTTCAGAGTGTAAAAACCTCAAGGACTTAAAAGGACAGACAGGCAAGTTTGCAGAACATTTCATTAATTTGTGGGAAATTCTACTTACTGTAAGTGTCATGTCTTTGCTGTGAAGACTGAGAACATCTGCCAAATATAATACCACTTTCTTCCCTCACAGTCTGGCTCCTCTTCTGTTTGACATTGAGGGACTAACCATTAACTCACACCGTCTCAGCCTGAAGAGGCAACTATGTACATATATCTAAAGCTTAAATTTCAATTTGTATTGGAATGTCAGTCATCAGATAAATCCAGACACAGAGGAAAGTGAATAATAAATAGCTGTGTGGGCCAAGAGAGAACAGAAAGTGCCAGCAATAACTCCTTTCTAATCTATCCCTGGTCCTATAATTCTGAGGCTGTTATTTCTAGTGGACCTTCCTCTTGCTTCCAGCCAGAATGACAGCAAATCAGACTCAGTGGTAGTAATAGCTGAATCGCATTCATCTGCCCCGGGGAGTTGTCTCAGAAAAGCATTCAGCTATTCAGATGACACTTGTCCAAATGATGTAATAAGCTCTGGGGTTTGTCAAAGTGATCTGGTAGTATCATGGGACCTTTCTTGGTCTGATTCATCATCTCCTCCTTGCATTTCAAGGCTCTTTTCAGGTCCCCAAAGACAAATGAAAACTGGAAGAATATCAGGTGGTTGCAAGTTTTAACCATCATCTTAAAAATAATAAAAACAATATATATAAACTTATCAACATTTTATTCACATAATGCCATCAAACCTAGCTTAAACAGCATCCCATTCCAAAATCATGCATGCTTAACCATAAACAAAATTGTATCTTAGAAATTTGGAGAAAACAGTACCAAAACACCCTACTCCAAAGGAGCTACAGGATAACAAGGTGCAGCTAGATCTGGCCACCTCTGCAATATTCAATAGCATCATTCTCCACAGATTGTCCCAGGGAATTTGGTCCCTACCAGAGATAATGGGAATTGAGAAAGATCTGCACTTGGACAAGGAGGTGAGCAACACAGGATCAACGTGGAACCACTTGCAACACTACTGGATGTTTTTAGGAGAAGTCTCTTGCAGTCAGTTGTTTGCTGCTGCAAAACACCTAACTGCCATTTTGCTCATTTGCAGTTCAGTTTCCTTAAACTAATTGAATTGTACCATCCTCACCAATTCTGTTCATGCCTCAGCACTGCCTGATGCTCTGTGCTCTGTTAGGTTTGAGCCTGCAACCTGTTACTTTAAGAATTATTTAATAATAATAATAGGAAAGATTATGGCCTTTTATCTAATTTCACAGTGTTCACAGACTTATCTGTGACTTGTTGATTAAATGTTATCAGGCATGTAGAACCGTAACATCTCCTTTAGAACTCATTACAATAAGAACAATGCAAATCTGTCCTTCAAGGATTTCCAGACAATGAATTATCAGTATGATAGTCGGTAATGACTTCTTTAAAACAATACAGGAAGTGAGAAAGGTAGCAGGAGCATGAACTCACGAAAAGAGCACGCAGTGTCACTGGCATATCGACATTAATTCAACCACAGGGATTGTGTCCTGGATTCTTTCTCATGTTCTCTGCCCTTTCCAATGCTCTTTTTAAAAGCAGAATTTCACCAGCTCTTTTGGAGCTGCCTGCCTATCTCTGCTGACAATACAGAGCCTATGTACCAACCTCAGCGTGTGCCTCATTTTCCAATAGTTAACAACGAAGCGTTTGTCTTCAGTAAGGCCATAAAAATCACACTGAAAATTAGTGAGCATGCTCAATCAAGACAGACCTCAAACTTGTCTTCAGCTCAAAAAAAAAAAACAACAACAAAACAATTTCCATGTTATGCCAGTAACTTCAGAAAAGAAGGGACTGTCACAGAGAAAAAACCATGATCCAACGTATTTCCTACAGCATCCAGGTGCTGCAGAAGAAGACACAAACAAGCTCATCAGAGACTTCTGTAATAACCTCCCTCGTGACTTCTTCCAAATTCCTTCTGTTAGGGATAGCTATGCCAGCATGAATAAAGTTTTAACCCTTTCCCAGCTCTGATTTTTCTCATCTTACATACGACTATTAACTTTTCAAAAATCCACAACAGCTGTAGTTTTTATAAGATGTATTAAGATCTAGATGTAGGTGATTAACAGAAAAAAAAACCAACACACTTCTAGGCTGGTTCTCCCCTGCCCCCTGTAATACACTAATCCCAGAGCAGCTCACTCTTAGTAACACTAGCATAATAAAGATCTCACAAGGTCAAAGTACCCCAAACCAGAAAACATAAAGAAATGGGTCTTCCCTAAACACTGCCATTTCTGAAAAGAGCCACTTCTCAGCTCTGAGCAGCGCTGCCAAGCGACGGAGGGAGGTGGAAGGAAGCAAGGCTGGGCAGGGATTTGCCATGCAGGGCAAGTCTCTTGAATAGCGTCTGAGAACGGCAAGGGCTCTAATTGCAATCCTTCATGAGTAATTGTGAAAAGCTGCGATTACCTGACTTACTCTGAATGAACTCGGTATAATTAATGAATGTTCAAGCTCTAATTACGGTAAAATCTTAGCAAATGAATTCCAGACAATAGAGTGTATTTTTGGCACGTTTTCAAATGATCAGCTCATTTTTATTTCAACTATTCCTCCCATTCTTTTGGATGATTTAAATTTATAGCCTTCGCTTTCAGTTGGGTTCCAGCATTTGCCCCTACAAGAACCAAGAATTCCACCACTCCTCCGAAGAGCTAGGAACGGGCTGGCCTTGCGTTTTAAAACATGGGCAGATACATCTAACAGCCCACAGATTAGATGTTCACCCTGGGAACTGGGCTGTCACCGTGACCACGGTGTAGGTACACACACCAGTGCATTACACAATGATACTCCAAATGTTTATCAACAGAGGAACTACTTTGACAAACGAAAGGAGGAAGGAAGTACGGGAAGGTTATTAGCACAGTCTCTGCCCCCGTACTTCGTCAATGCAACAAGGGGCAAGCCTGGAAAAATTCGTAATGAACTTCAGTCTGCCATCACCTTCCTGTAAGTTACCTCTGACAATGAATTAACCAAACACCATCAACCTGTAATCTGCCAAATTAACAGCTCTGAAACCCTATTTACCTGTCTGGAAGCAATAGGAACAGACTTTCTCTGTGAAAACCATCACCGTGTCCTCTGAACAAGTGTTTTACTGGCAGACAGCACGTGTGATTGTCACTTGGGAATGTGCTGCTTCAGCACAGGGTCTGACATTTCCTGCACTGCCTGTTTGAGACAGCCAGCACCAGCTACAGCCACCGCTGCTTCCTCCTGAAGGAATTTAACACATGGCCACTCTCCGTTCCTGAATAACTTCAGTTAAAATTCTCACGTTAGCCTGCAAATACACAGATGACGAAGGCAGTGCAAGAGCAAGTCATTTTGTGACAAGCCAGTGTACGCACCCGTGTAACGTGTGCCACTTCTTTGACTCATGTGGTTGTGTACTGCAACAGCTGCTAGCAAGCGCAAAATGAAGCTTGGTAGGAAAAAAAAAAAAAGATAAAAACCAAACATCCTCACCTCCTTTATGCACACAGTGATGTCAGCAGTTAATGGTTCCCTTACAGGAGTCCTCCTGTCTCCCCAAAGCTTCTTCCCTGGTGTGCTGTGGCCCCACACTTCTTGTAGCCACTCAGCTAACTAACACCCCCTTATGCCAGCTGTGAAAGAGTTTTCCCACTCCAACATGGCTTTTGTCAAGGCTTTAATGTAAGCAGTTAATGAGTGCTCTTGTTTTGAGTTTTCCCAAGTGAAAGAAGAGTATGTCTAACCAGTGCTACAGTGAGAAGCAGGGGGTAACGGAGAGTTTAAGGATGATGAATCTCCAGGGCAGAGCAGGACTAAGGACACGCTACCCTCTGAGAGCCTGCCTCCACGCCTGCTGCATGGGCTGGGATCCGTTTGTGCTTCCTCAAGAGTCTCAGTGGGGGCTAGCAGGAAAGAGGCCGGCTTTCTGCCTGGTTAAGATCATCACCAGAACTGCTAGCCTGTAACAGACCAACAGATTTATTCAGCAGCAGGAGACAGCACAAGGATGCTCAGATTTATCACTCCAAATACCAACGTTATTTAGTGTGCAGAAAGCCTTCTTGTCTCACAGTTAGCAAAACAAAATTACAAATTAATAGCCATAGATTTCCCCCCATGTCCTGGATACATCATCTAATTTCCTGTGTTGTGATTTTATTTTGGTACCAAACATATGGGGCTTGGAAAACTGGCAAATTTAGAAATTACGCATATTTTATCTCTGTTCTCTCACATAAATTTTCATCTTGTGCTAATTTACTGAAGGAACATTTTTTTAAGAATCAGCAACACAGGAGAAAATAGAAGATCAGGCGCTTTAGTTGTACCTTCGACCCTGGGTTACGTCCTTCTGTTGATGCTTTCAGATATGCCTTGGATTTGTTTTCCAAGAGGGAGCAACAAGTCCTGCGTGTAACTCTGAAAAAGGCAGCGATCCCAGCGGGCTTCCTGCCATGGGGTGAAAGTGGAGTTCAGACAAATAAGCTCCCATGTGTGGAAGTTGGTCTGCTTTCAGGCATACATGGGTGAAATTGTTACCCAGCAAAGCTCTTGCCAAAGGACTCAAGGTGAACCCAGCAAACGACAAAGAACATTTTTCAGTGAAAGAAAATTGCAGCACACCGCTCACAGAGATCAGAAGGAAGCCTTTTTTCTTGCCTTTTGGAACGCACTAAAAGACTTCCTTGCACGATCCCAGTGCAAAGGGAGGCCACAGCATGAGCATGGATGTGTTTTTCTCCATAGATGAGCGAGGGAAAGATCACAGAGCGCTGCCTTAGTGCTTTTTGGCACTCAGAGGGTGCTGGGCGCATTAAGGTGTATCACAGATACATAGGCTAAAATAAACTAGGGTGTTAACTTCTGCATCTTTTCTCAGACTTACGAAGAACCTGGTCACCAATCTGGGCTTATTTTCCTTCTTGCTGTCTAATAAATCAAATTGTCTGTTTTTAAAGGGAAAAATATTATTAATGAAAGTAGTTTAATTTAGTTAAATTAAGAGTCAAAGTTTAAGCTCAGATCAACCCCCCTCTGATACTAGGAATGTAATGAAGAAGGAGGCCTAATATCTGAAGATCTATCTAGATTCAAACATTCTGCTTAAAGCTATCTCTGCTGAAAATGCTGGGCAATCCATCCTAAGAATCCCTTCCAAAGGTTCAGCAAAAACAGACTGCACTGGAGATAAGCCTGATTGTAATCTTTCGTATATCAACGTAAAACACGAGTTTCCCCTCCAAAGTAAATACACGTACACCTTAGAAAGCAGATAAAAGTCAGATCAGAATACAGTTCAAAAGGTGATTTACTTGCAGAAATATTCAAATGATTAAAGGCATACAAGTCCCTTTAAAGGCCCCTAAGATGTGTCAGTGATCTCATTAGTAATTAATTCCCAGCTGATTGCTTGTAACCCTTTAATGCCTTCAGGAAAAACAAAATCCAAATCAACCTTTCCCTGCCAAGCAGCCTCCTAGAGCCACTTCAAAAGGCAAAATACTACCTATACAGAGTCTATAACAGCGAAGTTCTGTGAAACTGTAAATAAAGGGCATCCCCACAGCTCAGTTTAAACATCAGACCAGCTGTACCAGGTCAGAAGAGAGGTTTGTCTTGCCCAGTATCCCCTTTCTGCCAGTGGCCACCAGTGCAACAGCAGATTATGGCTCCTTAGGCTGCTCCAGCGTGAGTAACTGTGCTATTTCTAGAGATAACACATGCTGATAAGCACTGACCTCCAGGGATGGACGCATTAATCATTAGCCAATAGCAGATATCTAGGGAAAAGCACATGGGCCCGAGAAGCATCAACTACGGCTTCCCTGCTGCACTCCTGCAGCAGGTTGTGTGGATCGAAGATTTCCTGAGACGGAGCCGGTATCCGTTTGTCTCATGGTCCCGGGTGGGTTATTCTAGAAATTTGTGCAAGACCTAGGTTAAACAGAACACAAAAAACACATGCAACTCGAAAACAAGATTAGCCTTTTGCTGTGCTCTGCTATCGCTCTGAGATTAGCCCTGCAGCAGGGTGTGCTCCCGCAGACCTTCCAGCACTCCTGCTGCAGTGAGCTGCAGGCACCCGGGGCTGCTCCTCCTGCCAGCTGCGTGCGAGGCCTGCGCTGTCAATAGATGTCACACTTGTGCTTCTGTTAATGTCTTCTGGAGGAGATTATGCCGAGTGCAGGGTAGCAGCACGACACAAATTATTTGAATGCGTTGCCTTTATAAAATAAACCCAGATCTGGGAAAGATTTGATCTGCTGTGGGTTTTATGATGTGCTTCCCCAGAAAGTATTGAACGCAGAAAGAGAAAGAGGGAGGAATGTCAGCAGGAAGCGTATCTTACAAGGCAAAAGTTCATTTTGCTCATAGGTTACAAGTTCATAACTGTATTGCTAAATGTACTGCTGCTTTTGGGTGAGCAATGAATTTTAAATCGATTATTGTGATCTCTGGCTAAATGTTTTTGTTTACTAAGTACAAGGCTCAGGGGAAGACACGTTCGTTGTGTTCAATGCACAAATAGCAGCAGATTTTTTTTTTTTTCAGGCAGAAAAATACAGTTAGCAGAAAAGACTTAATACCTCACAACAGTGAAAACCTTGGATCTGACTACATGTGCTAACTCTTAACTAAGCACGCAGATCTGACAAGTGGGATGGCATGATCCATGGAAGAAAACCTAGAGAAGACTTTTTTTTTTTTTTTCTGTGCTGTGACTTCTGCTAATGGCCATGTTAGAAAAGCAGAAAGGATGTCTTTAGTCTTACTTCCCTTTTGAAAAGAGTTCTCTTTCTACGTAAGTGTCTGTGCCAATGCGTATAAATCAACTTCATGCAGGAGAAAGTCAGCATTAGCAGGAGCTTGCAAGACAGAGAAAACAGACTGGGCTTTAAATCACCTAGTCAGTATTTGTGGAGCTTGGGCTGGAAGCATTATAGCTGAATTTTGAAACGTGGCACTGAATGCTTAATAGCTGTTGTCACTGTATGGAGATGAAGAGGAAAGCTCTGGGCACTCTTCCCAACAGGAGCAGCCTGCAGTTTTGGTCAAGTTTGGACAATTATTACTTCTATTGCTGCAACACCCCTCGCTCCCCAGAAATCCAAACCTTGTGTCATGGCAGCGGGTCGTGCCAAGGTACAGAGACGCCGATTCCAGGGGGACTCTGCAAAGGAAAACTGAATCAAGCTTCAACTGGTTACAGCGGTCATCACTTCTGAATGAGCTAAATGCTAATACTGAATTACTTCTCAGAGCAACAGTATTTCATAAGGGGAATAGGGAACTCCAAGAGAGATACCTATCTTACACTGTAAGTGTTTTCAGAAACAGAGGCAGGCAAAAATGTCTTATCCACTAGAAAATTTTGCTCCAGACCAAATTCCAAAGGTAAGGAGCTCCCACAACACGACAGCTTGGGGCAGTTCTGTTCTGTATCAACCAATTCCCCAGGGCAGTAAAGCTCCTGGAAGTTAACTAAACTCTGTTCTGATCTGCACTCATCAATAAGCTTGTTCATTTAGCTCCCACTGAATAATTCATCATTACTAGTAGCAACAGTGTGCAAACCGGGTTAAAAATCAGCTTGACTTTCACATCCCAGGGTATAGCCAGGAAAATGAGAAACTAGAAACTTATTTCCTTGTTTCAGCAAGTGTCAGAAATGGACGTGGCAGCCGTTTCAAGCAACATGTCATGGTTCTCGACGAGTACAAAGTCTTTTTCATAAGCTCTGAGTTCCCCAGGAGCAAAACAAGAGGCTCAGAGTGGTTAAATGCTGCTTGGAAGAAGCGTGCCAGCAGCTCCCAGGGCATCCCGTTTCCTCTCTCATGGTGAACACACAGTGCTGGTGTTTTAATAAACCAGAGCTGGAGCTCCACCTCTGCCCTCTGTATCTGCACGTGGGAAGAGGGATGGCCATGTGGAGACTTCTCCCATTCTATTATTACATGTGAAACACTCACTACATTTCTGTGTCGATACATGGAGCACATTGAAATCCCACTGTTAGGCTGCAAGACTTCATTGATCATAAATGTGTTTTCTCTTGCTGAAAACTCACAAAGCCATTATCTGGCCTGCCCTGCTCTTGATTTGCCCCAAAGGTCAATTTATGTTAAATGTTTAAAGGAACCATTTGTATATCACTGGGGTAGGGAAAATAGACATCTCCGTTATATAACATTACATAACCCAGGCTGAATCAGATTGGTATCACACAAAAATAATAGAAAATTCCTGGTGGAGAACAACTGCTGGGATTACACCTTTAGCCGATGGAGAACACAGCCTGGGTTAGCTCCAGGGACAGGGTTCCCCTTGCTAATTTTTAGCAGCTAGAGAAGGCATGATCTGCACACACGCAAAGGTAAAAGTTTGACTGAGACATCTTAAAAACAGCACCCTCCAGGTGCTGACAGCATGCATTGGTGTGCGAGAGGAAAAACTTGAGATTAGAATTAAAACAATGTGAACGTGAGGGACCTAATGAGGGTTTTGTTGCCACCTGCTCTGGACTCACAGCTGGTTTATATGCTGACCACAGAATTGCTGCCAAAGTATGACAAGAAAGTAAATTTTGCAGGTAGAAAGCTTTAATTCATTCTGTACTGGATGGGCAGCTTTCTATAACTCTAGTTTTTTTTTTTTCCTTCTCCTTCCTCATTTACCCACTTAGAATACTTCATTAGTTAACACTTCTTACAGCTGTCAGCCAGAGGCAAAACCACAAACCAGAGATCCCACTGCCCTGCAGGCATGTTCTTGGGGCTGCTGGGTCTTGAAGAGCTGATTTAACACAGCACACTCTGCAAGGTCAAATGAAGTAAATGCTGAACTCTTTGATCCGGAGCCTGTACGTTCTAACTCGCTTTTACCTCTCCTTTGGAGTAACTGTTGGAAACCCTAGCGCAGTCAGGCCGAGCTCTTGGAGCTCCTCTGCACGCCGAGCAGGAGGATGAAGACAGCAATGCTGAAATATATCCATCAAAATACTGCAGCAATTAAAGTTTACTACAAGACCAATCACGCACATTGGGCTGACGAGGAGCCATTTATGACTGCTACTAAATTAAATAAACTCTCAGTTCTTCTAGTGACACGGGAAAATCTGAATGATACACTCCTGAACACCCCCTGGTGTGCTCACAAGAGTGAATGATAAACCAGCACATCCGCCTGCCACACAGCCTGAGAGCCCAAATAGCACAATTTCCTTTTTTCTATGCCAAATAACCTGCAAAGGAGATGGCATAGCAGCCTAATTTCACAGAAAGAGGGAACAGCAATTTCTTCCAGGAGCAAGATGGAGTGAGGAAACGGCAGGTACTTGGAAATTCAGAATGGGCTCTGTATAACCTAATGGATTTTACAGAGAAGAAACAAAGAGGCTCCTTTATGAAACTTTGGAATACAAGCACAGCCCTTACACACCTTCAGATGATGAATCTTTGTCTCCAGAATAGCATCTTTGAATGTTTAATTTATTTTCTTTAGCCCCATGCTGGCCTTCCTATTTATATACTTCAGCCCTCAGGACTAAGAATTTTTCTTCAGCCTCAGGAAGGTCTTCTTTTATTTTCAACCTCCCTAGAGTGAACTTTAAGAAGTGTAATGTTGCAACACTATAGCCATAAATAGGCAGAGACAGTATCCCATTTATTCAGCCTCGTGACCTCCTGATACCCCTTAACATACTCGCCGGCTCCGCAGTGACGTTAAGTCCTGGCACTGCCTTACCTGGCTGTTAACAAGCAGCCAAAGACTAAAATTTGTAAATTTTAGCATCCCTGAACGTCAGCAAGGCCAAACGAGAAAATGCTGCCAGATGAGCACCTGAAGGTTAGCCAGAGCTCCTGCAGGTCACCTAGAACCACCGGAGCATGGCAGTGGTGCCATTTAGTGCCGTGCTTCAGTGCCACCGATGCCCAGAATTATCCCGAGTGTGATCACACCTTGCCCAGGGGAGCCGAATGGGAGAAGGTCAGCACCAGCTGCTGAACTTCTAGTCCCTGCTCTCCACAGCATGAATCCATGCTTGGTATCCAAAGCCAGAGGAGGGCTGCTGGCCCTACATTTAGCCCAAGGACAACCGGGAGGAGGAGAGAAACCCAGTGTCTCTCCAAATACATCCCTGTTTTAGAGCCTGACCACTCACGTAACGCTAACACAGTCTGCAATTATATAAAACGCGTCAGGTTCTTCATCCCTCAAGTCAGTCTAGGTTCTGGCAAATTTTCACAGGTAACAGAAAAGGGAAGAAGCTGGAAAATGGAAAAACAAACAAACAAACAAAACAAACAAACAAACAAAAAGCACTGAGATCTTTAGCAGTGTTTCCTCTGGCTCTCAGGCTCTTGATGAAATGACTGTGTCTTTTTATTAGTTTCTTTCTCCTTTCTTTTTCTTATAAGAGCAAAATGCAAGTGTCTGAATGCCAATTCCCTAGAAAACTTAGGAACAGAGATTTATTTCCCTTTACTGCCGTGCTTTAGATTTAGCTATTTAGTTCAAAATACAAAACAAAAACTAAAAAAAGAGCAGAGCGGTATGTTGGAGTTGTGAGATGAAATGGAGCAGAGGGAGGGCAGGGCTGGGAAGGCAGCGGGAGCCCCCTGCCCTGCCGCCAGCTCCTCGAGTAGCCCGGCTCCCCACGCTTCCACCAGGGCCACTCGTGAACAACTCAGCCTTTCCAAAACAGGCTGATAAAAACATTACTGCTGTCACTTCGTCTCTGCTTATGGATTAGGAAGTCTTTATTTTAACAGATCTTTTCCTCCTACTCTATACTTTGTTCCAATTATAAATTATTTTAACAGCAGTTTTCTTTCTTCTTTTTCCCCCCTCAAAGCACAATTAGAGAATAACTGTTTTCAAATAATAACCACTACTTTTCCATTTAATTCTTTTTTAACACTAGTGGCGTCTCCCAGCTGACTCGCTCGGCATTAGACGAGGGTTTAGAAGCACTACAGAACAGAGAAACAGCTGTTTCTTTGAGCATTATGAGCTTTATTAATCCCTTCTTGCCTATAAAATGTAATCATCCCCTTTATTTCTGGAGGTACTACATATAGTTTCCAAATAGCTGACAATCAGAAACAAAAGGTTTCTAACCTTTTTATAGCAAACCCTTTTATAGCATAATATATACACGACCCTGCAGGGTGACATGCTTCTGGTTCTGTTTGGCTAGTTAATAAATAAAGCAGATACACAACAAAAGCAAACACTTCAGAAAGCTCAGTTTTAGTAAAATCTCTTTTGAATAACATCTCGGAATGGATATTACCCACAGCGAACCACAGGAAGATGTTCACAGATATGCAAAACCAACTTTCCCAATAGGAAAACTGGCTTAT
This sequence comes from Oxyura jamaicensis, assembly GCF_011077185.1. Classification (NCBI taxonomy): domain Eukaryota; kingdom Metazoa; phylum Chordata; class Aves; order Anseriformes; family Anatidae; genus Oxyura; species Oxyura jamaicensis. The sequence continues at coordinate 7,638,393 of NC_048910.1, read as the reverse complement.
GCTATCAATGAGGTTTGACGTAGGGCTGGAGTTCCACCTCCTGAACTGCTCCCCTGCTCCCAGCTGAAGCCTGTTCTCAGTCTTCGCCCGCCATCCCCTCGTTTCCTTCTCCCTCTTAATATTGCAGATCTTTCTGAAGCAAATGTAGCATCTCTGAACCAGTCTAAAGTCTCCAAATGAGCTCCGGGTGTGCATACACAGAGTTTTTTCATCACTTGCTCATTTTGTAGGCATCCAATGCAATATTCATATTTCCACTTGCCATCTGAATAAGGTATTAGGTTCTGTGTTTGTGCTGGGAGAAAGTCAAAGCACGCAGTGGGAGAGGGAACGTGCCTTATGGGGCAGAAAGCACTTAGAGGGGAGAAAAGGGAAGCTCCTGACTGGAAAGTAACTTGGGCATCAGTGGCGGTGAAGCTGAAGCTTTGCTGTGCTACTTCTACATTAAAAAAAAAAAAAGGAAAAAGAAAGAAAGAAAAAAAAAAGAAAAAAAAAAGAGAGAAGTTGCTGGGGATCACTTTTGCTTGAATCAAGCCCTCCTGCTGCAGCACCTCATTATAGGGGCACAGAAACGGACTATTTATTCTCTCCTAAACAGGAACGAGCTCCTGCTTGCCTCCCAAATCCTGCCCCAATTTTTGCTGAGCTTGGATGCTGCTCCGCGAGGGGAAGCTCTGCAGGGCTGGCCCGCAGCAGGAGCGCCCTGAGGATCTCACCAGCTCACTGCCGTGCTTTCTAAGCATCCTCCTTACAGCACAAGTCTGGAAGCAAAAAGCTTAAAGCTCACTGCAACGGATCATGAAAACAAAATTTTCCTAAGGGCAGCAGCCTTTCCTATCAGTAAACAGCTCCAGCCTGTGACTCACAGCAGGTCGGAACAAGTTTCATTAAGGAAAGGTTTCCTCAATTACAAAGAAATACCTCTTGTTATTCTAGCCAAGTTTCCTCTGTTGCTGATGCTCTGACCTCAAACTAAAGCTTTCCTGAATAAAGAAAAAGGCCTCTGTTTATTTACAAGACTTCAAGAGACAAAAGGATCTTTTAGGACTAAGTCGAGGCAATGGCGATGAATATATCAGGGGTGTTACCTGTTTTTTGTTATCTGTTTTTTGTTGGGGGCGTTATCCATTTTGAACAGAAATTTAGCCTCTATTTCTGTTGCATTCTGATGGGCCAAAGCAGGAACCAATTCTTTATTAAGGTTTGATATAATATTTAATTAGCCTACAATTTAACAAGTAGATAGGAACACATTTTCTCATTCTGTCACCTATTTCCACCCTCTGCTGATTTTTAAACAAACTGACTTAAAGAACCAGATCTGCTGAAAAATGAACAAAATGAATAAGCAAATTGGAAATAGCTCATTACTAGGAAGAGATGCTCCTTATCCGTCTCATTTTTATATTTGTACATTTTACATGCAATCCTTATTGCATTATTAGAAAAATGCAGAAAAGGTGCATATTGTTTTGTGGGGAAAACATGATATGAAAATGCAGATGATTTTTACAGAAACTCGATTAAATATAAATCAAAAAGTTGCTGCAAGAAAATCTTTATTCCACAACACTAGAGCCTTCGACAAAGCACAAAAAAATCCCTACCAGGACTGAATTTAATATCTTTATACATATTCATGTCTTACGGTATTAATTTTAGTCTCAGCTTCATGCTGCCAACATTGTCAGAGCTCCTGTTGTAGCCAGCCAGAACGTCAGACAGCGCGTGGATGTGTACATCAGCTAATAACGCGCTGTGGCAAGGAGCAGAGCAGAGGATTTGAAGAACCAAGGAGATGAATTCTGCGTTCAGCTTTGGGCCTGGTAGCCTAAGTAGATGGTAAATAGACATTTCTAGGTATTTAAATGTAAATAGATTTTTAAAACCTTTCTTTAGGTCTGGACATGAGATGTACATCACTGAGGTGGTAACATCACTCGGTGCATCTAACGTGGCTCAGGCTCCTGCCTCTGCCCCCTCTGCCAACCGCTCCCTGTGTCGGGTCAGAAGGGCTCACCATGGCAAGCTGCCCCTGCAGCATAACGCCCCGCACACACAAACCAGGGGAACTGGGAGCAGTGGCTGGGCAGGAGCATCAGAGCCACCTCCTGCCTCGGGTTCCCACCTCGGTGGTGCCCTAGGTTCACTTTTTTGGCAAGCTCAACTTTTCCTTCTGATAGAGTAGGCACCAAACTGGGAAAAAAAAAAAAAAAAAAAGGAAAAAAAAAAAGGAAAAAAAAAAAAAAAGTATCTTCAAGCTCCACACTAAAATTCACTCAGTCCACAGAACCCCCCTTTGGCTTTCAGCATTCCCTTACCCAGGGTACGCCAGTGCTGCAGCCTCCTGCGGGGCTGGTGCCTGCACAGACCCCAAACCCTGGCCCAGCCTCGGGAGCCTCACCCCGAAGCGGCCCTCCCTGCTCCATGGCTCCCTCACTGACCAAAAAGCAATGCAGCCATTTCAAAAGGGCTAAAACACCCCGATAAACCCACATAGCACTGCCTTAGGTTTTGCTAATTTGGGACTCAATTTCAGAAGTCTTAGCCTTTCAAATAAAACAGCCCATCGGCGGGGCCCTGTTATTTTCCACATTTAACTTTAACCCCAAGAGCACGTCCCATGAAAGCAGAAGCCTGTGAGGAGCAGATGACTAGTAGGTGCAGCCTGGATCAAATGCTCTTCTCATTTATACAAAAACTCAATACAGAAGAGCAAAGGAAGATACAACCATGATCAGAATTGCTAATTTGTGGCTCACTGTCAGGGTGCAGTCTAATACCCAAATATTTAAAAACTAATGACATGCGGCCGAGTGCCCCCAGACGTGCCATCTCTTCAGCCTGCACCCCCTGCCAGCCACGGGGGCACGCAGGCAGAGGCAACGCCGCTCCTTCCTCGCTCCTTCCTGGAAGGCTGCGGCCGCTCCTAGGCTTTTATCGGGAGCTTGCAGAGCCTGGGAGGGCTCACTGGTGACAAACACTGATCTTGTAACAATGTCATCAAAGACCTCCCTTATTTGTTAATTTTTGCACTGAATAATTCAGTTCATGGTCACCTAGGGCAGCTTATTATGAGCAGAAAGTAATTTTTAAACATGTAAGTGACTTCTTTACAAAAATAAACCATGCAGTGCAATCCACGTCTAAAGCATCTCAAAAGCAAACGACGCACTGCTCATGGCAATCGTCCTTTCTTTAGCCATTGCTCCGAGATCCAGAGAAGAAAACAGTTATCCTAAGAAACTACTTGGAAACTAGAGCATTTGTGCCATGCATGACTGGTTTACCTGGCTGTTGTTCTAGAGCTTCATTACAGCACCAACTGAATGGAGGTGCACGTTTATGATATTCTTTGAGTTCATCCCGCAGTGGGTTTAAATGAACATTGAATCAAGTCAGCGAATACTAGAAACAAGCCTTGACCGAGGAATGAAGTTATACCAGCTTTCTATGGCTTTGTATGTGATGCTCCGGGAAGAGCCACGCCATCCCACCAGCAGCTCCGTAGTCCTGCCTGAGCTCTGCGCCTGCTCCCCGAGAACCTGGGATGATCCTGATTGAAATTAAAATCCTCAAACCCAAGAATCCTGAATTGTTTCATCCAAAAGATAAACATCACACCAAGCACAGGTTAAATAAAAGACTATATATAATATGAAGGACATAAAGGTGGTTGCTTTTGTTTCTTCTTTCTTTTTTTTCCCCTCCACTGCTTCTTCAAAAGCTTTTGAGAGTTTCCCCTCCACTCCGTCCCACATTTCTGACTCTTCCCCTGTGCTGCCCCCTGACAACACGTCCCTCCTCTCACTCAGCAGTCACCTATTGAATAAGTGTCTTGCCACCTCGTTCTTCTCAGCTCTGGCAAAACTCAGTAGCTTTGTAACAGCTAACAAGGTGCCCTAGTTTGTGGTTCGTGTGTTTATGCCCACTGAACGCAGCTTTTCTAGGTGACCATTTCAGCCCAGATGCCCAAACCACGCACCTTGAAGCCACCCGCCGACAGGCAGCTCTCCGCTAACACACAGGGCCCACAATGTATTCGTTAACAAAACCAAGCAGCCAACCAAGGGACTATTTGCATACACTTGTTACGGAGAATAAGGGAATTAAATGCTTAGCTGGATTGAGGCCTCAAAGTATGGTTCTGACTTCAAATTTACACACTTACAAATCAGAAATAACTGCCAACATCAGCTGAACAACACTGAAGTAACAGCAACACAAACAAAACCCAAATTAATCTCAAGGCAGAGTCTGATCTTAGTTCACTTATTTAGTTTTTATTAGAAGGCAGGTGGAAATGGAAAACATCTAACCATTGTGCAACTGCTTCCATTTCAGAGAGGAAGGGAACAGGCAGATGTGAATGCAGATGTGGTTTCCTGAAAGAAGCGTGGCATTTATGAGCCACCTCCGTAAAAATGAAGACGGGAAAAAGCTGGTTCTTTCAGAAGCAGCACAGGATCTTACCAAGGAACAATATACTAATGATACAGCGCTGAAAGAGAATAACAAATGACAGAGCTTTAGTAAAAAACACGGTAATGATGGGATTAAAAAAGGTGCTGGCAGATCTTGTACAGACGCATTAAGAGAGAATTGAGTACGGTGGTAGGCTGACAATTTACAGAAAACATTTTAGCAAACTACATTAAGGTCAGGATTCTTTAGAGCAACAAGCTGAGACGAGAAAGGTCACACCACGACAGCGGTTTGAATTTGTAAAGGTATTAGAGTCATTGTAATGCCGGATTGGATTTTTACATTTTGGAAGTCATTTGACAAAATTTCACATCTGCCTTTTACTTTCAGGAAGCAGAGCCTATACCCCCAAAGAACAGCTGCAGACTAACAGGAAAAAACACTTTATGAAGGCCAGCATGAATCTCATTCAGAATCACCACCACGTGAAAATACTTCATATTCAAGGTAAAGCAAAATGACCAGCTTTACATGAGATCATTAGAAGTAGCACAAAGACAGACAAATAGCTATAGAAAACCACAGCAGCAACGTTGCCAGAAAGTAGGCTAGGCAGCTCTTTGAAGAGCATAATGCGTATTATAGGCCATTAAAGGTATGTGCCTTCTGCTTGGAGGGCATGGTACCAGTTGGGAAGGTCTAAAATTCGAAGTCAGCTTTGTCCTGCTGGCTTTTCAATGAGGATGCTCCGTGGGATGCAGAGGGGTGCAGGAAGTTCAGCAAACAGAAAGCCAGGCTCCCAGCAGGCAGCGTGGCTAGAAGCTGCCCTGTTTAACGCAGTACAGACAGCATCAGCCCTCTGACACCTCTAACTTGACAGTGGTGCAATTCAAGAGAGAATTCCTTGGAAAGCCAAACAAATTACGGGGAGAGATGGTTCACCCCAATTTCTGCTAGCTTTACCTTACGTGATTCTCAGGAGAAATCCCTGCGGCCAGCTCAGCCGACCATTCTCCTAGGAGATTTAGCAGACTTTTAGGACAACATTTAGTGCTTAATGGATCATCCACTTAACAAGCTCAGTGAGGACCGTCTCCAACTCCCATGCAGCTAAATTGATATCCAGTGTCAACCAGTCAGAGCTCGGTGGTAACAACCTGATACTAGAACAGTTTGCATTTATTTTCGCTATAATATGATAATTAAACGCCTTTCATTACAGCACTGGCCTGTAGGGACAGCGTGTGCCCAAATGCAGAGGCTCAGCACGAGAGCTCAGACTTGTCAGGCACACAGTGCTTACAAAGCACACCGCTAAGGCACCCCCGGACCTTAAACCATTGATTCGGTCCAGTTACAAGTCGAGCTTTGCAAATTGAGACAAGATGTTGAACAAATGTTGCTGGAGGTGCCAGAGTGGCTCCTCTGCCGTCACAACAAATGTTTTATCCATGTTAAGCCGATAAACAAAGGAAGGATGCAACCTTCTTACAGAATTCTTCTGTAAATTTATTTAAATTCTTAGAGCTCAGGTCATAAAACAGTCAACGATTTTTAGGTTTATATTAACATGACTATTATTTTGCTCTGAAAAAGTGCTGTTTAGATAATAAAGAAGTAAAGCTAAAAGCATGACATGAGATAAAACTCTTCTCTTTATAAAATATGCAATTCAAGTACAGACTCTACACACAGATATTCAGCAGCTTCAGTTTCTCACGGTGACCCACAAAAACAGTGATCAATTGTGGATCATGGTTCACTGAACTTTGGGTTTAGACCAGGCTACTGCAAGGCTACGGGTTTTTCTAAGCTACTTGAAATCTACAGACTGCACAGGTCCCCTTCCACTGATACTGTTGAAATCTTGCTGTGTTGTCCTGTACCACAGCACAGCTCCCACCTGTGTTTCAGGACTTGCTGCTTTGATTTGTAACTTGAGGAAATCCAGAATGACAGCTCTGATTTATACGTTCTTACTCCAAATGCATGTAGGGCTAAGCGCTCATTTTGGGCTTATTAAGACTCATTTATTTTACCTTAGAGGCTCATGCCACGTACGCCTTACTTCTGCAGCACTTGTAAGACGAAGCTGGTGCCACTCACGTGCCTGGGGTTCAGAAGTTCGGACGGCAGCAAATAACAGCACGATTAAGTAGTGACTGCCCCCAGGATGACTGCCTTTATAACGTATCTTTGCTGTATCTTTCACTCGGGCTTTTCAGCATAGCCACCGTAGCAACCTACGGTACCTCCGAATCACTCCTACGTGCGCAGTAAGAGGGTGAGAGATCTAAATGAGTCTGCAGAGGCATCAGGGAGCCTCAATTAAGGCCAAACAACTTGCACCACTTCACCTATCACCTCTGCTGCTGGTACTGAATGCTTGTAGCTCTCTTCTCAGTGGGCTCTCTCGTTTGTCTTATGTTCTGTCCTCTTTGTGCAACTTTCCCCCGCCCTTTGAAGGTAACTGGGATCCATCTTATTCATCTGTTCTTCGCACCTCATTGGAGAAAATGATGCTTGAGATAAGAGAGCTGGATAATGATCACAAATGGCTTCCAAAAGCCTCTTTCGTGTTAAAATAAATTATTTTAAGGTACTTTCTCTTCTGCCTACTGGGTTTTAAAACTTCCCATGGCAGACATATGCGTAGGACTGCAAATTCTTGTTTCATAGTTTCCTTGACAGCTTTTTAAAGTATCAGAGCTATTCAGTGCCGCTACAAATCTTTATCGAGTAGATCAGGAATCGCTAAAAATGATGCAGGAGTACACACCTACCTCACCTGCTAAACATCCCCTGCACTACTGCTTAAACAGTGACTAGTTTGGCAGATACCGAGCAACTGTTACTAATTAAAATTGTGACACGTTTTATGCTTTTTCAAATTATACCTGCCAGCAACGTGCTCCTTGTTTGCCTTTTGGGGCGTAAAATGTCTTTGGGACTCTGAGTGCTTGAAATATGTACAACCACAAAGACTCACCTTTTTTTTCTTCTTCTTTTGTATTAACTTGCCATGTTCTGGTTTGTATTTACACAGACGTTGTCCTGCTTAAGGAACCTCAGGTTTTTTATTTATTTATTTTTTCTGCCTGCTTAACTCTCCTCTCTTTAGTCTGTAGAACCAGAGCATATCAAAATCGTATCTCTAGGAAAGTAGGAAAGTGCATCTCCACTGAACAGAACATGTTCTGGGGTCAAGATTTAAATACCTCATGTTATTGATTTGCCATTTATAGGTTAGAGGTAAGGTTCCTGACAAGTTTGGGCCACTTACCATCAGCCTTAAATCACTTTGGCTGGAGTTTGTGCACTTTCATCCTGCCCAAGACATTTTATTTTTTAGTTATTGTATTTTATTTTATTTTATTTTTATTTTTTTAAGAATTTCTGCTAAACCGTTCAGTTGCTTCCAGGAAGCAGACAATACAAAATTGTGGCCATACTACAAATAAATGAATAAATAAATAAATAAACTGCAGAGATGTTCCTTTTGGGGCTTTTGAAAACAAGACAAAGATCTTGTTTCCATTTGGCTGACCCAAGGCTGTGAGAGTGCTTGGCTAGCACAGCCGAGGACAAAGCTGTTAGCTTGGCAGAGGCACTTCTGAGCACACTGGGGTGAGCAGCACTTCGCTGCAATTGCTCTTTCCAGTTCAGCAGGAGAGGACAAGAGAGCCGGTGGAAAGAAACAGCTTGAGAGGAAGAAGCAGGCAATAGGGATGGTGAGTCAGGGTTTGGAAAAACCAACAACAGAAAACCCAGAGGTTCGGAGGGTTAGCGAAGAACATTACGGTGCCTGGAAAACATTTTGTTCTAATTTCAAGGTCTAGACTGCATTTTAAATAAAGCAGGAGGATATTCCAAAATGTGAAGGTGTAAGCAACAATGTCCAAAGATTTTGTGCTGAAGTGAATTTTGCTGCTGCCATGTTTTGCAGTAAGAAGATTTCATCAGAATTGATCTGATTTTGTGAGACACTTTGTTGTCCCTGGATCTCCCCCCAAATGCTACAGCCAAGAGTTGGTGCCATGCACTAACTATGCCCTCATTATCTGAAGTGCTGCACACTGACCTACAGAACCAGGTGTTTTCTTCTCTTATTGCAACTCTTCCAATTTGGCTGGGGAAAGATTCCAACAACTAATATGTAACAAATCTCCCATTTCACATCAACGAGGATTCATTACGGTGAGGCCCCAGTGCTACATGCTTTATCTGAACCTACAGTAATTACTACAGCAAGTTTGCTGGTCTTCACTTATCTTGTTTGCTAACATATCTATCGACAGTGAAACAAACAACAGTCAACCTTCCTAATGAACACAATCAATCACAGTACACACACGCCACGACCAAGGCCAAAATGTTAAGACATCCTGCAGTCCTACAGAAAAGAAGCCTCCAACAGGAGCAGAGCAGAAATATTGGAGGAAAACACCAAAGCAAAACAAATATCAAATCGAAACCAACAACTGTGGATTGCTTTCCAAAATAAAAGGGCTGCTGTCTTTGTGACAGCTTACTGAGCCGTGTGCTTTAGGCAGAAAGCCAGGATGAAAGAGGGAGCGGAGAAATTGAGCTCTCTAATGCTGCCTGCAGTAAGCATCCTTCCCTGAGCACAGGAAAGACCTTTCATTTCTCCCTGTCATTTTCCTGTTCAATAGCTAAAGATATGTTAGTGAAATATCCGAATTCACCTCAACAGCACACTGTGCCATGGTGGAGAGCTGAGAACGTGTGCTACGCAGTGCTCTCTCCTTTCTTACCCTAATCCTCTGTGCCTTTCCAAAGTGTCTGTGGCTTGTCTCTGTCAACATTTGAGTACCTGAGATACTCCGAACCCCTTTCTGACCCAAGTACATGTCTTACGTTCTCATGTGTCATAGATAAGGGAAGTAGGGATTGAAGTTGAACACAGGCTGAAATTTCATCCTGGTAAAACGAACTAGTGGGCAGCCTTTGCTCTCCTTAACCTCTCTAAACAGGTACTAACCAGAGGCTAAGCAGGGCAGTGGCACTGCATGGGTCCTCTGCTTCAACACGCTTCTCCTTCCAGGTGGAGAAGGGGGAGAATCGACTTCTCTCCCTGCTGCAGCCTGCAGGCTCCTCAGAGGGAACGCCTGGCTTGCTGGGCCCCCCACACCTGTACCAGTCTGACAGCATGTTGCAGAGCCCAGTTCATTTCCAGCCCCGTTGCTCCAAATTCAGTTTCCTTCTGTGGAATATCTTGCACTTCAAAGCTCAGAGTAATTCCTCCTCTCCTTAAGTGCCCTTAACTAAGTACTGTTAGTTATATTTATAAATTCAGCCAAGGAGCCCAGTGCATTTCTTACAGCGTTGCTCTCAGTGGCCCGGACAAGGAACTTCCATCTTTGCGACCACTCCACTGCGCAGAGCTCTGCTGGTGGCCGTTGGCACAGACGCTCACACGTGGCTGCAGTCCCACGAGAGGACGTGGGACCACGCTTACCTGAGCATGGAAGGGGATTTGGAGGTAGCCAGACACGCTTCCAGCACCTCCCTGCAGAAAGTCCTTTTGCGAGACAGATCAATGTCTGGAGACAACGAGGATGGAGCTAATCTGAATCATGTGCAGGCAGGAGGCTTTGCAGAGGAAAGGCATGCCAAGTACCGGGCTTTATGTCACCACGATCATAATATGAAATTGTCTATTGACTCTGTGTTGTTCTGCTCCATAAAATATTAATGTATCATAGAAGGAGTGGAATAAGACTTCTGTCTTTATGGACATGGATATTCAGAGTGAAGTACTAGCACAAGGGCTGCAGCTTAGGGCATTATTCCATCCCGGTGTACAGCCTAGCACATTTACTAAAATGAGATAGCATCAATGAATCTTAAAAGCTTACCATGCCCATTTAATTTAGTCAGCCCTAAAACATTAAATATAATTAAACAATGAAAAATATATTAATGTCTCGAGAGTAGCCAGGAAATTCTCAGCAAAGGCTGAAATTTTCAGCTGTCACTACAAACTTGATGCCATTCAATAGCAAAAATGAATAACTGTGTATTCTACATTTAGGCTGAAGAGTTTAGTCGTTTCTTTTCCTATTAAACTGCTTTTATTGGTTTTGCTCAAGGTCGTGACTTCATTTAAACAAAGCTTTTAACATTCATGTTGCTGGAATTTCAGACAAGGATCAGAAATAAAGCACGTGCATGCATACATAGACACATGCAGATATGCTCATTCATACATGCACATAAAAATTAAAATGCACACGTACAAGCTATATCAGGTGATAAATATCATGGATGCACACATTTGCAAATATGTGCATTCTGCATTCTCATTGCAGTTTTGTGACAAGCCTCCTTTGGAAAGGAAAACCAGCAATGACGGGTAGAAACAAATAGCTTTTGTTCACTTCCCCAGCACACGTTTTTCTAAAGACTGTAGGCAGTTTTAATAACATCAGCATTACTGCAAGGCTTAGATATCCCAGCCAAGGTCAGTGGCAATGGGCAAACACAACTATGAAGGAGGGATTTTATCCCTCTGAAGAGGTGTTTATTGCACCTAGGCCTGTACTTGGGTGACCTGGGTTTGATTTGTCCATCCCCAGTCCAGCACTACCATTGCGTCTGTGATGGTCTCTGAAGGACAATAACAAGTCAGCGCACTGACAGGATAACCCGATGGTCCCTTCTGCCCTTTAAAGTTTCTTATGGCAATAAAAGCTAAGGTATTACTGGTGTTGTGTTGGTGCCTAGAAACCTGAGCCAGCGGTAAGAGTCCCAGTGTGCTAGGATCTGCCCACACAATGGCTTTGTATCTGAACCCTGAGGAGTTTATAGCCTCCATACACGTTCTGGTACCAGCCATCCTCCCAGGTCAAAGCAATCTGATGGAAATCAAGCTCATTTCATGCCGTTGCCTCATGCCAGATGAAACCCACTTGGAGCAGTGGGGCAGCAGAAGACAATTTTGCAAGGAAGTACAAGCTGTGCTCTGCATCCCAAATAGCACCCATTGCAAACACTTTTGACTACTTATTTTTATCACAAGATAGCTTTTAAAATCCACTCCTGCCTGATTTGTGCTAGTTCAGGAACATTCCTGGATTCACCAAACTGATCTCACTGCTATCAAACACCTTCGCTGCACTTTGGTCCCAGCTACAAAACCCACTTTTTCCCTAGTAGATGTCTCTGTAATAAATATTACTCCGTAATTACTGAGGGACTCATAAAAGGGAATTGGCATCCTAGTGACAGAATATTTGCACTCCTTACAGATTTGTGGCTTTAATATTGAAAAGATGCATCTCGCCTTATAAAATACACCCCGGGCTGCTGCTTCCCCCAGCCGCAGACTGAGCGCACGCGTCGTGGTTTGAAGAGCAGTCACAAGATAGCACCCAGCAGCATCCCCTCTACAAACAGCATCACTGGCCAAACAACAGAGGAGGATTTACAGGGACACGTTCCTGAGAGCCTGCTGTTGAAATGTGTCAGCAAATCATCCCCGTGCTTAACTAGATTTGGCAGGAATGCCGAGATTCAAACTGAATTTTATTGTAAAGGTTCACAACTTCAATGCACGGGCGTAGCAATACACTAGGAATGATCGTGACTGAATCGCTGGAAATCTGCTCACATTTATCAAGGGAATCAATGCTGAGCCTTTCACGCCTTGATCAAGAAGGAAAATTTATGATGTTTTTCTGTGAGAAACCATTAGAAGAAAATCCCTGCCTACCCAAACATACCAGAGACAGCAACTTTTTATTAAAAGGTGTCTACCAGTCTCTAAGTACGCATTTGTGCACGTCAGCTTCAACTTATGATCAGCCAAAACATTACACCAACATTAGGACTACTTCAGCACGTTCCGGATTCAAACCCGAAGAACTGGAAAATACACACCAGATATCAGCTAAGGTCCCTACCGCTCTGTAACAGACTCTTCTCAGCTGTCACTCCTTCCAGATCCCTGACGGTGCATAGCCCTGCCCTGCCTTCTGCACAGCCAAGAAGAGGCTCTTCAGGCCCAGCTGGAGTCCCAGCGTGGACTCTTTCGGCAGTCCCAGCCGCAGGCACCTTGCCCAGAGAACAACCCTCATCCTCCTGCCTTGGTGCTGTCCCCCAGCCCAGCAGATTCACTCAGAGGGAATCCTACACAGGTTCCCAACCTCTAGGAGTTTTAAAGACCAATAAACTACAACTTAAACTCTTTCTAAAAAATTACCAGGCAGCCTGAGGATAGGCTACAGTGCGATACTGTGATGTGGAGGGTGTGAAGCACCCGTTAACAAGCAGCTAAACTACACACCAGAGGCTTACTCCAAAGGCAAGTAGCTAGGAAAAAAAATCCTCTTTCTGACTTTCCAGGGTCTTTGATCGTGTCTCCAACTCACTCTGCATTCACAGGAGAGCGTCTGAAGGAAATGTATGGTCTCAGCAATACAGGTGAGGGACAAACTGAAAGATGGTGATATTATTGGCAAAGAGAGATTAAAAAGAAAAGCCTCTACATCTCCCTCATAAAAAAGTAGCAAAGCTTTTCCAAGAAGAGATTGCCAAACCTCATCAAATCTACTTTTCAATTATACTGAATAGAGCTTCTATTAATATACAAATGAAAGCCTCCACATCATATGTTACAGCTAATTATATTGTCCGTGGCCTTCAAAGGAAACGCACGTGTCCGTATTCCTGTGCGTAAAGAAGATTCAGTTCCTCTTTCTTTACACCCAGTTAATGACCAAACCTTAAATCATCAGCATCTCACTGTTAAAGAATAATATACTGTTAGAATATAATATATATAGAAGATACACTGTTACAATAGGATAGCTTATTGTTCTTCTGTTATGAGCTGAACAAGAGTCGTTTCTGTTCAAAATAAATGAGGAGAAAAGCTACTGTGAATTTGACAAGATGATCTGTTGTGATCCGCCGGGAAGGCGCTGGCCATCCCCAGCAGCACTGCCTGGCACTGCGCACTCCTACTTGGGACACCGGGCACCGTACAAGATGTGCTGCCCCAGGGGCCCTCCAGCCACCTGACTCTCTCGGCAGCAGGAAGGCTTATTTCGCTTCTTCTCTGCAATGGAGCTACACAGGGATCTCTAATCCACATCTGATATTCTCTCAAATGGTACTCAAGGATGTCTAGACATCGTTATCTGAGAAGCAGACTGTGCCACTCACTGCGCACCAAGCACAGCGCAGAAGAGCAGGTGATGAAGTTAAAAGGGAAGCCCTGTGCTGTGGCTGGGGACTTAGTTCTTAATGTATCCAATCTTGGGTGATTTAATGAATATTTAGGCTTTTTCTTTTTGGAGTCTCCTGGGGAAATTCAGCACCTCACAAAGTAAGTTGTCAGCACTGGAACAATCTGTGTGACTGCCTTCCCCTACTGCAATTACAATAAAATTTTAATATTGTGCTGAACTGACTTAAGTACCACATACACGCAGTAAAAAGAGGTATCATGGATTGAAATGAAGAATAAGGTCTTCATTTTTTCCTAACCTAAATGTATCAACCTGCTAATGAAAAGGACTGGGAGGTGATCATATAGGCCTTTGTAAGACGTCTGCAGCCGGCATGGGACTGTGCATGAATTGAGGATTTAATTTGTTGAAAAGGACATAAAACCGGCACAGCCGACTACTTCAAATTGCTATGCAAAACTCTTTGGAGATCATCAGGCTTCTTCAAAGTTTATATTCGCTTCATCTTGGCTTTATTTTGTAAGCTTCTAACATACTCCATAATAAAAGCAAGTATCATTAGAGACAAAAGATTTAGAACTCATGTTGAATGAGAAGGGATTAGCCATAATTATTTTCTTACATTTAATATGTAAATTTTGGTGCCAGCTATCTGGTACCAGTGTAAAACAAAGTCTCCAGGCTGATGATTCATACTGACTTGGAAGAGCGCATTTAGTAAGAAACGACAAGAACTCCCGTTCCACACAGCTGGGTAGGTTCCTCTCCTGCCCTGCTACTACATTTCTAAACCAACCTCCACAATTCCCCTTCCCAAGTCTTCAGCCCCCCCAGGACCACTCTGAACCAGGGTAAGAACTTCCAGTGCTAAGCGCTGCGTGCTTCCTTATGGCGTTACTGCGAGCTCTTTAGCCCCTTCTGCACGTGAAGCGTGACGTGTCCAAACACTCGTTAGCCACCGGAGCCCGTTATTAATTCAGTGGAGCTTATCTCGCTGCGGATGAACCTTGAGAGCAGCATCGCTGCCGTAACATCCATCAAAGGCACATGCACTTGCACAGCTGAGGCTGAAGCTTGCCCATTATTTTGGGAGTAAATGAATTTTGGTTGAACTTTTCACTGTTATCAATGCTCTGCTTTCCCCGCCCCTACACCACACCAAATTAACATTCGATCAGCATCTCTCGAAGAACGTGACAAAAACACATGGATGGGCTTGATGACAATTCAGATAAAGTCTGACCGACAGGATCAACATCATAGATCAGTAAGATCCAGAAAGACAGACAGAAATGGATCACAGACAAATGAGCATATACATATTATTTCCTCTTCTCTCTTTCATTTCCTACTGTACCTTTTTATACCTTCCCCTAACTTTAGTTTCTGGCTGCACCTGATTCTTTCAACTGATATTTGAACAGGTTCATGCTCCCAAATAAAACTCCATTTGCCATACAGAGATAGTGTATGAAATAGTGTGCAACTACTACTATTACTTTTACTACAAAAGAAAATGGGGGGGGGGGCGGGGGGGCGGCACTAATGGTGTTAAGAGCTGGGAAAAATATGGACGTGTCTAAGAAGTCCATCAGTCCAACAGAGAAGACAATCAGTAGAAGAAAAGCTGTTGTCTTACTCTTCTTTGCACGTGGGGAACTGATGGAAGAGTAACAAGAGTCAAAAAAGAAAAAGTCTTGAAACAAGTACATCAAGTAAAATATTATTAATGAGCTCGAGTCGAACTTGTGCTTGGTATGTCACTGAATAAAAAACGAAAGCCATCCCTGGCACTGGGCTATTACCTGTAGGCACTTTTCCCCTAAATAACTTTCCAGTCATGCAGGAAAACATCGTCACACTCATGATTTACGTCTTGCCCTAGAGGGTTTCAGTTCAGTATAGATTTATCTTCCTGGTGTAGGTACAAGCTTACAAAAGATGACCGTTGCAGACTTGACCAGCAGAAAGGATCAGGAAAAACTCAGCAAAGACACAGCACTGAGGCAATCGCTGATCACGGCCAGTTTCGCTGTGTGAAGGAGTACCTATGTTTTCTTTCTGTGTCTCATAAAAGTCAGACCTGTCCTGGCTTTTTATGAGCTCAGTATAACACAACCCAACACCGCACAGTAGTGACTGTGGTGTACAACCTGCCTTTCCTTTTTCATTTCATACATCATTTCAAACTCACTGCAATAAGCCCACAAAGCCAGCAGAGGCTTTAAAAAGTTAATGAGAAAGATGTAAGAAAAATGTATTATTGTTTGTTTCAGAGAGACCTGCAATGTTGGTGGTTATATACTCCGAGACACTATGTCAGTTCCACGCTGTGGGGTTTTATTGCATTGCTCTGGCAAGCAAGCCAATGTATCATTAATGACCAAATCTTTGTGTCCTTTCGTGCTGCTTTTGGTAATACTGATGCCTGAATAAGGGGTTCAAGCCTGGCTCTAGTTTAGATTTTCCAGCACGAAGTAGGATGAAGGCAATACCAAAGCTATAATATTTTGTTGTTGTTGTTGTTGTTTCAAATAAAGCTTTACATATTGCATCAAGTCCTGGTCTCATGGCATTTCTAGGTTTCTGGCTTCATCAAATCAAGCACAAACGCACAAAGCTTATGAATGATACAGAAATGATAACCAAGGATGCAATAGCCTTCCAAAAGAAACCATCTCTATGGAACTGGGAAACAATTTTTCATTTGCCTAAATCAGTGTGCCTGTACTCAGAAACTGTGCCTGTACTTAGAAACTACCTTTACTGCTGATGCAAATGAAAAAAAAATATATATATTTTATCTCCATAGATTCAGTCAACCATATAAAAACTGTTATTGAAATAAATGGTAATAGTGAGTTTTGGACATGACAGCTAAGTATTTTGTACCACACCTATACTACTCTTTCAGTTCTTTTACTACTCAAAGTCCAAAATCAGGAGGCTTCAGTTTAAATACCCGTACCTTCCCTAAATATTTTAATATCTTTTAAACTGTACGTTATCCACACCTGTGTTTTTTTTTTTTTTCTTATAGAAATACACGATATCTTTCAATGTAAAAGTGTTGGATTCTTCAATTAACATACAGAAAGCTTGATTAAGGAAAGAGAGCAGTACCCAGGACAGCATATACAGTTCCTGCCAGAAGCTTTGTACACCTTGTTTCTAAACACTAAGACACGCTCAGTTCTTTGGCTTTCAGACAGGGACCTGACTTGAGGGTAAAACTGAAGTACTATAAAATAAAGAAATTCACATCCTGCAGATGTAGTACGATCACTCTGCAATGTATTTGATGAAAGTATGTAACTAAAGATGCAGAAGACATTTATTTCTGATTAGTCACTGATAGTCCTATTAAATTAAACATGTATTGTACCTAAAATAGCTCAATCTGAACTAAACTCTATTAATCAACCAAAGCCAGAACTTCTAGCACCATCAAATGTAACTCTTCCATCGTCAGGAAAATAAGATCCATGAATAGCAGAAGAAAGGCCTGCTTCAGAGACTTCCAAGCACAAACTTGGTGTTCAGGGTACAGCTTATTCATTTCTACCACTTCATTTTTTTATTGTGGAGTGTTTATTCCTCTTCCTTTTCATCAAAAATGAATAATGGGCTGTTCCTGCTCCTACTGATTGCATTGACAGAAATCTTTGTGTTGGGTGTCACACCTCACAGATGCAGGCTTGATTCATACAAATAACCACAGACAAAATACCAGTTTTCCAAATGCTGCAAGAGAAGTATTTCTCTTTGGTGGAAGAACATAGTTAAAAATGAGCTTTGTAGCACTGGTCAAACAGAATGACTAGGTGAAGAGGAACAGCTGCTTAGTTTGCTGTAAGGTCCAGTGAATGGACTCACTTGTGTTTAAAAATACATAACATTTAGTTTAAATTATTTCTAAAGAAAAAGATTCCTGAACAATACCTGAACTTAGAATCTGAAAGAAGTAAAGGAATGCACATGCACACACAAATCTATATCCTGTGCTGCAAGTGTCCAGGAGGGAGCTCTGACTCTGAGTTCATCTGGGGGCTTCCCTGCTCCCTTCTCACAGCTCTCGAGCAGGACCAGACTAACCACGACTTTCTAACCATGGCTATACTATGGCCATGTTCGACAAGAGAACAGATGCGGTACCAGCAGCCTCCCTCTGCATGAAGGACAGAGATATACCCATGCCAGGGCCCCTCTCCATACGAGGACCCTGATGACATGACCTGAGCTGGGACTCTGCATGCAGAGAATGTTTTTTTGTGTGGTGCAACGGGCTGGCACCTCACTTCTTTTGGAGCTGTGCTGCATCTCTGCTCAGAGCTGTGCTGCGTCTCCCCACGCCCAGCGCTGTGCTGCCTCTCCCCATGCCTGATGCCGTGCTGCATCTCCCCACACGCCCAGCACTGTGCTGCATCTCCCCACGCCCGGCGGTTGTCAGGACAACCCCTGCTCATCGAATGCAAAGCACTGAGTGCTCATAATGCCTTGAACAGATGCACCGGCACCTTCCTTTTTGCTTTAATGCCACCAGTTTCCTTTTCTTACTTCCTAATTTATACTTAACCTAAGGAAGGTAAAATACATGAGATTTGTCTTTTAAATCCAACTTTGTTTCCTTTCAACTCCTTCCTCCTCCCCCAGCACATTTTCTAAGCCTACTTCAGGACCAATGGGAGATGCAGGACCGAAGATTTGTCAGATGTGTAAAGAATTTATGATCTTGTATCACACGCACAAATTCACTGAAATAAAATCCTCGAGTTCACCAACCAAAATGCTCTTAAATGGCAAATATATTTAACTTTTTCCTGTGCTCTTCCTACCCTACGGAGCTGCTCACGTGCATGAACTATGGGTGCATTTGCGTATGCGTTTTGCAGGACTACTGCCTATTTATAGTGACTTCTTCCTTCTCTGTGCTGCATCTTCCATTTTCATTATGCCTCAATTAACACAATGAAATATGCTGAGCAGTTTCATATGAAATATGTTTCTCATTTCAATCAGTTTAGCACCAAAGGTTTGAGGCTGGTGTTTTCCAGGTTGGTGCGTAGGGTGTTTATTAATTTGTCTGCGATGCCTTCTCTCATTAGTGCTTAATGGAATTTCAAGCAAACCCAGCAGCTAGCAGATAAGAATGTGTTTAAGAAATAAATTATCAGTGTATTAAACAATCAGAGTCTCTATTGTTTCTGAATAATCTGGAGTGCTTGTTTCATCTCCAGATGAAAAAGCTGGTACATTCCGAGTTCTGATACACCGTGCTGAGAAAGAACCATTTCTATCTGAATTTGGTCTGCTTGAAAAGCAGCAGCCTAATAACCCCCGAGATCTGGATCCTCTAATATTCCATTCTTTGCAAAGAACACATCCAAAACAAATGCAACTGAGTCCTGATTCCACTAATCCATTTACAGGCAAAGAAGGCTGCTGCCAAAGCCTTTACTGACGTGCAGGACTTGGAAATCAGCTTCAGCAAAGCAGCTGAAACCAGAGGTGAAACATCACTATGCAAACCACCTGAGGGCATTTTGTTTTCAGTCCTCTGACACTATTCATATAGGCTTAAGAGAAGGCAAGGAACTGTATCTCCTTGATCACAGTGCCATGAAATCACATTTGTATTTCTGTTCCCGGCTCCTGTTCTTGTTTCACTTGGTTTAGCGCACCAACCAAGTCAGGAAGTGACTGCGAGCACATGAAAACGGCTAGCCATGTAGGGATGAAGGACTCAGCAACCATTAAACCAGGCCTCATGACTTTGTGTACAGCCTAGGTATTGCTAAAGTTTTGCTGTACAAGATATACAAGGTATCTCAGCTTTTCACATGGAAGGTTGATTCATCTTTTCTGGTCCAGTAAGGGCATGCTGCAGAACAGTGAGGCTGCTGTTCTCCAGCCCTGATATTTAACACGTCACTGCTATTTACAGTTCTTTTAGCCTCTTATTTTCTCTTTCTCCATTCTTTCTTTTTCCCTGTACAGGTGATTCTCTTTCACCCTACTAGCTCATAATGTCGCACAGTCCTCAGCAGATGCCTTCCCCTGGGGTTGGCATTTTCCCCTTGCTGGGGCTACCACAAACACGACACAGAGCCGTAAAGACAGGTGCCGGGTGTACCACCCCCCCCGTCCCTTGCAGATAACCTAGATGCAGTACTGCTCCGCTTGGTGGCTTTTTATTTCTGGGTGTAAGAAGGTTTGAGAGATCCTTGCCACAGGGAAAACCCTTCTGTCCCCAGAAACTTCAAAGTCAACACAGAAATTGCACAGAGCTGGCCGCTCTGCGCTGCTGAGGGGAACCAGCTCCTGCTTGTGGGATGCTCTTAAAAGCACGAAGACCCAGAACTTTGTTCTGCTCTAAAAAACACCCACATGCCCACATGTTTACAGCAATTGTTACAGCATCAAACACCCCAGCAAGTCAAGTGAGTCAGAGATATGACAATGAAGGGAAAAGGAAATTTATCACTGCACTGGCCTGATCAGTTGTTTCTCAAGAAAGTTATTCTTTTACGTAACAACAAGCCAGAAGATATTCAAAATCTGTTTTATAAAACTAACCATCCAAATCGACTAGTTTGTTTTTACTACATTACACCTTGAAATAACCAAGGATTTGTCTCAAGTACAGAGACAAGAAGCCATTTTGTACTGACTGCAATGGAGATTGTTAGAGAAGAGACATGCACATTTCATTTCTCTCTCCTGCTGGTCAATTATTTCTTTTCATAAGAGATGTAAATCATAGCTTTTCTCCCTCAAGAGCAGTTTACAGGCATTTTACTCAAGAAGTCCAGACATGACTGTCAAGTGCACTATGATAAGAACCTGGCTCATCTCATGTTCTGTTCTGAAAACTCTATTTTTGCACTCCCTCATTTTGTGATGCTCTTCACCTAAAATAAGAGCAATTCAGTGGGAATGTGTCTTCTCGTGTATGGGAGAAATACAACTCTAATCAGTGCTGTAAGTATGTCCTTCAGCATGCTATCCTTGAGTTTTTCCTTCAAGAAAAATGACAGCAGGAAAAACAATGAAGCTTGACACCCAATGAATGGCTAAAAACGCCACCCTGCATTATTAAAAGTATCTTTCTGTCAACCATCCAGAACACGAAACACCACATTTATGCGTTCAACTATGGAATTCAAAGTTTTGTGTAGAACACAGGCTATTACAAGTGGCAACACAAATTCCACATAAAGGAAATACATGTCAGTTCTTGCTTATTATAAGCACTTGTGGGATCACACTCTGTGCAAAACTCTTCCATGCCTCCCAGATTTGCTTGCAAGCTACAGTTCTAAAAGCAGAATATTACTGCCTATGTGTTCATAGGGCAGTCACTAATTGCTATGCATTTCATTCTGCTTTCTTCTACCCTGCAAATGAACACACAGTAGCAGTGAGTGTTTTTACACGATTAAACAGAACACATCCTCCTGAAGGAGTAGTATTAGGAGCACAAACTATAAACGGATTTTCTTGTTGTTACTTCAAAACATACAGTACAGTGTTTCCAGTACGGGCCCTAAAACAGATGAGGCTCCCAGCATGTCCAAATCTCAGAAGGCAAATCAGAAAGCCCTCACTTCGGTGCTTCCTAATCCCAACCGTGTATCATCTAGCCGCACCTGCAGAGCTCCCAAAGCAACTCACTCACTGCGACTGTGCACAGTTTGCCAGCCCAAGGATTAAGTTCACTGAGTATGGGGACAAAATAAGGGGAAGAAGTAAAGATATTGGAACAGGTAAAGAAGGTGGAAAAGGAGATGTTTGAGTGATGCGAGGGACAAGGGAGAAAATAGCAGTGTTTGGTATAAAAATAGAAAAGAACCCTGAAGATTGCATTACTGTCAATATTAGGGATGCATCTGGATGATTTGAATGCTCTTACACTAGATGTGTTACATTTGCTTGACACCTGAAAAACTATACACCTACATAGACTTAATGGCCTCCCACTTGTAATAGCGTATTTTTAAAAATATATGTGTATTTGGGGGGAAAAAGGCCGTAATTTCAGACACCTGCTTGGAATACTCCCTAGATTTACTTCTGTAGGAACTGCTGATGAAACAGCAGCCAAAGGAGGTCCTTTTCCCCATAGGTAATTCTCCTTGTGGCTTCACTTACGCCATCTGCTAGCAGGTGGAGAGGGAATAATTTTTGAAGAGCCTGGAGCTAATAACTCCTGGGCTTTCCTCAGGATTACCTAATTTCCTGTGATTTTGTACACGGGAGGTGAGTGTGCACAGGCCAGTAATTGCACTCTGCAGTCCTTAAGCAGCCTTTGTTCACGTGAATGACCCCAGGAACTTCAGATCAGATCCCCCTGTTGAGAAATGAGTGCACACATGAAAGAGCAGTGAAGAAAATTATTCAACGCACTTGTATAAGCCATTTGGTATTTTACAATAATAATAATAATAGGATCCTGTGGCTCTGTCTCTAGGGGAAAAAATGCTAAATAATTAAAAATTCTCTTTTAAAAGGAGGAGATTGCATTGAATTCAAAAATATATGCTTCAGAAATCTTACAACTGACATAAAATATTAGCACTATTACCTGCCAGCGGAAGTAATGGTGTCTTATCAAGGAAATTTGACTCACGGACCAACAGTGTGGAAAAAGAGGTTAATTCACCTCAAAAAGATTAATGTAATTTTTCAAGTTACCACTGTTGAGATTCAAAGCCAGTTTTTGAGAATAAATTATAAATGACTGAATATAAAAAGATCCCAAATGAAAGAGAGAACGTGAGTTATGGCAAGGGATGTACTCCCGTGCTGATGTGATGGAATTTATGAGTGGAAATCCCATTAGTTTCCACAGGAGCTGCACACAACTACCTGAAATGCAAATTAGGGATTTAAATTTACCTACATAAACACGATCATAGACTACCTGTTGTAGCTTCTCCAGACTGTGACATGTGGACACTGACAAGAATATGGTAACAAAACAAACACATGTAGAAGCCATGTATGCTCTTTTCTATACCAAAAGGACTGGTCTATGGCTTATGTGTGCCCAGGAAATAACAGAGACCTCAGGGGAAGGCTCATCGTGTTCCTCCTTTAGCAGCCCTAGAAAAGCTCTGTATTCTTCCAAGCACAACTTTGGTTTTGGGAGTCTGATACTAGAACTGCTGCAATATAGGACCTAACTCCAGAAATATGCTCTCATACGGCACATTTGAGGCAAAAATTCTTCAGCAGATTACTGCAGAAAAGCTTTGCAACATCTTAATGATTTACAAAAAGGACAAAGGACACAGCTGCAGACAGCCCAGAATGCGCTCCAGCACTCGCGCTGGAGCAAAAGCCCAAAGCCCAGAACACGAAGGACACGCGATCTTGCATTTGGGAAGTGCACGGATTGACTCTTTCCAGACCACTCTGACTTCCCCATTGCTGAGGACACCTCCTACGTTATTTCAATGGTATGATGTATGAATTTCTATGTAATCCCTTTGCCAATGCAGTCCTAACAAAACATTTCAAATGTACAAAACAGAAGGGGCACAAACGCCAACACGTATTTGACACGGACCAGGCTAAGCACACGATAAAGCAACAAACACACCCCTCTCTTTGACTGTTGCATTTCAGGTTGAATTTTCAGTCAGATTTTGTCACTGAAGAGAAGTCACTTTGGTTTAAGCTCAACAACTGGCTCAGCGTAGTATATCAGGATCCATTAGTGGCCCCTTGAGGACATGCACTAGCAAAGGATTTCAGAGCATTTCATGAAAAGGAAAGCTTTGCCATTTGCTGCTAGATTTCTCAAAGCAGTTGCTATACGATGGATCAGGCTTTCGTGAGCACAGGTTTGATCACACAGAAACAGAGAACAGATCTGGAAATCCATACCACAGCTGGAAATGAGAATTTCCATTCCCGTAGAAATGGAAGGAAACGTTGTTTGTCAGATCAGAACAAGACACAACTTCTCAAAATTTTCAGGTGAACAGAAATTCCCAGCAATACAGTGCTGAAAGCACGGAAACATTTCACTGAAAGGATAATAAAGCCAGGATAAAAGTCCAAGCAGAAAGGCATGAAATGCTGTAACCAAGTTGAACCTACTGACATTTTTCCACCTATAATTTGGAAGAAGTTTGAGCATCCCTGAGAGACATTTAAATTTTGATTAATCTGTATTTTCTGACAGGACGCTGTTGTGTCAAGAATTTTTACCCATGCTAGTCCTCACATCTTGAACATCCTGTGACAGTCAGGGAACTGGTCCCTGCAGACAGCGAGTCAACGCCCCCAGAGTGACAAAATGAGGCAGAAGACACTTGCACTAGAACTGGACAAGTTGAATGCACTGCAAACTTGGTGGGGTTTTTTAATTTAGATTTTAACCCCAGAGCTCCTTTTAAAACCCCTTTTATCTCTAGGTTTTGAAAACACGTTACTTTTATGAACAAGAATAGAACATCTACAGACAGGAAATACAGGGTTCTTAATCAATACCGTTTAAAGTGTTATTTTTCATCAAAATGCATTTCACATTATAGGTGATCGAGGAAAAAAATCAGTTGAGATGGATTATTTTACAAGACAAGTAGATTTAATTGTCTTCTGCCATGATCAATGTTGGCTCATTTAGATTTTGCCAATAATTCATGAGCTTTATGAATATGCATATACTTTTCTGTACAGGTTAGCATTATTAAATTTGACTTTCCCCAAGAGCAGGGAAATGAATTAAATAAAGGAGGAATTATGAAGAATAACAGATGATAAACAAATGGCTACAAGGAGAACACGACCACTTAAGCTGGTTTGGCACCCTTATCCTATTTGCCCCAGGATTCACTGGCTGCCAGGTGCCAGATTGCTGTGGTATCTTTTGGTTTCGTGAATGTCTTGATGAACGCCTTTCCAGACAGCACTAATGTGCAGCAATTTATAATGGTAATACCTTTCAGTTTTACTATGCCAAAACGCTCTGACCCTCATCATTTTAAAAAGATTTCTTTTTGTTTTCATCAGCTGAAGATCACCATAAGTTTGTAGCTCAATGGAAAGTAAAACACTGACTACGCACTTTGTTTCCTTCAGAAAGAAAGCCTATCTGTCATTCATGTCATAGAGCAGTTGTCTCTAAGAAATAAAACATTCTGTTCATGTAGGAAAACTGCCTGGAACCACAAAAGACTGATTTTTCTCCTAGAGCAACTCTGACACTTTTTATGCTAGCATCTGCTTTGGTTTACACGTAACATATGCATGGGATTTAAGCCTGGACATCATCCCCCAACAAAAATGTAAGGTTTCAAATTCTTCTCCCAGAGTACCGGGCTGTGGGAGCACCCAGCACCCTCATCTTGCTTACTTTTTGCTGGAAACGTTTGGCTACTTTTAGTCTCTGATCTCAGATTCTCAAGGACTTCAAGGAATGTTTTCAATAAAGAACAAGTGGCATTATGCAGGATTTAAATAAAACATCAATAAAGAAATGCTCCCCCCAACAACCCAACCCTAAAATCTGAAGAAAGCTCAAATGACATGACTTTATTTTCAGTTTTATGATACTGGAGAGAATTAGAGTTCATGTATTTGGCACGTGGAAGGAGAGAGCTCTGAGACCTGACAGCTTTACTGCAAAGTTAATTGTACGTTATGTGAGTAGTGTAGGAAACTAGTACTTCAGAAACAACAACGAAACATACAACACCACCAACCAAAAGCTATCAATAACAGTAAGGACAGCAAAACTAAAAAAGTTCCCTACCCTGCACTTGCAGCTTTAGAGCCGGCATGAGAACAAGAGCAGATAAAAAGCAATATCTAACACAAAAATGTAATCTTCTACTCAGGGAAGGCAATAAACTTAACAGGAGGAAAACAAGGAGGAAACACCACATTTAAAAATCTAGAGGCTCACTTGGAAATATAACTCCCTGGTTTTCTTTAAAAATCTCCCCCATCCATATGCAGTGCAATGAATTATATTGAAATGGATGAGCTCCTGTCATCTATTATTTGAAATGCGAGTTGAGGTTCTCTTTAAATCATTCCTCTGCCAGAGAACAGATAAAAAAAGAAGACCCAATAGTTTCGACTCTGAAAACCATTTCACCATAAATATACGTCTCCTGTTGACAATATATTGGATGAGCTTGTTTACAGATTCCAGTTCCTATGGTCTTAGTCCCTGGCCTCTTAGCTGTATGCTCATCACAATATGTACTCTGGGTAGTCATATATATGAAAAAATTTATGGTTTCAGAAACACCGATACTCATTCCCTTCCTTCCCCTGAATTAATGAAAACTAAAAGAGAAGCCTCTCTAGGACATGACAGGCTTGTACGTGCACAACTGCGCTTTGCAAGTGTCTTCGCTAACTTGTGGTGCTGCACGGGCTCTGACCTGGGCACTGCCTGCACTGAAGGCTGGAGAAGAAATGAGAGAAGGAGGAGAGGAGAGGAGCAGAGAGGGGATACGGCTTTGCAGAAAGCAAAAATAACGTTTTATGTCCTTCTTTCAGTAAACATGCTAATAAAGAGAACAAAAAAACATGTATGGAGGATAATAAATCACTCCAAGCAACAGCCAACTCATTTCAGATAATTCTTCTCTTCCTGTCCTTATACGGGACAGGAGATACCTCCTAGACGTGGACCCATGAACATTACCGTAGTACGTTCTCTGCCACTTGAAACCTGAGACTGGGATGATGTTCACCTCTGCAAGAACCCTGAGAAGGCAGTGCTTCCCTTTTACTAAGGATATGAACAGTGGAAGGATGGCTAACTCAGAAACATACTCACTGGCCATCAGTTGGCCACTGGCCACATTTTCATCATAATGACAAATAGGTGATGTGTCCAACTGATGGATGGCCCGGTCTGCTTCCTCTTTCTAGAGTTACTATCACAAATAAATATGGATTTGCTGCGGGTGGGCTTAGGAATTGTGCTGGGTTTTGTTTTTCTTTTTTGAAAAGAAATACCAGTCTCCTCATAGATATTATCTGATAAAATTAACTTCAACTGATATCCCTGAATAAAACAAGCAAATAACCTAGCAACATCTTTCCTGGCAAAGCTAGAAAATAATTTCCTCATGCCAGCAGGCAGGGTGAAGACAGCAATCTACGCTTCTTGCAACTACGTTTGCACATTTTGCTATGAAATAAAGAAAATTGTTTGCCTGAATGTTCAGACCCTCAGTATTACATTACAATTAGAAGCTATGCACTGTCACAGATCAGTGGGTGAAGCAATGGCTGTATATCAAGCTGTACATGTGTATGTAACTGCAGATCAGACCAGGATTAGTGTTTTACGTGGTAGAACATGAACAATTACAGCATGTTAACGGACTGTGTTTTCATTTACGTTTGCAGGAATATTATGTGTGTATATATATATATATACACACACACACTTAGGTGCCCACACACAGCAATAAAATAAAAATACTTTGTCTACCATGCTATGGGCTAAATTATTGTTTTCCCTCTGAAATCACAACATGTTATCAAAAGTCCATTACGCTTTGGAACAACTTGGTCACTGGGAATTTTGATGCACGCTGTTGTGCTGCATTTCAATTGTGAGGTTTGAATAAAGGTTTAAAAGGAACCCTAAATTCAGGAAGGAGTATTAAAGCCTAAATGATTTGATGGAAGTCATTCCTCTAAATCGCGTATTTGTATGAAAACAGCTTCACAGAGTGCTAGCCGGGGAGCAGGACACTGCTTTCTGAGGCTGTAAAACATAAATTAAAGACTACTGCTAGAACTGAAAGCTTAGAAGGGCTTAGAAGGAAAGATCATGCTTGAGTGATTTTCTGAACATTTTTCCAGAGCTTGAGTCTCCAGTTCTGCTGAATTTTGAGTCCCCTGCCATTAGGTTAGACATGTTTCTGCCACGTTTGCTTTAAAACAATGAACACATGTTGAATTACAAATATGACTTGTTTCAACATATGTTAAACGTTCCGTATCTGTTCTGACATAAAACAAACAGCTACAGTTCCAACAACACTCTTATTTTCTGTGCCAGTTTTTAATTACATAGAACTGGAACTCAGAACATTGTTCAGTCCAGCAAGCACTATTAATGCCCACAGATCATGTATGTAATTCCTACAATGCAGCTGAAAGCACTGCTATGTATTATTTCAATATTGCAATTATTCACTATGAGCTGTTTAATAGACCTGTCTCAATATTGTTTTACTGATTCAGATCAACTCTAATTAATGTCTGTAAAGCGCTTGATCATGCAAGGCATTGCGTGAATGTCACGGATTATTCCTGTAATATGATTTTAACAAATACTCAGACTATTCATTATTTATGAATCATGAAAAGGTGTTTGATACTCCACAGACAGAGAGAATGACAGATTTTCTGTCCTTGTATGTTTCATAATGCAGAGAAATATCAAAATATGTGTATTGGCTTCCTTTTTGTCAGTTTATCTTGACATAATAACAGCTCAAAGATTTGCATCATCAGAACAGCTTGCTAAGGAGAATCTTAAAACCCTTTTGATTTGAAATCAGCTGTATTTTGATTCCAAGTACAAAGTCAGCCACTTGATACTTTAAAAGGCATTTAAAGGCTAGGAATAAACAATAAATAAATAAAAAACAACCAGCTAATTGCAGCAGAAAATATGAGATTTGCTTCAGAGGATCGTGTTTTATTTTTCCTAAGCCAGTAATTCTAGCATTTCTCAGAGGGAGTTTTTCCTCCTTTAGATATGGAAATCAATTTTATACATATTACTAATTAGAATTATAATGAATGTTCCTTTAGAAGAGATGTTGGCCTATTTGCTCATTAACTGGAGGGTAAAGAAGCAGTCTTGTGATTTGCTCTCGATTCATCACATCGCACTCTCGCCGACAAGCCATCCGCTCCGCACGGTCCTTTCTGTAGGGCACACAGCAGCTGCACGAGGCTGGGGAGCAGACACCAGTCTAGTGCTGGAGTGGGGCTGAACTCTACGCTGCTGCACTGAACCATGCAGGAAGCTCTGTTCAGGGCTTTGGAGGGGAGATGCATCAGGTCTGACCCAGAAAACCTCTTTTCACATAACCCAAGTTATCCTTCAGGGTTGCTCGTGTAATTCAGCTTCTACTGTTTGGGGTGGTTTGAGACTATAAGTCTACCTTTCTTGTTTTGTACCTTTGTCAAAAGGCCTCCTTGTGCAGTGTACATTACCGGATATTCCCATAACCAGAATCTTTATAGACACTTCAGCTGAAGGGTAACCAGACTGCTAAATGATAAAAACATGAGATGACAAACACACAGAAAATACTGAAGGAGAAGAGCGTATGTGGAAAGAGTTGGCCAAAAATCAACACGAGAGCCACGGCTACTGCTTCAAGAAGACTCGTGAGTTTTTTTAGTTGAATTTTTTAGTTGAAAGCATATGGCCTCTGCTGTTACAAACTAGATGTGCCTCAACACACCAGGATGGAAACGTTTTAGGATTACTAGCCATTTGGAAGCAGGAAAACGTATCATCTTGGACAATACAGAGGTGGGAACAGCAGTTCCAAAGAACATGGCTCATAGTTAAACATATTAAAGGAAGAAAAAGATGGTAATAAAAAGAGCTAGGAGCTATAGACCTGCTAGATTAATAAATGACAGGTTAGACATAACTGACAGGTTAGACATAACTGACAGGTGTAATCATAAAATATATCGTCCAAACGCATAACAGGTCACACGCAGGCTAAGTATGTGTACTGCATGGCTTCAGCTAAAACACTGGAAATGAGCATTAAATAAACCTTGCACAAGGACCTAGCTGTAGTGCACAGCTTCCATTTTAACTCATTCAGAGCCCACATCTTGTGATCAGCATCTAAGCTGATCCCAGGTCAGTCAATAAAAATACCCACTTGGTTCTGGGGCTGCCCTCAACTCCAGCTGTAATTCAGCCCAGTCCTAGTTCCCTTCCAGAATCCTCAACTCACCCCAACCCTAATTTGCTCCCAAAGTAATCTGCCTACAGGGTCTTTCTCATACAGACCCATTTACAGTCTCCGAAGGATCTGGTTTGCATTGTAAATACCTGCAGTTTTAAAAACATTCTTCTGATGAGCTGCAAACTGAGAACAAAACTCACACAAAACTATTCTCGAAGAGAATAAATCTCAAACTCCATTACTTCAGTTTTTACAGGCACTTGATGGGAAAGGTACCCCTAGCTATGAATATTTTAGTGTGAAGAAACCACATCTTATCACCTCATCAAAATATATGCACATAATTCTCTCTCATTACTGTTTTATAAAACAAAAATGTGTCTGGGTATTATCAGATAGACGTACTAATGCTCTTTTACAAGACCTGTCAAAGCACTCTAGCAAGGCAGGTCCTGTTACATCCACACGGCCAATGTAGAGCACAGGGTCATCTGTACGTTGCACAGCTAGGAGCAGACTCGGATCCTTATTCCTCCTTCATTTAGCTACTACGTTCATCTGCCAACAAAAGCATTCCTATGATGCATACTGTGACGCTGGGAATATAAAGTTCGTCCTGTAGCCATAGCCCTCACAATTTATAATAGAGATGAAGTAGATCATTAACAGGATGGATTTTTCTCTACCAGTAATACTTGAGGAAAATACCCTTTTCTGGTTAGTACCGGTACCTTATCACACGCCTTCCCAGGCCATCTCCATGAGGGGAACACAGAACTTCGTAGCCCCGACACCGACAGCACATAGCGAGCTATTTGCTTGCCTTCAGGCCTTTGTTCAAAGGGCTGTTATGAGAACCAGCTACATCTGCCATGAATTTCACAGCAACCTGTAGAAAACCTGAGGGGAAATTATTGGCTGAAGCTACCTGCAGAGGACTGCTCTGGCTGCACTGGTGTGCGCTGTGCCTAGCAGTCACCGGCAGGGTCAGACCCACGCCTGCAGCACCCAAGTGGGCCCCGCAACAGAAAGAGGCAGGGATAATCAACACCTTCCTTGACTCCGTGTCGGACAAGATGTACCGGTCACTTAGCAACCTTCACTTCTCTGAGACATACAGATAGCTAAACACCAGCAGCAGGCTTCAGATCAGGGACTAGATTTTTCTTTCGTGTTAGTTCTGACACTTCAAAAGCTTCTTACATTTTACATAGCTTCTTGCGCTACATCCTCACAAGAGGGAGGAGAGTTATCCATCAATTACTGTAAGGAAGGCTGGAGTAACCCATCTGAAGGCAAGTGAGTAAGTTACAATGAATGTGAATATGGTCTTGGACACTTCTTCTGGGGAGGGTTTTTGTTTCAACTTCCTTTTATGTAAATATGTTGCCAGGAGATACCAATCTGCAAGTGCTTTATGCAGTTCAGTATAAAAATCACCATTCAGCAGCTAGAAAGAAAATGAATAAAATATTTGCTCTATTCTCCCTAGCTACACTCATTTGGTACGCTCCAGTTTGTTTATTAACACTGTGAGCACAGCATTATGTTCACTGGCATGTTGCTTTTCCTCCTCCCATTAATTTGATACACAATTATAAAAACAGAGGTTAAAGATCCATAAAGCAGAGTGTTTTACTCCACGCTACCAGTTAAGCTGCATACATTGTCATGTTTATCACTGAGTGGTGGCTGGCAGAGATGTTGGTCTAACGAGCGCCTTACAGGCCCCGGAGAGCAGGGCTGCCTTCCCAGTGCTGCAACTGACCTGGTGCTTAAATTTAGCAATGACACTTTGATTCCCTCTGCCTGGAGCCACAGCTTAGGAACCAATGTGCCTCATCCTGATGTATCGAGGAAATGGGTATTCTGAGGCACAGGAGCCCTGTTATAGCAACTGTGCTACTACTCCTGTTTTGCAGAGCGGGAACAAAGCTAATGAGCTCCCATTCTTCTTTACCAGCAGCAGATGTCATTCTCAAAAAGGATGGCAAAAATGACCAGTCAGACCAAGAGGTTTCTTGACTCAGTATATCTGCAAGTCTAAAAGCTCAGGAGGAGTTACAGAGAGATGATGCATTTGCAAGAATATCAATAGTATCTAGAGTTGTAATTATAAATTCAAAACAAACAAAAGCCTCAGCCTTCAAATGCTGCAGAACTGATATAAACTCCCATGCTTCAGGGGAAGTTTCAAGTGTTTTTCCTGTCTTTGAAGATAGCAGAAAAATTTCCCCTAGAGCTCCTTGGACTACAATTGCCTTTTCTTTGGTCTGCCTCTGAAACCTGTGGTTTAAACCTATCTGTGACAGCTCTGGACTACACAGATACTGGACTGATCCAATACATTAACTCCCATGTTTCTGTTCTGAAAATACTATCAATTTTATATAAAACATTCTGCTTTGCTTCTTCATCGCATTTACTGCATGAACGACCCAGCATACAAATTTAATCTCTCTATTTTGAAAGCTTGAAGACAGCGTTTTGGCTAGATACTGATCTACTCAGGCTCCTTTATCTCTGTAATGGTCAATGCTGACATGTACTTAAGGAGTCTGAGAAAACAATGACAAAATAAACACTAGGTAAAGAAAAATCATTTTTCCTGTCAACTTAGATAACTCAGGATTTCTGCACATTACCGAGTCCGCTACGACTAAAGTCTGTTATGATCTACCCAGATACAATGACTTTGGCCGACTATGTAGTTTATTGCAATTCTAAATGTCACTATCGATTCAGACACTCACTGACATTTTTCTGCATGGACAAACATTACTTTAAGCACTGTGCATTGCTGGATAATATATTTGTGGACAAATTATTCAAAATCATGTGCCCGATTTTCAACCATTATGTCAATTATATCCCAATTCCTCTTTTCCTCAATAAGGACACTTCTTTCATTGGGAATATTGGTTCTGTTTTCCCAGCATTATCACAGATGCTGGTGTAGGGGTGGTTTGATTGCTTGTTTGCTTGGGGGTAGTTTGTTGATATTGTTTTTTTAAACCATTTAAGAATGATTTTTTTGGCATTTTGAGATATTCCTCTGCATGTGTACAAAAGAATGTGATGCAACAGCTGAAGATACATCACCGACAACCTTAAGGAAGCCACGTTCACAGAACAAAATGGAGCTTTGCTTAGTGATGCAGATTGCTCTTCTTAAGTAAGAAGATGCATGTAGGGAATTCTGGGGTCCTCTTAAATGAGTTATCACTCTCCTGTTCTTTGTTTTATTGGTGCTCTATATTAAAAAAGGAATGATGGGCATTTCACATGGTAATGTTGTGATCAAACACTCAGGAACCAAGCACTTCATGCTTTAATTCAATTGTCTAAACTAGACACATGTTGACATGGTTAAAGGAGAAAACAAATAGGAGAGTTGAAGCTGATTGAAGCCGCTCCAGGACTTGACTTTACTAGCTGTATAAAAATATGTTTCTTTTTAAGGCACTTATAAAAATGCTAAACTTTTATAAAGAAGTTTAGCCGAACCATTTGTGGTGACATACTAGAAAGTGATTTATCATCCACTATAGCTCTCTATAAAGCCAGTACATGAAGGCATCTGTCAGGTTTGCTCTGAGGACAGAAATAGACTTCATGGTTTGGATGCCAAATTATATTTGACATTTAATTTACCATCTACGAAGCCACAATATTTCACCTAAGCAGAAAGGGAAGAGAAAACAGCAGGAAATTCCATTTTCCAAGGAGAAATACCAACACTCCTTGCTCTCTATAATCAGATACCTAAAGTAATAGATTACTGACCATAACAAACTCCATCTAAACATGACGAATGCAGTGGACTAGGGAAGACGTTTTGTACTGAAGGAATACTACATGTAACAAGAACGAGTTTCATGATTCTTACCTCTGTTTCCTGATTTGGTCTGGATGACAGAAAGCAGTAACAGCAGTGCAAGACAAGTGCTGCAGCGAGGTAACAAAGTTCAGAGCAAGACTTATTTCCAGCATCAGTACACTTGGAACCAGTCCTGGACTAGGAGCAGAGGAGAATCCTATCTGGGACATTTTATGTACTGGAGGAAGAGGCGAGTGGGGTCCCAGACTGTTCACACGTCAACATTTTTCACTGTTACTGTGCCTGAATCTCTTGTGAAACTTTGCAAGCCAAAACTGGAGATGTTTCAGAGAACCTCAGGTCCAAAAGGGAAGAGAGGAATATTCTTTATGAATATTTCTCAGAAGGAATCCATGTTCAATTGTTACCCATCCCTAATTAGTTGAGTTACTTTTTCAAAAAATAAAATCTTATTCCATCTCCTCAAGTTATAACTCTTAAGGGAAGAAGTGGAAGAGCCACATTTTCAACATTTCTTGGAAATTGGTGCAGAAATTTTAGCTGTTATCAAACATTTCCAAGCATGAAATGAACACCTATCTTTTCAATTTTTGAGGAAACAGAAATTCTGGAACTACAGAGACGAGCTACCTGCCATAAAACACACACAAATATGCAGCTAGCTCTGCCAGCAATCTCGCACACTTATCTGTGATATCCCCAGTGACGGCGATGTGCTGTGTTTCTTTTTTTTTTTCCGATGTAGGCACACTCCCCATCCACACACAAATTTACTACAGGACTATTTCTCCAGTTCCATTCAGAGACAGGAAAGGATTCTCTCAAGGAAGCCTATAATTATATTCAGCAAAATATAGACACATATCAGGCAGAAGGGAAGGGAGATGCTCTCACACAGTCATTTCAATATTGTACGCTGTTCACCATTCCTCAGCAAAGACCAGTTACTTGCAAACTTCATTTAGGAAGAGTCGGGAAATAAACACGGGCTACACTAATACCTTGTTCCATACCTCTAGTTGCCAAAGTCATTTGGATATTCTGAGCTATCCAAGAGAATGTTTCATTAACGCAGAGATAGAACTATTCTTACAGAGCATATTAAAATTAATTAGCCTTCAAGAGTAGAAAACTATGAGCAACAAGACTCAGAGGCAAGTAAATTAACAATGGATCTCATTAAAAAGAAGCTGTGTTTAGACTAGAACATTATGTTAGTTTGGAGTAAATCAAAGCTTTTGAAATGACCATTTTCTTGAACTGCAGAAATTAAGGGAAAAGCGTCGTCACTTGAGCCTCCAGATGTTCACGTAGATCCTAGAGTTCTAGAGGACTGCTTGGGGGGAATTACCTTCCACTAATTCTCAAGCTTTACCTCATTTACGGGCAGAGCACTTACAGATACAGTCATCATGAGAGGAAACTGCCATAAATTCCAAGGCTAGCTCTGGCCTGCAATATGAGGGTCCTTCTGCCAGAGAATTTGGGAGTGATTTTCCAGATGAAAGACGCAAAGGATCTGCATGAAGTTGCTGCTACTGCTGTACACATACATAAACACCTTGGGTGGCTTTAACATTCTCCTACAAGAGGAGGTCACCACCCACGGAGATCACCACAGTTGTTTGCATATTATCAGTGGCCAGCAGATTTTGTTTGCTTTTTTTGCCTTTTAACAGTTTAGGTTTCCAACTGGGTCTCTTTAAGCTGGGGAGGTAAGGCTGCGGTGAAACTCCTTCAGTAGATCACAGACAGGTGAATGGTAACTTACGCCCAGCTGCAAATACTGAAGCACTACTTCACGTGCATATCTCAGTTATGTTGCCACTTTTCTACATTAAACAAGTGATAGGAAGTGACAACAAAGCAAAGAAATAATAGCAGAAATCCAATGCATGCTTACAAAGTAAGGCCCTAATCCTGTAACACAAATGGACGACAAGTGATCTCAATGCCTTCATCTTGGTAGAGTGCAGTTAAGAACTTGCCAATGAATTACTCTAGCATCATGACCATCTAGACTT
This sequence comes from Oxyura jamaicensis, assembly GCF_011077185.1. Taxonomy (NCBI): domain Eukaryota; kingdom Metazoa; phylum Chordata; class Aves; order Anseriformes; family Anatidae; genus Oxyura; species Oxyura jamaicensis. Next base: position 7,602,956 of record NC_048910.1, on the reverse strand, counting down.
GCAAATAAATATCCATCATACACAGCAGCAGCCAACACAAGGTGAAGTTCCCCAAACTCTGTCTAGATGCATTCTGTGAACAGGCATCTTCCCTCCTAGCTGTGAGTGGACTGAAAACAGCTGGTCATAAATAAATAAAACCCCAAACAACCTTGTTTCTCTGCTAGCAGTTCCACTTTGAGATCAAAAAAACCCCAGTCATTATATGCCTAGTTTTATATTCTTTCAGAGGAATGCTTCATGTATGTGCCCTTCTTGAGAAACCTTTGCTGTGAATTCTGCTGTGGCATCAGCATTGCACTCAGTATATGTGGTGCTGCAGGTGAGTGCTCCATGTACTACAAAAACTCCTTCTTAAAATAGCAAAATACTAGCTAGTTTCATTTAATGCAAGTTATTAATCTTGCTTTATTTTTTGTTATTAACCAATTAAATAATTGTTGCCCATCTGTGAGACAGTAATAAAAATGACTTATTGTACCCTTAATCAGTTCTGTTCTGTCTGGCTGTCAGCGGCCTCTAACTTAGTCTATTTTTCTTGACGTTTGTTTGTGCTGTCATCTGCAGAAGTGAAATTGGTTGGGATAGTTTAATTGCAGGATATATAATATAAGTTGAGGGCAATCATTACAGACAATTTGGGTAACAGTGTCTAAAGCCTGATCCAGTAAAACATATTCGTTATGACACACTATTATTAACAATGACAACAAATAACTATTAGATAGCAGCTTTTCTTGTTTGTATCAAAGAAATTCACAATGAAAAAAAGCAACTTGACAAATAAAGATGATGAGATGCAAATAATTTTGGAAAAGATAATCTACAGTGCAGTAGCAGGAACAAAACTGGGTTTCCTGATTCCCAGTCCAACCCTTTACCCACACCACATGGTCTACCCTTTTCCTGCTATGCAAGATGTTCTTTTTTTAGTGCTGGATGGGGCAGAAAAACTGTACCTCATCCAACGTTAATAGGCAGTCACCTTTAAAATGCCGTCTGTTTAATTAGATTGTGCTGGATGAATACTGTAGGTAAAGAAAACAGGTTTTTGTATTTATAGTGATCATGAAGAATTTAGCAGTGACAGTACAGTATATCATAGATGTTAATTTCATTAGATATAAATTGTACTAGTATGACATTGATATATTATAATTAAAACTAATGATCCATTGATTCCCATCCAGAAATCCAGTTAAGATGACAAATATTCTATTACAGACTGATGAATAAATATTAAAAGCATACAAAAGTCCAGGAGGCAAATTCTGCATTAATTTATGCCAAGGATCATATTCCAGTAAGATTATTTAAGTTAGGGTTATGGCATGAATAAAATCAGAGTCTGCGACGTTTGGGAGGCACGCTATTCAGAAGCAGAATATGGGCAATTCCCGTGAGAAATGAGCTGGAGGATGGCTCCAGTTTCACTGTAAGAACTATCAGAAGGGTTTCACGAAGAGGAATCCCTGCTGCTCCCCGCCCAAATTCATTACTATCCACATGGAGTCACTATAGATTAGAACTAGACAGATATAAGGGGGAAGAAATGTTATCTGAGTATCTTTTCAGAAGCAATTTCAACATCAGGTGTATCTAGGCTCCTACACGATCACATCAGCTCTTTCTCAGTGAAAAAGCTGCTGATGGCTACCCAAGAGCCACGCTTTATCAGAAGAAAATGGAAAAGAACAAAAGGAATTCCTCAGAAGAGATGGATCTGAACCAACCTAAAAAGCATTTTCCTTCGTTGTTTGCCTTAGGTGTCATTCAGGACAAAATGCAACACACATTCTTTCCTTCCAGATAAGATGCCACCAGTCTCGCAGGTACTGTACAAATACTCCCATCTCTTGCTTTTATGCATCCTTTGCTTTTGTTGCATGATTTTTCTACAGTAAGACTTTCAAAAGAATTTACCCTTTTTTCACCATAAAAAGGAAATAATTCCTTCTGAAAGTTTAACAAAAGAACTAGACGCATCCTTTTCACTCTAGGCTAAGCCTCCTTTAAAAGTAGGGGAATCACCTGGATTTCATCAGGCTTTCCTGCTGACTTGCCAAATGTCAATGAAACCAATTTGCCTGCTTTTTAACCTTGTCATGCCAATGAAACCAATTTTCATACCAATGAAACCAATTTGCCTGCTTTTTAACATTTTACAAATACCTGTATTGATCTTTGTAGGTGTATGCACATTTGCCATAGGCCTGACACATCCCAAACCACCCTTCGTTTCAAACATTTGATTGCCCTTGGTGGTCTCAGACGACCACCTTATTTTCTCAGGCACACACCTGAGAAGATATTCAAGCTGCTGACCCTTTGGGTCTGTCTGGGCTGGCCAGGCCCCTCAGACTCTCTGTGCAGTCAGGGTAGCAACTAACCAACCACCTTCACGCAGCAGTTCCGAGCGGCTCATTTCGGAGCCTTCCTCTCCCATTAGTTACATAAGCCAGGTTGCACGTCGAAGCTACGCAACCTTATGCAGCAAATGACCCTGTTTTCCCATCTGCTTCAATTCAAACGCGTGATGTCTCTCCTCTCTGCAACTCAAGAAAAAAGCATTTCCCCATTTCACCCCGCCTTCGGCCGACCCAGCAACCACTTCCCACGCATTTCAAGGCGCGCTCACCATTGCTTTGGCAATAGAAATATTGAGTATGTAATAAGATGTGCTAGGGACAGCAATAACCCATAAAGACTGTGTTTGAACACAGACAACAAACGCAATTAGGGATGTGCAGGGCATTTCCCGAGAGGCGGAATACATATGTAACTTAATTAAGCATTTTTCTGCAGGCCTAACTGATTCACTGGGCCAACGGATACTGTATTTAGGAGGGCACATGTTTAATTTACAAATCAGTGGATTACAGTAATATGCATAACAACATATTAAATGAAGTATTAATGTAATACAACCCAAACGACACTTGATAAACTATATAAGCATATATACAAATTTGATTTAATATGTTAGCTTCCTTTGCCCTCTGTCAGTCTGATTGCCTTTGCATAATCCATGTTTCTAATTATCCCCTGGTATGCCTTGCATATAAATAGCTAATTAGATAGTGTCCCTGTCAGCTATGAAGTATGTAATATCTGAAAAAATACTCCTTTGGAAATTTAATTTAGGATAACAGATTGTGCTATCTAACTGAAGAATTAAAGCTTTCAGTTTACTAGGATATTTGAGCATTTAACAGCAACTTCATACTATTACATTAGCACCCCAAAACGTATCCAGTAGTTTTGTTCTTAAAAAAATAGATATAATTCTATCAAAAGCTTGTACAGTAATTACTCCAAGATATCCTAAGACCTAAAAACCACCCTACAGAACATGATTTTACACATGCACTGATTCTCTACCAAATATATGCTAAGTGGGAAATGCTCAGATGCAGCTCTGGAAACTGCTATGCCAAATCAGACAAAAGGTCCCTGAGTGTTGTGCACTCTTCCTGGTCGTGGCCAGATGTTTCAGGGAGCAGCACTGGTGTTCTGAGCCTGCCAGATGTGAGATCACCTTGCACATCAGGTTATCATGCAGACACTTTAATTACATCTTGCCTTGTCATCAGCCATTTCAAATGCCACCCTCATCACCTCCAATCCACTCAGGATGCTCCTAAGACTTTCTTACACCTTTATAAAAAAGAAAACAGATAATCTTGTTGAGCAACCACTTTCTCAAATTACCTACAACTTCTACAGCTTTTTTTCGGAAAAAAAAAAAAAATCCAAACCTTGAGTGGACTTTAACCCTATTTCATTAGTATAAAGCATAAATAATTTGCAGAAGTAAAACAAAATCCAAATACGTAGTTATATATAAAATGAATGCTGGCTACAATACTTACCTTCTCCTTCTAGGCTCCAAGAAACAAATATTAAGAAGATGAAAATTGGAAGGAGTCCAGGAAGACTGCCGTAAGACTGAAGGAAGTGGTGTGGCAGAGAGAAGCAATGGATATGCAAACGTCTTGCTGACTTCTCCTTATACAGCTAGGATTTCCAAAGCCATATATAAATTTTAAATAATATTTCTTCTTCATTCTGGGGGCAAGAGATGTTCTTCAGCTTTAAAAATGTCTTTCATATACAGATGTTTTCACGTGAAGGGAGCATAAGTGCTTTCATAAAGGTATAGAATGTGAAACATGGTGAATTTAGAATGAGTTAAGAAACAGCCACATGTGCCTCTCCCAGAATTAATAGGGAGATTGCACATTTTTCTTTAAATGAATCATTAACACTATATGGCAATTAAAAAAAAACACACCACTCGATTTCTTATTCAGGGTGTTGTGTCTATACATAATATTAATGGGTATACTCCAAATCTAGCCTATCATGCTGGGAAGGAGACCAAGGGGAACAAAAAGCAGTTGGAACATTGCACTCTCTGGTTTGTGTACAGCACACCAGACTCATCCCTGGTGTGACTACACTGCAGAAGCAGCTCCGCGTGTTCTGCTGTGTGCGTTATATAACCCATGTAAAGGGTACTGATGCACATTTCAGAGTAATTAAGGTTAATAAAGCACTGGGATTACAAAACAAGTTCTTAACAATAGCACAGGAATAAGCTAAAAAAGTATGGAAATGAAAATATTTTCCCTCTAGTGTGATGGGGAGGGGATTTTAAAAATCCATTGCTTCTTGAGTTCATGCTCCTTTTTGAAAAACGTGACCCACGTGGTGGGGATGCACACGGGGGACTGCAGGAACGGGCTAGCCCATGGCACTGCTGTGAGCTACTCCCAGCCCTGCCCCAGTGACTGCGGAGGGGAGAGCAACTTCCCTCCTGGCCAAGGCAGGACAAGGCAAACCCCAGACAGACCAAGAACAGGAAGATTTGCCACAGACCAGCTAATTTGCTGCAAACTTGCACCCCCTGCTAACTTCATAGGGACACCTCTGGGTGCCTGCAGCCAGGTAGGTAGGAAAGACTGCACTAAAAGTCAGCATGAGCCGTCCTCTTACAGAGTTTCTGGAAACCACATTTATGTTCTTGGCAGCATCCAAAGAGGTAGCTCTGTATTGTTCCCCTCCCAGTACAGGTGTGTTCTTGGGTACAGAAGTCTATTGATATCGCCTTTACAGTGCTCTGTGGTAGATGCTACACAATGGGACGGCGGGATGGTAAGGCCTTACGTAGTATAATTTCTATCAAGTTTCTTAATTAGAGCACAGTATGAATGTACCCGGCCTTTCTTTTTATAACAGACGTTCCACATAATTGTTTTCTTCCTTACGATTGAAAAGATGTAAAACTTTTTAGTGCTCCTTAAAGCCTCAACTTTACCACTTCTTTTCAGATTAATTGCATTCACCCAATTTTGGAGAGTAATTATTACACCTGAGTGGGACTATCAGATCAGAGTGGGAATATCAATCTTCCGTGGTACCATGAACTGTTCTATTAGTTATAAGGTAGCAAGACATGCATGTAAGCACTTCTCAGTGATCTTGGTAAAACAGAAAATAATTCACAGGATAAAGGATTTACTAACACTTGGGAAGTGGCAATGAAGGGCAGTGGTACTGTGAAGCAGTACAGACCACCTAGGAGCCAGGTCTAGAGGATGACATTGCTCTGTACTTCTCGCCGTACATGAAGTCAAGCACCTGAGCACACCACCTCATTGCTGAAGCCTTTTCACTGTCAGGAGGTGACAGCTTTTGCCACTTGTTTGAAGTTTTTGCATATTTTAGTTCTTTCCCCATGAGGGAATTTGTACTTTTATATTACAATATACCACAGCAACCCGCACTACTCTCAGTAAATATATTCCTGTGATTATTTTGTATACCATCAGCAAACCTAAATGAAAGTGACAATGTCTAGGAATACTCGTAGCGGAAGAGTTGTATTTATTCTGTATGCTAATGCAGTTGTTGTCAAAATAGCTGTAAAATATGCATATAACAATGTAGATTCCCTGGAACCTCAGAAAAATGAGCTAGTCCCGTCTATGCCATTTTAGATATACGGGCATTGCAAAATGTATCTCCATTGATGTTTTTATTACAGTTTAAGTAGGGAGCTTTTTTAAAGCTTTGTCGGATGTCAGTAAAAGGATCTCTGTCTATACAATTCACTTACCGATGTGTCTGTTATCAAGTGTTTATCAGGTTGTGATGACTCCAATAAAGTGGAGGGAACTCCAGAGGAGCTGCATGTCTCTCTTATATTAACACTTTTTTTTTTTTTTTTTTTTTTAAAGCAGATCTAACAGTTCCCCCCACCCGCTGAGGCCTTGCTACAAAAATGTGATTCACTGTTGTCTCTTGAATGTTGTTGCATGGAATATGTCAAACTCATGAAACCACACAGGCTTTTCTGAGAATATTGTTCTTGCTTGCAAGAACTGGGAGCTGATATTACCCTGCCAAAAGTCGCCACTTACACTTTGACTAACTTCTGCCTAAATCCTTGCTTAAATGTGTCACTGTTCAACTTAGTATCAGCTTGGAAGCTCAGGGTCCTGACTGCAGAACTGTGCTTTGGTGTGTGCCTCACAACCATCCACACACAGAGATCATTTTTATCCCCGCTACCCAGTACCGTAACTGTTTACATACTAAAGAAATCCGGTTTTATCTGTATGAACAAACCTACAGTTCTCCAAAGCTAGCCACAGAATCTGGGAATCAAGTGACACCCAACAAATCGGTCATCACAAGTCTTGGAACTTGTTTCACCAGGTGAGCTTACTGCATTGCATTGCAGGTCTTCAGCAGCAAAGGCCAGGATTTGGTTTTTCTGCAATGAAGGTTTCAGACAGACGCTAGCTTGAACAGCCTACACAATCAAATCCGCTCCCGTTAATTACCAGTCTTGCCTCATCTGAATGAATAAGCATCCCTGCATCTGGTACAAGTCATGTTGCTAACATTTTGTCAGGTGCTTGTCTTCATTTAGCAATTGAACTAGCACAGCACCGAGAGCAGCCTTTTGAATTTGCACTGTGGCTAACTGCAAGATGTCTGGAAGCAATAACATAGCACATAATTTCAGGGCAGAAAATAAAGAATAAGGCTTTGGTACAGAGGCCTTCAAATAAACTCGGAGCCCAAGCAGGCTACCCAGCTCCTAAGGAATGGCAATGGGAGCCGGACCCCTCCTCCTGTCAGCTATCTGTCAGCGCTGCTGCCTGAGCAACCGGTGACAGGCCAGGCACAGGCTGAGCAAACTCCTTTTTGTAGGAGAAACTTGGATTGTAAACAACTTTCTGCCACATTTCTAGATGCTCTTCCACTTCCTTTCTTTCAAATCAGCATCTTTTAAAGAAATGCAGCATGCTCAAGAAAAACACTTCATCTTTTTCTCCTCAACTCTGCACTTCCAATCTGAGGTGCGGCTCCCACACACAATTGCAAACTACTAGTCTTGTTGAATTAGCCTCACATTATAGCATTAAGAGTATCCCATGGTTTCTGCTCTTCTCAAGTTCCTTCTGGAGCCAGCTTAAGGGAAGCAGCGCTGACGCTTGCAGGGTTTTACCCCAGGGGGAAGGAAAGGCTCTCCCTATGGGCACCACAACTCCTCTGAAGCTGACCTCATGGGATAGGAGGAGCCTTGTTCTTATGTTGGCTGTGACCGTGCATGTTTCATTTGTTAACCTTTCTGTAAGAGACATTTTGGCTGGACTCAGGCCTTGCTTACGCCATTCCCCTCGTGAAAACTCTTGACAGCAATAACAGGCAACTTTTTCAGACAGGTTACCTTCCCTTAGCTCCCCAAGCTTCCCATTTCCTTCCAAAGCAATAAAACTTGGACAACTTCACTGCCTCCAAAGGCTGGTGGGTTGGCTACAAGAAAGAAAGGACAAAGTGGGAAAAGGAAGATCTTAGAATAAAACAGTAAAGACTAGATTTGTAAATGAATTTGGGGCGAGATAGTCAGAAGAGCTAATTTCTTGTGCAAGCACCTTAATGAAACTGGGCAGATGTTGCTCTGCAGGTGCTGAGACCTCAGTAATGAAAGCTGAGCGCACCTAACTGTGCTTTCCTGAGAGCCCTTCACCTCAGCTTCCCTCAAGTTCCTCAAATGTAATTAAACTGTTAAAATAAAAAAATAAATACACCTAGCTCTGTGATTTGTGTAGCAGCAGTGACCAGAGGCAATTTGGAAAGGTTTCCACCTTCCCATTTAAAAGCTGGAGCCACCCTTTCCAGTCTGTTTCAGCTCTTAAATCAAGGCTTGAAAAAACATGTTTCCACGTGCCCATGGCAGCGTTTTGGTATAACGGAGTCTGGATTTCTTGCCCTGAAGGGAATTTGGCCTTTGGGACAGTGACAGGACAAGGCCTTTGCAATGCTTAAACTTTCAAAACTGAGCTTAAATGAGGTTTGTGCTTTGCAGCAGCCTCCCACTCAGCCTGCCTCCTGGGGCTACGTTCAGCTCTTTTGCAGGCCTTCAAGGAGGGCCAAGACCAAGAAGCAGCAAAGCAACAAGCAGGAATCCTCCAGGTACAAACACAAGGACAGCCTGGCTCCTCTGCTCAGCTTACACAATTTCAGATGGCATTCTTCTACCATGCTTGCCAGAAGAGGTTTTGATTAAATTACCAGGCATGAAAACTTTGTCCATCATCATCAGGGACTGGACTGGGGGAGCTCCAGGAGAGCTGAAGCTCTTTGCATGGAAGTTGAAAATTAGGTTCTGTGGCTGGAGACTGTAACAGGCTCAAACTCAGTAAATTTAATTAAATTCAAAACTATACTGCAGATTCTCAACTTTTTTTTTTTTTTTTTGTCCCCAAAATGAACTTGTTTGCTCATGTGAAGCAAAGCTAAACAAAAAAAGTTGATATTATCATGGCAAGGACAGGAAAGGGCCCGGAATTACTAAGTAATTAATGCAGGCCTTTTGATTAAAGTCAATTTGCCTTCACCATCATGACTTATAATGTGCCCTAGGCCTGCATTAATAACCCACTAGCACATGGCTTCCCTGGTTGTTTAATTATTTATAATTTTTATTGCTTGTTAAAACAAAGCAACCTTAATGAGATTAATAAAATTATTTTCTTATTTAACTTTTACTTATTAAAAGTAAAGACTGGAATTTCCCTGCTTTCCCCACTGAATGCTAAGCAAACCTTCCGCTCCTCTCTGGCCTGCCTGCCTGGCGTTTTGCAGCCTGCTGTAGAATCGAGCGCTCCAGGGACGCTCCAGGGCAGGACGGGAGTAGGGAACTCCTTTCTTCTTGTGGGGTTGGGGCTCAAGGCTATCAGCATCATGACAGGGCTCGGGGAGAAGCACCCAACTGCTAATGCTCAACTAAGAATTTAGCAACAGATGCAACTAATTGTGTCCCCAGCCCCACAGCCAGCCCTAAATGGCACAGTCCCCACCAGGAAGGGGCTCCATCCAGCACACGGACTGCGCCTGGAGCCCAAGATTAATTTTTAAATTGCAACTGCATTTTTCAGGTTGCACTTCTGGCAAGAGCTGTCAAAGCAGAGCACCGGATAAAACAGTGAGGATGTAAAGGAAGATCTGGATATCAGCACGTGGTATCACTTCCTTTTAGGAAGCTGGCCGTCCAAAGCAGAAGTGTCACTTGCAATTAGGAAAAACTCTGCTGCGCACCTCTAAATTTCTTAGTGGCATGAAGTTCTGCCTTCTAAACTCTGCACTGAACAAAACGACTGCAGTTTTTCCTCTAGAAAAATCATTTGCATCACCACAGCAAATGTACCTCTAATCAAAAGTGACTTTTATTTAGATTCCACCTTTACAATCCTTAAAATGTCATACTTCTGAGATGCCAGCAAGGAACGCTTCACATATTCTTATCTAGGAAATGCAATTTTTCCCCAGAAGTTTATTCAATAAACTGTTTATTTTGAAATATACTTTGACATAGTTCTGCAATTTAAAGACACATTAGAAAATAGCATTTTCAAGATCAGAGAAAAGCATATGATGCACTTAGAAGGTTCTGTTTATACTTACTGGGATGAAATTCAGAAATAACTCAATTAAAATACACAAAACCCAAAATTACTTAGTGCAATTTTGAGCATCAGGCAGCTTTTTCTTCTGTATCTTCCTAATGTGTTTTCTTTGCAAAATGACTTTGGTATTCTGTGAAGGACATTGCTTCCTGCAAAAAGCTTCTAACTAAGAGCTTCATTAATTGCAAGACCACCACATTTACAAAAAAAAAAATTAAATAAAAATAGAAATCTGAGTGGACAGTAACTATTGCGCCAAATAGATGTACATCAATCAGCTCTAGTGAATTTGCAGAGCTAGGGACAACTGCTCGGAATACTGATAGACCCAAAGATTTTGGTATTCTCTGATCACCTTTCTTTGAAATATTTGATTAACCTAGGAAGACACAAATAAATCAAATCAGACAAAGCCAGCAGAACTTATTCAGCATAAGGCTAGCATTTGTGCCATTAATACGACTAATTGCTATCAATCAATTTATTTTGCTAGCAGTGGAGATAAAAAACCTGGAGCAAAGGGCTTGCCTTTCAGAGGAGCTCCTTGATACATATTGATACTGTAAATCGCACACCAGTTTCAGCAAGGTGATTCACTTTAACACAAAAAAGTATGTAAAAGAAATCTTGGAGATATTTGGCCTTAGCATTCACTATTGGGAAAAGTGCCTTTGCATGCAAAAGCAGAATCTGGAGCATAATTTGAAAGGACATTTTGATTTCATTGTTCCAGGTGAAGATATTAAATACAGTCCCCCAGCTACTTCGGAGGATTTGCAATTGTATTCCACACCCATAGAAGCAAAGGCTCCTTGAAGTACCAAGACCTGGACGTGCAGAAGGACTTTGGGCTGTCCTCCCACACCATCCCCTGCCACAAACGATGCCCTGGCTCACAGCATCCCTGCCCCTGCTGCCACCCTGCACGTGCCATGCCACCTCCCGAGGCTCACAGCACTGTACTTCATCCTTTCTTTTGAACTTAAAGTCAAGGGTTCTCCTTTTAAAACACGTATTATCCTTTTTAATCTTTCCTGAATTAATTACAACTGACATTGTAACAACAGTACCCAGTGCCAAATGAACTTGCATACGCTTGGGATAGATGTGGCACCTAACCCAGATTTATATCTTCCCTTGGTGTTACAACACTAACAAGTTCAGTACTTGAGAGTCGCAGGCTTTACTGGCATCTTTACGAGGCCCCGCTGACTCTCCACCAAAATTTATACCTGCTCAAGCACGTTCTCTGAACCACAATCGTAGACACGATAAATGTGAAGGATCCTTTTTTTTCCATGACAGTAGATGCTGCAGTGCTTCCTTCACATGGCACATGGAGGGAAGCGAGATGTCTCGGAACTCACAAGTATTTCACAGTTTGGAAAACAGAACTAAGGAGAAGAAAACCAAGCAGAAGCACAGGCAGATATTTTGATGGCTTCAGCAATGGCCTGTCCTCCATCCACAAGGGCTTTCAGCTGTGCTAAACTGATGGCTTTGAAGCATCACAGCCTGGACACCGCAACATCAACAGTGATTGCAAAAAGGTTTTGAAAGCTGGCAAAAATCACAGGATGCCAGTAAGACCCCAATTTCTTCTATTCATTCAAAAGGCTGCAGTGAAGCTTGCATGCAATGCAGTCGATACTGTAAGGTGTTTGATGGAACAGTCCAAAAGGCTCCAACAAATTTACAAGCAAGAGCGAACAAAGTCTAATGCATGTATTTTTACTTTGACCTTTAAAAGTACTGACCTCTGTTTGAACAAAGAATGTGGGAGGTCTGGAGAACTTTATAAAACCTGACCTGCTAATACAGTTTCACCTGAAACAGCTTCAGAAGAGGAATGTATCCCATTATTGCTAAAGTTTAAGTTGGAGGAAGGGTTTAGCTGTAAACACAGCTGTTCAGAAGATAAATATTTAAACACAGACTTCGTGTCAGAGTCTATAAAATATAATATTCACCAGTTGGTTTAAGCCAATAGGAAATTTTAACAGAGAATGGACTACTACTTTTCACGGTTATTTAAACCAAATTAACAATGACAGTAATGTAATTTCCTTGGCACGACTCTTTTTCATTTCTTTTCAGCTGCCTCCTGCTAGAATCTTTAGAGAAGTTTAAACTGATTTCCAGAAACCCTTTGAAAAAAATGCACTTCGCTATTATACATCTTTCAGGTGTTCACAGAAGTGCAGAAGAAAGGACATTTGCATTTCCACTTAAATGCTCTGTTTATGCAGAGCTGTGGATGGAAAATGACAACATGCATTTTCCAGGACCATAAATATTTACTTTCACCAGACAACAAAGTTGAAGTTTTGGATCACGATCTGTTTCTGGTAACTCCTGCGGGAAGACTTCTACATAACATTTCTTCTTAATGAGGTAAATTGCTGGAGAACCAGTCTGATACACCAGCTAATTAATGGGTGCTACAAGCTCAGAACTAGCCATCTCTAATTTGAAAGAGACTACTTAAAACAGTTTTTAGGGAATTGTTTCATGCTGCTATATTGTTATGATATTCAGTGTGTTAAGAAGAGCACTCACTGTAAGAAAGCTATGACTTCAACAGAACCCACTTCAGACTTTCACTCATTTGGTCCAACAGTAATTCTGTGCTCTCAATAATCAGTACTGAACGTACACATCATTGCCTAAAATCCTTGTTACAGTTTTGTACATATGAAACGCACTCAGGAATTAAAGATTCTCACCCACTGAAGCCAGTGGAATGACTTTCTTTGGATTCAGCTGGGGCTGTGAGGGCCTCTCTTGCCTCTGGATGCAACTGCAATCTTTGTCTTCGCTTTGGCAGTCCTTGGAAGAGGTACCTAGAGAATACTTGATTCAGAGCTATAAATCACATTATGTCATAGCTGAACTACAGTTTTCAGAGTTCACTGTCCTTTTATCAAGATTTATGCTGTTAGGAAAAGACCTCAGAAGAATTTGGACTTGGGGCCCTCTCTCTCCCAGCTCTTCCTTTCTGCCACTGCAGATTCCAGACACCAGCCAGCACGTGCCTGCAATCCCACCCAATATCACCTGCCTCCTCCATTGAACCACCTTTCCAGCAGCATCACTTGAGTTATTTACTGTAGAGCATTGGCTGTTCAAGAGTGAGGAGTCCTGGCAGACCTCACCTGATATTTTTACCTGCTTCTGTCAAGACACTCATGCTACAAACCTCTGGTTCTTTGAGGAGCCTTATGGTCTCACGATGCCTGACTGCGTTCTTAATTCCCCAAACTCTGTTCCTAGCATTCCTGATTAATACAGGTCACATCACGTGCGTTAGAGTAAGATGCAATGAAATTAAATCTCTTGACAGCAAGCTGACTTTTAGGGCTGTCTGCCAAGAAACCTAATTACTATAACCAATCATTTGCAGGAATAACAGAAAACCAGCCTGCTGGTCCTAACCATGCTGGAGAAGGGAGAGGCAGGGAGGAAATCAAAGCAAGAGAGTTTAGGTGAAGCCATGAAATAGAATGAAAACACTATTGGTAAGCGGATTTCTCTGTTTTATTAACATATCTTCATTTTTTTTTAGTGCCAGAGCTATACCTGACATAGCTACAAGACAGAAAACATTTTTTGATCTCCTACTTTCAGAAGAATATGACTCAAAAACATAGCAAACTGCTAGCATAGGTGTTTGCGTGAAGTTGCACTCAGAGTGGCACTGAAAATCAGAGGAGTTGAGTGAAGCTACTTCCTCATTTCTTACACTGTTGGGTTGTCTAGGATTGGACAAAACTTTCTTCAAAAACGTGTATTCCATTCCAATAATTCAGCTCGTTTTGCTCAGTTATTTTGTCTACTTGTTTTTAAATTTCTCCACCAGGAAGCATCCAGAAGTGATAATAAGCAAAAGAAGTTGCCTTTCCCCCCACAAGTAGTCCCATCCAGGACCAGTTACCTTCCTTGGGAGGTCCTGCCAATGCTTGGGCTTCCCAGGCAGCAGCTCTCTGGTTGTGAGCTTTCTGTTCCAGCTACAAGGTTTGTAACCCAGTGAAACAACGTGTAGCAGGGATGGCAGTTTATGGTATTTCTGAATACATTTTCCTGGAGATAAGCTGTTCCCACCGGTAGTTTTATCCCATAGTTTGTTACTGAGACATGGTAACATGACGATACAAGTGCAGCTATTTTAAACTTTTCTCCCCCTCCTGAGTTATGGTATAAATACTTTCCATAAAACCCTCCTAAAATAACTCAATATTTTGATTATCATAAAGTCCACAGAGCATTCAGTAATTAATAGTTCCAAGCACCCATATTTTCCTCTATGCAAACAAGCACCTATGTCAACAAAGTGTTAGCAGAGGGCACTCTATTAAAGAAAGACATTAGGGGAGTTTCAGCTTTGTTTTTCCCCTCCTCTCTCAGCAGTCTTCATTAATATAATAAAACTCTCATTATAAAATCATTAGTGTAAATGCAAATAAAGTTTTACATTGTTAATGTCCCCACCAGGTCCTTAATCACTTGAAAAGTCATGCTGCATTAAGTATAACATTGATTAGACATGATAAAAGGGAATGACGTAGATGATGTTACGTTGCCTTATACTGAACTAGTAAGGGAACAGAATGCTCTGTCTTCAAAGCTGTCTTTTATCATTGCTTGTATTTTTAAATCTAAAAAGCCCTATTTGAAATAAACAGGCTAAACACTAGACTTCAGTTACCAAAGAGCCCTGTGCTTCCTGGACCTCTTTACGGCCTTTTCCAAGTTGCCCACTGGGCAGCTCAGGGCTACCCCCTTCCCCTAACCCCTGCACTGACTAACCAGGGGGAAATCACGAAGCCTCTCTCCACCCATGAGTTTTAGATGTCTTTCTGACAGAGTGGCTTTAGAGAAAAGCAAGTTGCTTGACCTTAGTCCAGGAATACAAAGGAGGAATTTTGCGGCCTGCGTCTAACCAAGACGACCTAATCCTTCTTTCAAAGATTCTTTTTCATCTAACTCACTCTTGAGGACCTCCAGGTCCTAAAATAAACAGTGCAGCATAAAGCCACTGGATGCCTTTCCACCATAGCATTTTTCCTGCAACTATTGTCTACTTTTGCATTTATCTAGGAATCGTTGTTGTGATCACTTTGTGAACAGTTGTCATCACGTGACAGTAAGACAGGACCGCAATGCTCTTGTTCCAGGACCCCACTAAAAGTCACTAAATTCAAGGAAACACTACTTGAACAAGCACAGAGAAAAACGCCTGATTTCAAGCAACAGAGAGTCAACATTGCAGGCATATTTTCAGCTTTACATCCTATAGATTGCTACTGAGAAAACACAGGTGCTTCCTCATTGAACTATTACTGTACATCATAAAATCATAGAAACATTAAGGTTGGAAAAGACCTTCAAGATCATCTGGTCCAACCATCACCCCACTAGCAATGTCACCCACCGAACCATGTCCCTGTGCACCACATCCAACCTTTCCTTGAACACCCCCAGGGATGGTGACTCGACCACTTCCCTGGGCAACCCATTCCAATGCCTCACCACTCTTTCTGAGAAGAAACGTCTCCTAATTGTTTTAGTTGTTGAAGAGTAGGGCTCCTTGTTCAATTCTTTCTTTTAAATATTGAAGAGTAGGGGCATGACATTTCCATTTTTCTACTCACCAGGGACATTGTGCAAATGCCAGGACTTGAGGCTTGGCAACTCCATCAGCCAGTTCCCTCAGGCCCCTGGGACTCATGTCATCAGGTCCCATAGACTTGTACCTATTTAGATTCATCAGGTGGTGTCAAAACTGCTCTTCACTTACAGCGGTTGGGACTTTGATCCCCCAGCCTCCATCTAGGGAAATGAAAGACTTGGGAAGCCCATCTACCAATGCAGATGCAGGCAAAGAAATTGTTGAGTGCCTCAGCCTTCTCCGTGTCTGTCGTTACCAATTACTCAGATACAGAAACTCACTCCTAATATGAGAAATTAGCCACCTATGATCACTTACACACTACTGTTTTCACTCCTCAGTCTATTTTCACAAATGTCAAAGGCTCATGGTGGCCCTTTGGGACTGCTCCTGTCACCCCAGCGCAGCAGCCCGAAGGAAGCTGTATCCTCTCACGTGCTCTTCCTCGAGGCTCTGTGCAGAAGAGATGCCACCTCTAGCACAAGGGCTGGGGTATGGGAAAGAAGCACTCACACAATCCCTGAGAACTTGCAAGAGTTCTTTATTGCCAGGACATCTTGCAGGTGAGCCTGCGGGATGTCCATGGTGTTTGGTGGCTCCAAGCTAATGCTTGGGATGGAGCCTGTGCGACAAGTAGGGAGCTCACCAGGCACTCCTGCGACGCTGTTGGTGTGCTCGCATATGTGCCGGGGTAGTCAGAGATCTGGTCTGGCTGAGGTGGATCCACCTCCGTTGGTTCCTCCACATCTTCTGGTGGATCCAGCTCCATGGGCTCCACAGTGTTTGGCAGAAGGACAAGCCAGTCCTTGCCCAGGACTGCTCAAACTGGCTGCCTTCCATCTAGAATGTTTTTAGGCCAGGGTGCCGAACCAGTGGGTCATCCAGTTCTGTGCCTAGGTCCCATGCCACTGTCCAGTACATTTCCATGCCTGGGTTCGACGCTGCTGTCTGTTTTACGGCCATGGCTGGGTCCCACACTGTGTTCTGGACAACAGGTACACCTCTGCTCCCTGCGGCTGTCTGGCTGACGTTCCTGCCTTCACCCTATGCCACCATTGCACCAATGGTTAGGCCCAGCCCCCCTGTCGCTGTATGGCTGAGGGGGCGGCCTGTTCCCTGCGTTGTTGCGGTGCCAATGGTACCGCTTGTAATAAGTGTCTGTGGGCTGTGCGCCAGAGGTCCCTTGGGCACTTGGGCAGGAGCAATCCCTCTGCCCACGACACTTCTTGTTAGGTGCACTCCTTGGTGCTTCCTGGGACTGCATCGCGGTCCTCTCACACCGAGGAGGCCTGCCGCTCACCTTGCTGCTTTGGCTCTTCTTCCTGCCATACAAGTTGGCTGTCAGAGTGCCTAGAAGCTCAGGCCACCTGCAGGGGGGCCTATTTTATAGGGCCCTGAGCAAAGGCGGGGCTGTGGTGTCCACTGTGACCTCAGCAAGCCTCTGTGATGGAGTGGCCCATGCAAGGCCAAAGGCGGCTGTGTTGGAGCAGCCTGGGAGATGCCCTCGTGTGGAAAGAGGAGGAGGCTTGGGGGGGGGCCGAGGGCTCCTTTTCTGGGGCTGGCTCCCCCAGGCCATTTGGCTTGCCAGAGAGAAAGGCTGCCCCTCAGCCACAGGGACTTCCCTCCACCTCCCATCCTGTGCCCTGGGTTTATTTTTAACACCGGTTTTTAGGTAATTAAAATTAATTTACAGAAAAGAACAGAAGCAAGGTGCATCTTCAGCCCTAATTATCACGTGCGCTTTGTGCTCTGAGTGAGGAATGGGAAGAATTGCTATATATGCCAGAAGTGTGCACATAGTACGACTGGTATGCTGAAGAACATCTTGATCTGCAGTCTTCTTCCCTGATTTCTGCCTATCCAAGTTATTTTTGTGCTTCCAGAGAAAATCATCAGGACTATCCTAATTAATTAGTCCAAGAATGAAGGGGGTTGATTGCACTAATAATCATAAACAGATAGACATTTTAAACATGGAGCAATGAAAATAGCTCTTCCAGGTTGGAGATGAGGAGTGCATTGTAAGGGAAGAAGATGGTGACCCCTGGTTTTAAAACTGTTAGAATGATGCACTAGTTCATAATCCAAAAATACAGGGAAAAGAAGGACAATGTTTGAGTAGACAAGCACCAAAACCAGAAACCAAGGTTCTTTACTCCTGATGTGCACCATCTGTTAAATCCAAAGGCTAAGTGCCTTTCTCAGATTAGCACAGGTCCAGACGTGGAATGGCAACCTACAAGCACGGTTACTCTAAGCAATCCAATTTACAAGTTGGTCCAGCCCTGCTGATGTTTTGTGTGACCAAGAAATACATGTTACTTGATGGCAGATTTAAGTTAAATGAAAAAATCAATAACCCTAAGGAACCTGCTTGTAAAAATTTCACAAAAAGAAATACCATTCAAGTTGCAAACCAACTATTTGAACATTAGGAAATGCCAAAAACTAAGGTTGTCCGTGCAACTTTAGTTCAGCCTCCCAGAGACCTTCTTTCAGCCAGGCCCTGTATGCATGATGATACACTCCTTAATTACAGAGAGTAACTTCCAAATGAGTTCTGCCAAGAGACATGCCAGTCTTCTGAAGTGAGATCAAGGAAACGATCTCTTTTTCATCTAAATGTATTGTGTGATGCAGTCATTGTTAGCATATTGTAGCTGCTATTTCCAGAGGGGCTTCCCAGATTTATGGCTTAGAGGAGCACTGAATACCTGAGGCTTTCAAGTTAGTTAAGGAACGACAACGAATGTTTTCAACATCTGGTAAGTATACTTAAAAAAAATGGAAGAAGAAAATGGAAAACCTCAAATGAACAGATACTGCAGTGAGAAATTTCTCCTTTCGACTTCAGAATTGCCTGAGTCCTTTTCCTTCTGCTCAGATCAGCAAACTCCCCATACTTTCAGAAGATGGTAAGTAGTGCAATGCCGGCACACAGCCACACACCCACCTTACATACAGATACTATCTTAGATGTTAACAGGTTTGGTCAGGTGATCAGAGGAATAGTCCAGGAAGCAGAGATTTGTTAGAATATTACTGGACTCCATGTTTGCCTTGCACCCATTATTTAGGGCTTATCTGTATCATGCAAAACAATGCTGAAGAAATATCTGAGCTGGCTGGAAATGAGCTAGCACCAGAAGGGAAAGCAATATAGCAGCATCAGCTTTACCCAAACTCATTAGTCTGGGTGTATTGCCATGCTAATGGAGCTATACCGCATCTGGGACTTAGGAAATGGGGAAGGCAGCTCATTCAGAGCCAGCTCAGGTATCTTCACACCACAGTGGATTATGTAGTTAAACATATGTTAAAAGCGCAGCTACACTCAGTGTAAGCCAATTCAATACCAGGCTTCTGATTAATGGGGCAGCCTTTTCCTTTTCCCCTCCTCTGCCCCTGTGCTCCTCACCCCTCTCCCAGTCTCAGCGCTCACAGCTGTGCAGCTGCAGGTGAGTGGGAGCAGGCAGGTGATCCTGCAGGAAAGCGGGAAGCTTTTAAAGCAAGAAACCCACTTGATGGTTTAAATAAGCCTTCCTGTACCTCCACCTTGGGCAGCACAGAAAAGGGGAGCGTTAAGTGTATCAGCTGAATCCGCTGTACACACAGCGTTAGGGGTCAACCACATTTGTTACTGCAAGGGTGGCCAGGAAAGCTCAAAGGCAGAAGTGAGAGGTGGTAACTTGAGCTGAGACAGCGCCTAACGGGGAGAGTGCCTGCGGGAGGGATTTACCTGGGTGTCCGGAGAAGGAGTGCCACTTAACAGGTGAAAGATTAATACTTAACCTTCATCCCCAGGAGGGATTTTCTGAGCCCTTGTGAGGAGTGACCTGTGAGGAGTAACAAGGATTCGATTCAAGGGTGAAGTTCACAGTGAACAAGGACTCAAAGATCCCAGAGCAGCTGGGAAGTCACAGCTGTGGAAATCAGAGACAAGGAAGAAGATAAGGAGTAGGGTTTTGTTATTGTTGTGCCTTTCCATTTTAAACTCTTCTAAAGCACAAAGGAAAAAGTGTAAAGGAAACTTTGCATTGCTTTGTGCATCACTGTTCACTTATGGAACTTTTTTCAGCTTCAGATCTTTCCAAAAACTCTGAGACTCTCCAGAGAGCAATATTCCCACCTCCCAGAGCCAGATCCTATTTAAATGAGGTTTGTCCAGGTAGGTTAGTTTGCACCAATTACAGTGCCAAGTCACAGGCCTTAGCAAAACAAAAAGCTTGCTGCTCTTTCTACAAAACAGAAGTGGAATTAGCCCATACAATACTGCCTTCCTATTAATTTTCACTGCCTCGTACTTTTTTTCTTTCAAAGCTGTTTGCAGGGGAATAAAAGATATATTTACATTGCCAACTGGCATGCTTTGTTGAACAACTTAATACTCAGCTAATATGCAAGGAAAGATCTGGAAAGGAAATAAGACAGAGCAGCAGAACCCATGCTGGCAAGTTCCAAGAAACCTATTTTCAAGTTACAGCAAAAACCTGTTAGCAAGAAAGCAAAATTGTAACCCGTAACAAGAGGGAGTATTCCTCTTAACACAGTTATATGGGTGTTTTTGCAGCACATAGATTGGCAAATGCACATACTCACTTGGGGCTTGATAACTTGAGTGAAAACAGCAGAAGCACAAGATCTAATTCAATTCAACAGCCTGCCCGCGCCCTCATGCTGTACTGGTACCTGGGTAATAAGAAGCGTTACGTGAGGAACTGGAGTTGTACCGATTGTTCTTTCTGACCACTGCCATTCTCCCCAAAGGAGAAGGATCGGTGCTTGAATGTGATCTGGGGTTTGTCTATACGAGTCTTTTTGGAGCAAAGAGAAGCTGCTATATACAGCCAAGCAAATCCATAATGAAGCAGAAGCTGTCTGTTCCTAGATAACTGACCAGTTCGCCTTGTTAGCGAGAAATCAATGGCAGATAACATCACCAAGAGGAACATACGCTATTCCAGCTCATACCATGTCCTGTCTGTTGGAAGAGCACAAGAAAGGCTGCAAGGATCATTCACTCCACCCTGCGGGCTGGCTGGCTGCACCCGAAGGAAATGTGCACCCAGCACCTTCTGCACCACAGAAGGTTTCAAAGGATCATTATCTCTGGAGGCTTTCTTTTTTTCTTTGGCATGATACAGAGCTACACAACCAGTCTCTTCTAGCCCGAGCCTGTGAATCCCTCACCATGCATTTAACAAAGCGAGCAGTGTGATGTTGCTTGGGAGGAGTGCTTCCCGGCCAGAATTACCAAACAGCTGCTTGAGGAGGTCCCATCAGCCTCATCCTTAATGCTCAAAATCAGCATCACAGGAAGGCACAAGAGATGCCAGGATTGCAATTTAATGTGATGGAAATGACAACAGAGACGATTCTGACCCATATTCCTCATTACATTGATTGCACCTGCATGTCTAACTGTCATTTGCTGTTCTCATTAGCACTGTCGCGCCAGGAACAGGACACTGCAAGGGAAAGCATGACAGATCCCACGAAGTGGAGTGGAAAATGATCTTTCCTCATGACATTGTACCTAGGCAGTAGGAGAGGAAAACCGTTCAGGTCTACTTCTGAGCTGCCAGGAGGAGAACAGAGCGCACTGGCAGGGGATTTGGTGGGTATTTCCTTGTGCACCAGATCCCAGAGGCCACAGCACCCATTTGTGGCCTCAGTCCTATCCCACGTTTGTCTACTGGAGCAATGTTACCTGGACCTAGGCAGTAAGAACTTAGTAACAGGAATCACCACTGAATACACTGCCTTTCTACAGCGCTCTTTCACATCCTTCCTGCTCTCTCGGTGTGGTCACCCTTTAAATTAAGTGGGTGCTGAATCTACCCACACACTGACGGTGTCCTTACCGCTGGCATGTTGCTGTCTAAGCACCTAATAACAGGCTGGTTTGTGATCCAGTCTCTGATGGTGTCAACTCATTATTTCAGACAAAATCAGCTTTCAAGAGGAAGGTATACCAATCCTCTTAGCGTCCCAAATTACTTTTAGAAATGAGAAAAAAAAAGTTTGTGTTGTTGTTGTTTTGTTTTTTAAGTTGCCCTTTAGAAACTAATCTATTTGGGGACATAAAGGGAGCCCAGATTTCAGTCTTCAGTGACTGGAATGGGCGATGTCCCACCTGTTCCCAACACACACACAGTCACACGCGTGCATCTCGGAGCTGATCAAACCCTGCTATACCCCGTACTGATCTCTCCCTAAATAGCTGCCTGCAGCTGCTGACAGATGACTGATAGAAATGCAAAGGGCACATTAAACATTTAAGTTAGCTACTGCTGTATCTAATGTAGAGGTTTCCACTTATATTCTGTGCTTGACAGGAAAGTCATACCCTTATGAAAGAATAATGTTCAGAAGTTTGTATGGCAAAACTTCAAACTGACATAGCCTAGTGCATCACAATGAATTTGAGGTTACCAGTCCCAAATTAGCGTCTCCAAGTCTCCTGCAAGCCTGATCAAGCCTGATCCATTTATATTCACTCCATACGTGAAGATATCAAGAAGTGTAATTATCTTTTCATCCAGTACATTTTTCAAAGGTACAAGAGGATTCATTTTCTTTGAGGAAACCCAAAGACGTTCTGCTGATGCTAAATGTCTGTAAACTACAGGTTATGTGAAATTAAGCTTATGCTGTTACTGCAAATGAGCTTAAGTCCTCAGCTGAAGGCTTGAGCCCCAAAGCGATTTTCTTCTTTGGAAATTAGTGAGAAAGTTGCACTTTGCCAAGAACCATAAGAAAAATAAAATAGAAGGACTAGACTGCTCAGTGGGGATTCACAAGTCCCTGGCTCTGTTTTTTCTGGCTGGCATTTAAACAGCAGAAAAATAGCATTAGCATTTTCATGGGCTATTATATGTCCTCACAATTTAAATGTGATTTAGCTTTCAAAGTGAAACTCTGCAGCCTTCAAAGCTTAATGTGTGGGGAAACTCTTAGTGCAAAAAGGCCAGAAAAATCATCTCCTGTATCTCTTAAGTCCAAATCAAATGTAAAAAGCTCTCAGTTTCCAAGTCTAAAAAGCACAGTTCAAAAATGCAATGTTGTCTTCCCTTTTCTGCAGTTGCCAGGAATTGCTGTCTGAAAATAAGATGAAATGTCCATTATTGTCTGGAAACAAACCCTGTCTTAAACAAGAACTCAGGTGCCATGCATTTTAAGATGCACATCCTCAATAGAGGTTTGCAATATTTCATTCCTCAGGCTTGGTCTGATTCCATCCTCTGCTGATTTTACCCACTGGAAAGCTGCTCATTTGCCTGCAAACCACTAATCCCAACCTCTGGCCATGACCATTCACGGCGAAAATCAAAACTCTTTCTAGCTTTGTTTGACTCAAGATGAGACTCAGAATTCAGGCCAGGCCCTGGTACGCTGCCACATTTTGTGGCGTAGGCCATCTGATCATTTGACACGCACAAAAATAATCTGCCAAGATTCAAAATCGTGGCCGAGATGGATACAGAAGGCACAAATGACACCAGTGAACAGCCTCACCGCTGAAGCGGCTAATAGTAAAATGTCCTGTTTCCCAATATTTTCCGGTTATTCCAGGAACAGAACAGCCTTGCTGTATCGAAGCAGCACCACCAGCTCAGAGCCAAAGCCAAAGGCTTTAGAAGAGCACACAAGGCACGCCACAGCACACAGGCCCCAGGATCAGCTGGGAGGAGCGGTGCTTTCCCCTTCAACACAGTCTGCAGCTGACTTCTCTACGACAGCAACAAGATTTTTTTTTTTTTTTTTTTAATCCTTTTTGGATTCTCAGATAAAGCTTCTCTTCTAAGCTGTTTTGTTTGAAGTGCAGTCTGCCCAGCAGGTACGTTTCAAGGAAACTTCGTTTCAGGACATACATAAAAGCATTCTGATAACATTAAAATATTTCAATTTGCTCCCTTAACAAGTCAGATTTCTTTTGTTTCAAGTAACTTTGTTTAGACATTTCCTTGGTACAGCCACACTGCTGATGTCAAATATCACAATGGGCCTAAAACATTTCATTCTATAGGTGGAGATTCTTGGCTTTCTTTCCCATTCAGAATACTTTTTTTTCCCCCCCCTTAAAACAAAACACACAGTATCTCAGGAAATGGAGATGCTGGGCCCCTTCTAATTTTACTACCGCTGGATGGGAGAGGAGGACCACCAACACTCTGCAGCTGCAGGTTCCCTGCAGAACAGAACTACTGCTGCTACTTGATGTCCTTCCTTGCTGAATTTCTCTCAAAAGGGTACCTCGTGTTTGCTCTGACCTCCTCAAACACAGAGGATAATCTGAGAAAACAAATGCACTGATAAGAAAAATAGTGTAGAAGTCAGGTGTGAGCCCTAACCTCACCGAATTCCCTTCTCTGAATTCAGTATTCGAGCATCCAACCTGCTTTGAATATTTCACTTGCAGGCAGCACAGAGATGGACATAAAAGTGTTTTGAATTATTTCTTCACAGATGATGTATCAGACTGAGACAACAATGACTTTAAGAGGAACAGTTTATCTCTACAAAGTATTAAACTTCAGAAACATTCTTTCCCTCTACAGGAAAGCCTTTTAAATAACAAAGCACTGAGTCACTGGATTAAACCCTGGGACCCCATTCTGCCTCCGCAGCTTATGAGCAGCTTCTATTCTAGGGGAGTTATTTGCGTGGTACAACAGGGGAAAGGGCAATCTGCAGAGGCAAGACTCTCTTAGGGCTTCAATAGAAGTTATTTCCTGAGCAAAAATTGTGTGATACAGGGTCACTAAAATTTGCAGAGATGGGATGGGGCCAATAAGAAAGGAGAAAGAATCTGAGCATGAACAGAAGGGAGAGCTGATGTTACTGTCTCAAAACGCCCGTCCTGTATTCTACAACACAGCTGCAAAAGTGCTTTTGATGGGCACTCTTGCAAATAAAACCTGATTGCTTGAACACACAGAGAAAGTAAACGGCGACAGCAAGGTGCTAGGGTCACCACAGCAGCTCTGCTGGAGACTCCAGCAAATACTACGATTAGCTGGGGAGGGAATGTTTCCTTCCCCTGGGATTTACTCTACCCCCAAATCCAAAAGTCTACCCAGACCTTGCCGAGGGAAGCACTTGCTGCACTTCTGAGGGCGCAACAAGTCCCATTGGTGTTCTCCTCTTCCCTCCGCTCTCAGAGGTGTGCTTGCTTTCAGCTAACCCCCCTGGGAGCACCAGCTTGCTCCACCACGGCTCCGAGATCTGCCCCAAAGCTCCAACAGCCCCTTGCCATTAATCAGTTCAACTGCTGTCTAGTGCTTTTGTGCGCTTGCTGCAGGGTACTAGATCTTTCAGTTCTTAAAAGTGGTTTAAAAACAATAAAGTAGCTTGAAGGCTTAATTTTAAGAGCTGGTCTTTTCTAATATCCTTGTGGATAAAAAATAAAGTCAAGTAATATCATGTATTCCGTGCTACTCAGAGGCAGGATATCTAATTCTTTCTGAAGGAGAGATGCACGATTCCCAACCCAACACAGAGATAAGAAAACCAAGAAAAGAATGGGATTTTTCAGATCAAATTACTTTCTTCAAAAAACAACGTGAAATAACCCAGAAATGAAATTGCTTCCTCTCTTTTAACCACTTCTGTGAATTCTTCTTTATTAATGAAGTCAAACGTCCTATTTAAATACATCTGAATGAAACTAAAACAACCCTGTTGTAAGAAGAAAAAACTTTAAACTCATTTTTTCCCCCTCCAGAACCAGGGTGGACTATTTATTACCTGAAAGTTATATTTTCATTTTCAGAAACATTTCCAGTGGAACAGGGTGAATAACCAGCAGAACCAGGTTTAAACCCAGAGATTTTAAATCTTCTGTTCCCAAACTTCCACAGTCTGAGTCAGAGGCTTAACTGTGGAAATGGCTTCCAAGATCAAAACTCATTTGGAGCTCTGCTTTTGGTTAAAATACCAGTGATCTGTTCTGCCTAGCATTACAAGATCCAATGTATAAAGCTGTCTTGGATCTCATCCATAAAGGCCATATGAATGGGGCTGCATATTCTTCTTTCAACTATAACAACCCTCAACGTGAAGATCCACACAGAACCAGGACTTTACCTCATTTAATTCCATTCTTGTTCTCACTTTGCTGTACAAAATGAAATCAGTGGAGCTCCACCTCCCCAACGCAGAACTGTGTTGATGTCTGGAAAGCATCCTGATTTGTAAATATCTACCATGTACCACTTGGGCATAACCAAGGATGCAATTATTCAAATCCGTTCTGTGTTTGTGCTGTTCAATTGCCAGAAACCTTTACCGCAGCAGCAGAAGCAGCCTTAGCTCACGGGGCATCTGGTCTCGGGTTCGAGCTGGGCTGCTTCCCCCTGCACTGCTGTAGATGCAGCCTCGACTCCTGATACAACCAGGTCCAAAGCAATTGCTGATCTCTGAAACTGGCATTAAATGCTGCTTCTGAAAGCCAGAATGAAAGGATTAAAAGGTAAATTGTTTTTAAGGGTAATTCAGAGCACAAAGCACTGCGAGCTCGGTTAATGGTTTCACTCAAATGTTATGGGAAGTATGGTTTTCTCGTTAAAGATGGATGGACCAGTCTGGCTGGCTGCCCAGCTCCAGCATTTGCCTGCTGCTGAATTTACTTCAAGCTACTTTTCAAAACTAATGATGACAGGACACTCGTTATTATCAATGGGACAATTTCCATGAAAAATCGACAGAAATGTCTTGCGAGAGGCAGGCTGTGCTCACAGGTAGGTGTTTGGAAATAGAACCGAGTTTGACCTTCAGCTGTGCTTATGCTCAGCAGTTGTGTAAGTTTTCAATCAGCTAGAAATCCTATTTCAGTGCAGCCTGCTCTTTGGCCAGTTGGCCAGTTTAAATGGAGTCTGCACTGGCTCAGGCTGCTCCTGTCAATTACCTATGCAAACCACATGGAGGCAGGCTAAGAAATTAAGAAAGCAGGGATGCCCCAAAACTTACTCAGAAGAAAACTGTTTAAAGAATGTATTTGTTAGACACATTTTCATCAGTAAAATTCTTCCTATGTGGTACTTTGAGGGAAGCTCAGATTTATTTTATTTTAGCACCATACCTTTAAAAACAAGTCATAATTCTGGCACCAAGTCCAGCATTCCAGCTGAGCAATTTTTTGAGACATGCAAAAAGACACAATATCTTCTATTAGATGAGATAGAAAAACACAGCAATTAACAACAAACTGCTTGATTTGCAAGTTTGATGCTTTCATTTGAAAATGGACCTAGTTAACTACAGCACTGTTCTACCACAATGACATTTTTAACATAAATACATGGTCATCACACATCAACAGTTCACACTGGGAACCACAAATTAATTCTAGCAGCAGCACCGATGCTTGCATTCTCATTTTTCACTGTCACATGTGTGGCTTTAGTGTCAGAAGCGATACATCTAAGCCTTTCCCTCCCTTCCGCTTTACGTTTGAATTGTGTGCTATCATACTGCGACATAATCAACAACCTTGAAAAATACCGAGGCATGGATTTGAATATAAGTTTATGTTTCAAAGAGGTCTATACCTTCTGATCTAATTTAAAGCTCGGATCAAGCTGTACTACGATATGCTCCATGCAGCTTTAGTTGGCAAGGAACTGCATTAAAAAAAAATAGCTTGTGAACTCAAGTTTCTATAGTGCTGTTAGAGACCCACAGCTAAACCCAGTCACAAAGGCCGTGCACTATTTCAGTCTCAACAACCCTCTGTTTTATATCAGCCTGCTCAGAGCTCTTGAGCAGTCGTGAATCCAGCCAGGGATCCTGTTTTGCACAAAACCAAAGATGCTCTGGCAATGGAACAGGTTGACTGAGCAGAACGTGGGAGCAGCACTCTGATCAACAGAGTTTGTCCCAAAGTAGTATTCTGAGCAAGGGAAGAGTTTCCAAAATTCACTGGCTATGAAAATGTACAGAAGACAAACCGAACCTTTCCTAAGCAACATAATTTCCTAAGCAACCACTAGGCTTAATTCAGTTCCCTGGAAGATGTCCCAGTTAAGTAGATTTTCTAATTAAGGATATCCTGATTAAGTACTGAGAGGTCAATAGCATTCAAGTGACATTAAAAATAAAATGGAAGAGAGAGAGACAAGAAGTGTGCTTGCTAGGCCTTGTCCTTTTTAGAAATGTGGTATGGTTCAGCTGTTAATGAAAATTAAAGGAGGCTCCTGTTTTTCTCCAGGTTTATCTGTGTTAGTAATTGCAGAGTGAAGAAAATGATAGCTATGAGGTCAAATCTGCCCTTCACTTCCAAGTGTAATTCCACATGAACTAATGAGAACTGGACCTGGCATAACAGCACAAAATCGGATCTCCAAGAACAAAAAGGCTTGAAAAGACAGGCTGTTTAATTTCAAGAGAGTTGACATTTTCAGTTCATTTTTAATCACAGATGCTCCTGTCAGGATCTGCTTGCTTTAAAAACGTAGAGCAATTAAATCCCAACTAATGCTGGGCAAGCTGCCTTGCAAAGCTAAGCTAAAATCTGGCTTTACCAAATGTAAGTTCACTCGCATCGCTTCACTTCTCTGCACTCCATCCTGTGTGCTGATACCCTGGTGAGGCACGGGAAAGCTTCTGCTCACTCAGTTCTGGATCTCTGTTTGACAGCACTTGGTGTGACCTTCTTCTATACAAGATGTGGGTTGAAGAAGAATTTGGCTTTTTAGTTTACTATGTAGCTGTTCTACTGTCTTTTAAAAGTCAAGTGTAACATAGCTCTGTGTCTGAAATGCGTAGTAGTCCTCAGTTCACTCTCCAGTTCAGCTGTACATCCAAGATACAATTATTAGACAAGTGCTGCACTGGATTTAATTTTTTATTCCTCCCTGTCCCCCCCCATCTAAATACCAGCCTTCCAATAACATTAAGTAAAACTTGCAAATAATTTCAAAAATATTTCTATTCATTCAAACCTTGTACGTGCAGAAACCTTCAAGTTTCTGCTGACACAACCCACTGATCTTCACTTCTTCAGAAGCATAGTCTTACTTTTGTATTTCTATTCCCAAAGCACCAAAATTGGTGAGTGAAAAGGCCAGTGGTACTCGTTAAGTCTCCTTCAGTAGTCCTAGGTAAGCACATCCTGCAAACGAGCTATGCTTGCAAGCACAAGGCTTTATGATCAGCACCAAAACCTGGTTTTGGCATTGCTGATTTCCTTCTTCTTCACTTTTTTTTTAATACATATAGCAAATATAAAAACTAGTTAAGCAGAATGAGATGTGGCAGGAATGCTCCCCCTGTAGTTTATCTTTCGAGTTCAGACAGATGCACAAAGAGCTTAGCAAACAAAGAAAGGCGCCTAGTGCAGCCATAGCTCTATAATGGTCTGTCTTCATTGAGTTAATGGCTACCGAATCTCACTTTCTAGTGAGCACAAAAGCAAAACCCCAACGTCTACATATTTCCTGTTTATACATGAATGTCTGTCCATGACTTAAGGATGAAAAAACAAAGAAGTTGAAGCGTTTCTGCAGAAAACAGCAAGAAAGGAAATTTGTTCTTGCCTGCATAAATCCAAACACTGAAAATACCTCTGTTCTTACAACTTGCAGTGAAGACTATGACATTACAAACATCACTAAAAACAACTTGCTTTGTGGCTAGCCTGACCAAGAATAAAAGTACAGTTAAATTCTGAGAAGTGGATATGAACACATGAGCAGCTTATTTTACATGGAAGGGACAACGGTTCAGAAATGTTATGTATCAAACTTAGCTTTGCATAGGTTTGAATAAAGAGCTGTGGAGCAGAAGGTCAGAGCACCTCTGAAGAAATGAACTTTCAGTTCAAAAAGTATAGCTGGGGGCTGCTTTTGTACAGGAAACTCTGAGAGAGGCAAATCCTTATCTTCCAAGTTAGCCCTACTGTAGTAAACAGGGGCCCGTCTCACCCAGTGTTAGCCCTGGGCACATAAATAAGTCTTCAGCCAAGACTTGCTCCTGTACTCAGCTTGAGTTTCTTATCCCTGAAGACTTCTCTGGTACTTTGGTAAGATGCTTTTCCTATAGAAAAGCCAAAGGGCTTTTCAAGTACACCAGTCATCTCTCCCATCCTCTTCCTCTGCCCAGCTGAGTCCTATCTCCTCTCAGAACCCAGCTTTCCTAACCAGGTCTAATTAAAAAATTAATTAATATGGGGTAACACAAACTTTTTAAGAAAGAAAAAGTACAAGCGATAAAAGCACGGGGGAGAAAAGTGTATTTTGAAACACAGGCAAAAGAAAAACAAAGCCAAAGCCCAAAGCTCTGATTCGGTGCTGGGGCAGAAATCCTCCCAGTACCACCCAAAGGCAGCTGGAGGCAGGGGCAGGCGTGCCCACCCCTTGCTGGCCTGGGCCATGTGGTACCCAGAGCAGAGGTACACAACGTAAGAACAGTTTACCCTGCTTAGGTTTCATTTTACTCCTCCAGCAGCTTAATGTTTTGCAAAATCACAATTCGTTGGCTTCTTGTTTGCTCCTGGGTGAAGTAGTACAAATCAAACCTTGGCAGACTACATGCAAAGATTTCCTTCCCTACTTGTGCTTGCTCACACAGGGCTGAGGTGGCTGCTCCAGCAGAGAGACCTCCAGCAGTGCCTCTGTGCATGGGTGAAGGGCCAGGGTGCACCCTCTGGATGGCACAGGACTAAATCGGTGTCTCCAAGTCCCTGGCTGAGCATGACAAACACCACCCCGAGGGAGCACAGCAAATGAAGTAAAACAGGGAGCAGAGACAGGGACACAGAGCCATGGGACCTTCGAGCTCCAGCTTAGTACCCCTGATGCAGCGTGATTCGGGACCAGGGCGTTAGCCTGGGTGTAACTCGGTTCAGCTGTGCCTCAAATGGCTACAGAAAATCCCACTCCCCTAACCTTCAATGTGTTGTGAAGCTTCACGTTCCTGTTATGTAAAACTTGCTGAGATCTTTATCTGGAGGATGCTGTGTACAGTGAATTCCAATTGCTAATAGCATCATTAAAAAATAATTAGCTGGAATAAAAATGCCTTTTGTTGGCAGACTGCTCGAGTTGTCTGCGGCATCTTCCAGTGACTTAATCTGAATTTTACGAAACTACCCTTCCAGTAAATCTGCGTGTTAATTAGACTGAAAGGAGTTTCATTCTGGGGGCTGAATAGCAATGTACGACCCTTAGTGAATGCCCTGAACTTCTTCATCCTGAAGGACCTCGCCTGTGGTTTTTGACACTAGAGGTAAAACTACAGAAAATAAAATGTGCGAACGCTAATGGCTAATTAAGGTGCCTTCATTGCATCTCTGCCAGCCCCGATACATATCTGCAGACCTACTAGGATGAATAAAGAACAAAACATAATAGGAGGAAAAAGTGTGCTAACAGGATTTGGAGAAACCCATGCTAATGACTGCACGAACACATCAGGAGGCAGATGGGAGAGGGAGAGCTGTCTGCAGCTGCAGTTGTTTTGCAGGAGCAGGTCACAGACTTCCCAGCACCATTCTTACTGGGACTGTTCACCAATTACTTCCTGGGTTTGGTTCTGGTCTTTAGCCAGGCACTAAAAGGGGCGCTGTTTTGACTAGACTGACAAGTTAGTTACCCAGCATCTCTGACACTGTTCAAACATAAAGACATAAGTTGGTTAATTTGTAGGAAAAAAACGTGAACATAGTTAAGCATATTTGAATATTTAAGTCTATGAGGATGCACTGCTGATTCCAGCATAGTAGCAGTGTCTCAACCAGTACAGGTGAAAAAAGAAATCCCTTTTCCATTTGTATTTTAAAAACTCACTTAAAAGATACTGGAAAAGAAGAAGCCGAGGGGAGACTTGATCCCTCTCTACAACCACCTGAAAGGTGTCGGTCTCTTTTTTCAGGTGGTAAGTGACGGGACAGGAGGAAAGGATCTCAAGTTGTGTCGGGGAGGGTTAGATAGGACATTTGGAAGAATTTCTTCACAGGGAGGGCAGTCAAGCACCAGAACGGGCTGCCCAGAGCAGTGGTGGAGCCCCCACCCCTGCAGGTGTTTACTGGAGGTGTTTGAGACACAGCTGTGGCACTACAGGACAGGGCTCAGTAGGTCACGGTCACCCTTGGACTTGGTGACCTTGAGGGTCTTTTGCAACCTAGATGACTCTGTGACTCTACTGTTTCAGACTTCTTAAAAATTATACTACAACCCATAGCCTTGGTGGGAACAGAAATGTCACAGGGCTTGGGGAAGAAATAGAGGATGGGTCCTGAGAAAAGGTGTCCCTTGGAACTAATCCTGAATTCCTGTAAGAAACGATGAGGGGGCTGGCTACACTACAAAGGGCAAGCACAACTGAGGTTGACCAATTAACTCATATGCTAAAATACAGACAGGGAAAATACAACACAGTGCAGAGAAACCAAGAAGCATAATTGGTTTTAAAATTCAATTAAAAATAAAGAGAAGAGATCAGCATTCACCCAGCTTTAGAAAATGACTCCCATGGAAACCATTGCTTTTTGTTTTAAGGGAAAAAAAATCACATGTTGCTGCAAACAGAGTATCATTTTACGGGTCTGCTGATTTAGGTGTTTTCTTAGCCATTAACAGGGGCAAGACAGATAAGTGGTGGGGGAAAACAAAGGTCATGAAACTCAGTAAAAAGAGAATTCATGGCATTAAAATAATTTTCAAATCAAAGAGTTCCCTTGCCTCCACACATCACAACTAAACAGCAACCAAATTTGTATGAAACTGAATAAGAACGGTGGTAAATTCAGAACAGCGTTAGAAGACAAAAAGGGAGAAGATGCTGAGTAGTCAGTAAATAATTCTAGCACCACCTTTTTCCAGGCTACTCCTTTCATAAATGGTGGGTTCCCACAGCAAATCACGGTATGGAGTGGGAGAGAGAAGGAACCAAAGGACAGATGTCTCCTATGCGGTAAGAAGTACAGCTGATCTTCACTTAACTGAGAGAAGCTCTAAACAATTTCCATGACTCAGCTCAGATGTTTCCAAATTATATAAAGTTGATCTGATTTGCATGCAAGTATAAACTGATTCGTTCAGCTCAACCCCCCAAATTCTTGAACTTCATTAACAATGCATGCTGCACAAGCCCTGTGAGCTGCCAAGAAACATCCACAAGGTGTTCGTTTCAGTCCCGTTGGCGTATGATCTACCTGCTGGAGCAATGAGAAGAACGCTGCTTCTGACCTTCCACTTGCTGCAGGTCCTTCACCATAAAAGGGAGAGAAATAATGTAAAAGCTGGGACTTAGCTGGCCTTTCTGATGGAATACGTAGATGTTGTTGTAGTGCACAGTTATCCGCCTGGATGTGAATGCTGATTAGCACTCGCACTGCTCTAATAATATACCTAGTGCTTTAAAAGCACCTCTAACAAAGGATGCTCTTTGGTTCCAAAGAGGAATACAGAAATGATGATTTGTAGGTATGCAAACCACCATGGCATTTATATGCTAAACTGGCACAATAGTCACGGCTCACATCTCTTGCTGAATAGTTAAAAAACAAACAAAAAACCCACGCAGTAATTAGTTAATAATGTCTTGCATATTTTGATGCTGTATGTCAAAGACAGGAAACTTGTTGCTTGTAATTTGTGGAACAAATCTTTGCAGCTGTCACTATGCCAGGCTGGTTGATTATTTTTCCTTTCAAAACAAACGAGGCAGCATGACGCACCGGTGACAAAAGAACGAAGAAATGCTAATTCATAGAAGCAGTAGTCTAAAACCTCTCTCCTGGAAAGTGGCTAGAGCAGCTCTGCAGCAGCGCCCATCATCACCAGCATCGGACTCTGACACAGCACAGCACATGAACAAGCAATGTAGCTTCTGAATTATGAGGGGCTTGCTTCAGATTAAGCACAGTGCTGGAGCAGCACCGCAGTAGGGCACCACCCACCCCATTCTTTTGTTTTTATAATTAATACAAACTCTTGGAGTTTACTGCAGTTAAAGGTGTATTTCCCTTATGACAAACAGCCTCTGTGTGTCTGTTTCAGAAAAGATTTTCCATTAGCACAAGGACTCTCCAGAAAGTCATTTCTCCTGGAACATAATTCAGAGCAGCCACTGAACTTTTGTTTAAAAGAAATTTAAAGGAAAACTCTTTCCACTCAATAGCATTTTGTCAACCACTTGTGTTTCTCTCACTGCTTATTACTGAACTGCCTCAACAAGAGGCTTCAATACTAGCCCTCTGACGACGACTGGCATTGAGAGGTTGACTAGTACAAAAACCCTTCCAGGGAAACTGACGGGGAGAGGATATGAAGCAGATCTACAGAAGATACGTATGATGCGAGTACTCATTATTTACATTTACTGAAAATAATTCCAAGTATTCGACCTGGACTTTGGAAGAGCATTCGGAAGAGGCCCTTGTACAACGTAGATTATTGACACGGAGATACAAGGAGCCAAGGAGAAACACAGTCGATGTTAACACAGGGGAAGCTGGAAATCAGCCAGACAAAGCAATTCTTTTCAAACCAAAGACTTTGTGATGCAGATGCCTTTTTTTTTTTTTTTTTTTTAAATGCATTTAACTTGTTTTCTCCTCTTTTTCTGCAGCCACAGGATAGAACCAGGGTTTTTAAATTATTATTAATTTATTTTTTAAAAGGCATAGTTGCCTTCTCCCAGACTTTCACAGGATAGGAAAATCATTTCCAACTAACCTTCTGTCACAAAGTCAAATTTGAAAGGGGATCTAAAAAAAATCGTACTGCGAGTCTGTTCTAAGGAAGCAGATACTGAGCCAAAATAATCCATAGGTCACACGGTGTAGAGGTAGCTTGTGTTTGTCTAGAAAGGCCGAGGATAACAAGGTGCTGGAGTGGGAGATGATCTAATGTTTATTTTTATCTCTTGTCAATCCCTCTGCAGGTGTTACAACAGATTACCAATTTCTGCTACTACATACTGCAAGAAACGTAAGTCTCAAACTAGAATTTTTGAAATGAAGGCATTTAAAAAAAATCAAAATCAAAATGCCCCAAACCTTATTTGAACCTTACTTGAACCATGAGAAGCCCAATCTTTTTTTTTTTTTTTTTTAAATTTAAATCCATCACTGAACTAACAAGAAATGGCAACGATGATACCTAATAATTCAAGCTCTCCTGAATTACTCTCGAGCCCACAAATCAATGGTGCACCTCAGACATAAAAGACATAAAAACACGCTCAAACAAGCTCACCGTGCCGAGGTCGTACCTGGCTGGGAGCAGCAAGCACGAGGCTTGCCCATGGTCAGGTTTCTGCCGACTATTACAGATAGAGCAAGGGCAGGAGAGCAAATGCCACATCCCTGTGGCAAAGGGCAACTTCGTGCCTTATTTTTGCCCAGAACTACACCCCAGCTTTCCCACTAAAAATCTCCACAAACACCACTGAAGGTAATTACTGCTCTTATGTCTGCAGATACCGGACCCAGCTTAGTAACACTAATCAGGCAAAAGCGTAATGATTTTAGCAACCAGTTTGGAGGCAGCAAGACAAGCTGAGGACATGGGGATCTGAGCTTGGCATGTCTTCTAGCAGTCTGATGAGGAGCCAGAGACAGGGGTTCCTGCAGGAAGGATCCTGCACGAAGGATGGGAGACAGGACCCCGACAGCGCTGCCAGCTGGCCCTGCTCGGCGAGCAGCTCCAGCTGCCCAGGCACTGCATTTCCAGGTGGTTGCATGCATTCCTAAAGCTTTTCTTGAACAGGAATGAGTTTTAACACGTGCTTTAGTCCTTAACCATATTCAGGCTCACAGATGCAGACAGTGCATCTCCCTCTTTCCCAACATCCCTCTTTCAACTTAGAAGCAGCCCTCTCCAGCTGCAGCTATGCTGTCCCCTCTCCTGGTGCCCCTTACAAAATACTTGCTTTATGTGAGCAAACAGGGAATTAAGCCATGCTCACCTGTGCTCCCCCCACACCACAGATGACGGACCTTGTATAGATATTATTATAACCTTTAGCAGACGTCAGGTGTTGCCCTACAACCAGCTCACTCAGCACCGTGCAGTAGCTCTTCACATTAAGCCAGCTTGCACATCGTGCCGAAGTTATAATCTAAATAACATTTAGAAGTGATTACAAGAATCAAGCCCGCTTGATTTAGATACATGCTTGTCTACTTAGACATGGGAAAACAAAAACAGAACCAAAACAACAATAACAAGGTGGTGGTTTAACCACCATCAAATACCACGATATTAAAGAATGTACTCTGAATATTTTAGTGCTTTTTCATTTTAATAACCTCTCTGCAGTAAGAGGATTTCTGCAGCTGTTTCCCTTGACATCCCAAACCATCTCACTCTGCTCCATTGAGGTTCCTCCGTTTCCGTTCAGATGCAGCACCATGCCAAATAAAGCATCTTTTGCTCATGTCATAGTTACTGAATGTCTCTGAACTTGAGGTCTAAAAAGAACTATGTTAGAATGAAAATTAAAAATTAAAAAAAGAATAAAGGCTTATAACTTGAAGTGACCTTGATGGAGATTTCTATGTGAAATACATAATAATCTGCTTTTACACACCTGGCTTATACAGCAGCCGGTTGGATTTAAGCTTTAATTCCCAAAGCCCTCAAGATAACAGCTCTCTGTACTTACAGTGAGGTCTTCACATTTATCTTTCAATATTGTTCCCTATCCCCAAACCCTCAAACTGCAAAAATGTGACCGATTCAGGCATCAACCAGTGACCATTTGCCTTGCCAGTGTTTGATTCCACCCCCCCTTTTAAAAAAAGAAAAAAACAAACAAACAAAAAACATGTTTAATAAGGACAATTGAGAGTAACTGGCCAGGTTTCCCAATCTTGATTACTGTATCTATTCATTTTCTTATTTAACCATTGAACTCTCACAGTACAGGCATAAAGTGGATCGAGACTCATCGTGCCCAGGAAGCCTCCAAGCAGAGCCAAAAATAAATTTTAGGGACAGGGAAATTTTTGGAAGAACAGGGAGGAAGAATTTAAAAGACAACCCATCTCTCCAATAAATTTCAGGGAAATTTAACACAGAAGGTGTGATTCTTGCTTTGAGGAGGTGAATGAAAGAAGGAAA
Organism: Oxyura jamaicensis; assembly: GCF_011077185.1. Lineage (NCBI taxonomy): Eukaryota > Metazoa > Chordata > Aves > Anseriformes > Anatidae > Oxyura > Oxyura jamaicensis. The sequence goes on along the minus strand of NC_048910.1, from coordinate 7,566,234 downwards.
AAGAATCAACCCTGTGAATTCTGGGTAACATCTGCGTCCTCCGGCAATTCCTTTATAATGTGAACAGTAACATCAGCTGGTGTAGTCGCCTCTTTCCTGATGCAGACAGATCCTTACTCACTGTACCCTGACTGGAGGCTTCACGTGAACCACTAAACAGCCTTGATTTGAGACTTCAGAGGGTCCCGGAGGAGATGCCTGCACCAGTGGCAGAGACATGAAAGGTTCCAAAACCCACTTACAGTCCTCGGCAGAGGCTCTACGCTCTTCCACACTGCTAAACGTAATTAGAGTTTAGCAAAGAGTTTATAATTGATTTAATTGCTGATGCTTTTCTCTTCAGGAAGACATCTAAAACGAACTCATTTACCCCTCAACTTTCTTTGTTATCTTGGGTTATTCACTGGCATTTCCCACAAGTTTAAGTGTAAATGTGGATGTAAATGTGGAAATGCAACATACTACCTCTCAACATAGCGTGTGCATATGTGCATTGATCAGGGTTCTGTTCAGAAGCAACAGCAAAGGGTTGTTTTTCTTGTTGCGTGTTGTTTTTCTTTCAACAGCTTGTTCAAGAAAAAATAGAAAAATAAAAAGCCAACACCTTCGCAGAAGCCTGTCTTCATGAGTTGCCGTCCCTCAGTTGGAGTAAGCAGTCGTACACACCTCTTTGCTGTATTTCTCCTCTGGAAAATCCTACTTTTGGCTCTGTGTTGCCCGGGTCTCATCTCCAACCTTGTTGTAACAGTAGCCAGATACACATTTCTGGTTCAGTGCTACTTCCCCATCCAGATATTCTTGCAAAAATGCAAGTGCCAGTAGGAAATAACAAGTTAGACAACATTAGAAGGGTAACCCCTGAGCTGAAACTTAATTTCTCCCCTCATTACTCAAGCATCAAAGATTAAATCTTGGAAGACTTCTCTAAAGGAGGACAATGAATGGGTGCAAACATAACTGAAGGGAATTCATTTAAGACTCTGGATGAATATTCATGGAAAATATTTTTGCATTGTTTGCCTAGCTCTAATTGTGTTCATTAAAGAAAAACTTCATTAGCGAAGGCAAGAGCATATTGTTGTGCACAGCAGTGAACAAAATACAATCCTAGAAATAGCACTTACTGTTTTCAGAGCGGCGTGTGCAGGTTTGTCAGTTACTGGTAACAAAGGCAACATTTCAGAGTTATAATGAGCTCAAATGTTCACATTAACAATTCAAATTCATAAAAGGGACAGGCGCAGTTTGAGCGTCTTGCAAAACAAACTGAAACACCAAAAACATTGGCACTGAATACTGACAGAAAGATTCTTGGAGGAGCTAATGGATAAATAATAGAAGTACTGCCATGCATTAGGATGTACGTGCATCATTGCCTGATGATGGATGACTTCTCAGTGTTTGTGAATGTTTCTATCTAATTGCTAATGCACAAAGAAGCTCTCATCTCTGGTATTAGTGCCAGCTAACAGAAGAGGGCTCTGTTTTTCTGCAAAAACATTCTCAGCTCTGCAAACAGCTAGCACACATCAGCCATCTTGCTTCATATTGCAGTAGGCCTGAAACCGGCTATTTACTCAGGACAAAAGGGCAAAAACTAGGTTAACTTAGAAACAACACCTTCTTCTGCTGTTTTATCTCAATTTTGTGTTCCTACTTTGAGTCAGATTTTGAGCCAAGTCTCTGGATGGCACCAGCCAGCACCTCAAAGAAGCAAAACTTCCAAGCACAGTGACCAACAGCTCCCCCACAGAGATGCCTGGTTCCTCCCACTTGCTGCACTGCTGTCCCAGGGAACTCCCTCCATCCTGCCACGTCCCCCAGGAGGAACTGGGTGGCAAGGAGTTTGGAGCTGTGCCTGATGTTAGACATCGTACCGCCTGGGACTGCCATCATCACGTTCATTTGCACATTGAGTATTTCAGGTATGATCACTGCAGACCCTTCATCAGTAACCAAGGGCTGATCGTGCTGCCCTTCTTCGTGGGCTTGGGAAGATTAAACACAGCAGGAGCCACTTGACTTCTACAGTGTTAGGGCTACACAAGGCCTGTAGTGATTGATCATCACTAACACTTAATGTGATGGCCAGAATCTCACCCAAGGATTTTATGTAAGCACAGTAACTTCTGAATGAAACTGTCTGCCCCAGGAATGCCCTCAGCCTTGCTACCAAAGGCACAAGCAATGAGCAGCTCACTGTATCCTTCACACATCAGAAAGAAAGATAAGGGTCATGAATCCAAACCTGCAAGTCACTTGTACAAAATAATCTGGCATTTTCTTTGCTTTAACAACAGCATCTCAGGAAAGCCACCCACTATCATTAGCAGGTTTCAAACAAATTGAATAAATGTATTTTTTTTTTCTCTCATTTTCTCTAGATTTATGTTCTAGTTTTCATCAGCATTCAGCTCACTGCACGAGAGGACATTCAAATGACAGATTAACATCTTCTGGAGTGGAGATTTGCTCACTCTGTGTATCAGTTATATTCATGTATATTTTTGTACTTTTTCTGTAACAGGCCTCTGAAGAACAATTCTATATTTATCCCTAAATGGCTTATTATCTAGGATAAACACTACATTCCCCTCCCTTCTTTTTCAATTTTCCCTGCTGAGACTTTATATTTTCTTCTTTATAGGACACTTGCTGTATTCATCAGGGTCTGGGTGTTGCTGGTCCTTGCTCACAGTATTTCAGCTTCTGCAGCCAGTAAGTTGGCTAGTCTTAGTGCCACTTTCACTTCTCCTCCTTCCAGTTGTCATTGCAAGCAGAACATACATACAGCCTCTCAGGGACAGAGCTCACACATAACCCCCATATAATATTGACAGGGGTGGGGGAAGGAGCCTAGGTAATCTCAGTAATCTAGGTAATCTCGTTATTCAAATTGCTCCCCTTAAAGTAGTTCCACTGCTGCTTCCAAACAACTGAGGAATGACTATGTGGGGAGCTACCAGCTTGTCAGCCTAGCATCCATCCCTGAGAATATTATGGAACAAATCTTCCCAGAAGCCATTTCTAGGCACATGGAAGACAAGGCAGTGATTTGGAACTGCCAGTACAGATTCACTAAGAGGAAATCACACCCAACTGCCTTCTATAACCACATTTTGTGGATGAGAGCTTCAGAGCAAACGTTCCAGTCTTTGACTTTCAACACTCTCCCACAGTATCCTTACAGCAGAGAGCATCCTTATCTAAGGTGCCGAGATTGTGATTCAACTGGTAAGTTAAAAGATTAGTGGAAAACCAGCTGGACTGCTGGCTTGAAGGACAAACAGCCAGCAGTCTCGAGTCCAAATGGCCTCTGGGCACTGGTGGTTGATACTCTTAACATCCTCAAGTAGTAACCTGGACAGTGGGGCTGAATGTACCCTCTGCAAATGTGCCTGTGTCACCAAACCAGAGAAGCAACCAATGTGCTTGGATCTCATTCCAAGGCTGTTGTTCAGAGGGATCTCAGCTGGCTAAAGGAATGGGCCAACAGAAATCTCGTGAAGTTCTAACTCAAAATCTTGCACATGGGACAGAAGGAAGCCTTGCAACACCAGGCTTAGGACAACCACCTAGAGCAGCTCTGTGGGGAAGGAAGGAGCCAGTGTTCAAGCAAGCATTGAGCTGAACACGAAAAAGCAGCGTGCCCTTACAGTGCTACAAGGTGTTTTCTTAGTGGAAATTGTTTTCCATGCAGTATTTCTGACCATCAGTCTGGCCATTTGTTCTTCAGACCTTCACTTTCAAAAATAAACCAAGTCTGTTCTTCCCCCTATGTCTGTGCCTTCTGCATTCATCCTGCTCTGCATTCTAGCTCTCAGTGGTCAATTAATTCAGCATCTTGACGATGGGTATGAATATATCTAAAACCAGATCACCCCCAAGAAGCGCTGTGCTTCTGGAGGAGCAGCTTTATTTCTCATTGCCTGGAAGTACATGCATATTATATCCCTTGGCATGAACACCTGTTCTTACTTCATGAGCATAACAACTCAGATTTCTGAGGTCTCTTTTTGCTCGACTGCACTAAGTTCTCCCCACCATGATTCTCCCAACAGAACCAGGCTCATCTCTGCCCTGTCACTGCAACAGCTACTGGATTTATCTTGCAGTGTCTTCCTCCAAGATAAAGAGCCCTACTGTATGTGCAGTTGTAGCTTGTTATTGGCTGTCATTTAATTGGACCTCTCTAGTATACTTTTTTTACATATCAAAAAATAATCTGACCATTTATGGAACAAACACAAACCACAATTCCTCAAATCCTGAGCCGTCCAGTGGCACTCACCTTGCCAGCAGGAAGTTGCAGGCAGATGAGGTGGGACTGCAGATCTCTTGCATGGCCCAAAGTGGTTTTGGCATCAGCTACTGTGTGGAATTGGCTTAACATTCACAATTTGTTTTGTGTTTTGGCTCCAAGGGCGTTCATCTATGTTTAGCTTCTAAGACATTTACATGTTTTAAAAATATGTATTATTCATATCTATTCCCACTCACACCTAATTTATGGCAATTGTATTTTTATAACTGATAACTATACAACATCATGCAGTTGTCACTCTTTCAGGAGCCTGACTACTGTATATGTCTGAATATAAAAGTGACAAGAAAAAAAAAACACACACAAAAGAGATGGGATGTGCTTGCTCTGGGAAAACAGCAAGGAGAAAGAAGGAGCGACTTAGTCTTGCTGGAAAACAGGCTACAAGTGCGCTCCACAACAAATTCTGGTGCTATGCATTTGCAGGTGGCTCCCTGTACCCAATTGTTACCCACAACTTTAGGAGATCAGAGTATGTTAATTCTAACAGAAAACAGATGACTGTTTCAGCCCTCTCAGAGATCATGATTTGCCATCCCAGGTATCAGAAGGCTACTACTGAAATCAGCTGAAGCTGCAAGAAACAATAATTTTATACCATGTTTTCAGAATGTAGTATCCCTGGTTTCTCTGTAATTGCTTTTGTTCAAATACACTGAAGGATGAGTCTGGAGGAATCAGTATTTTTAAGACATCAGGAGTTGGTGGGCAGTATCCTGACCAAAGCACACAGAGCAGCCCCACTGAGCAAGCTGGCGGGGTGTGGACACACGCCAGCACACGCCGTGTTGGCTGCGGTCCCTCTGCGTGCATCCAACTTCACTGCTGAGTCAACAGCAGCTTTAGTTTTGGCCTGTCTCCGAAAGGATATGAAGAAGAATGAAGTTTCAACACTTTTAACAATCCTTTCTTTGACGTACTCTAGCACTGAGAGGTGTGTTTTTTTTTTTAGAAACCATTCTAACATACAGTTGTTTTTTCATATTCAATAGTTTCTGTTACTGACAAATGGCAAAGTTCCCATTTCAGTTTGATGTGTGTGTTAAGTCATGACAGGTATCCATCCTTGCCAACTAGCTCTAGCATGAAAATAAGGAGGCCCAGGAGACTAAGGCTATTTCAAGTAGTAAATAATATCAATGGCTTTGAAAGGAAAAGATAAGCCTATGTTGTCTGTTAAAGAATACCCAGGTGGAAGAAAGCATTCTGTCAGATACAAGTCTGAATTAGAGCTTGTCTGAGAGCAGCCGATTGGCTGTAATGGTTAATTAACAACGAGCAAACAAAAACAAAATGGTAGATAGATTGGGACCTAGGAACTTACCATTATAAGGAAATAAATGTTGTCATTATACGGAAATAAATGTTTTCAACAAAAAATGTTGTCAGTTTTTACCCAAGTCAAGCCTGAGAAGATTCACCACAATACCACCATCGAGAGGGCTCCCAAAGAAGAAGTTATACCACGATAAGTTCTTGTCTACCTGGGGGCTTTCGCTGTGTCCATTGGGCTCAGAAACATGTGATGGGTAACAGAACCACAGGATTCCAGGAGAATGAAACAGGAGAAAACCCTGCAGTTACATGCCAGCCCAGACAGGTTGGAGCCAATATTATGAAACAAGGGAAAGCCTGCGGGTGACTCTTTCATTTACAGCACTCCTTAGGGTGTTTACCTAGCCATAGGCTGCTTCTGGACACTCTCATAGCGGCTGGGACTCAGGGCTCTTTTGTCTCTACCAAGAGGGAAGAAATCAATGGCAACACCTATAAAACTGCTCAATGAGAAGCTATTTGTCAGAATTTGGCCCTCCCGTGTCAATTCTGGGATGTTCCATCCATCAGGCAATAGGTGTTTTGTGGGGGTTAATGTGCACGGCTCCCATTAATCATCACAGGTGCCGTGTATATGGAAAGAACAAATAAAAATACCAATACCATTCACTTGGCCTCTGGGGATCAGGGTTATTTCGTCACTCCAGTGTAATTGAGAGAACCGTACCCACGGTGTGAGCATAGTACATAAATATACTTCTTGCAGATAAAGAAGTTTTGATTATTTTTGCTAGGGCTATACGTAACACCACTTTAAGTTGGATTAGATGTCTCTTCTTGACAGAAATATCACCAGACAAAAATCAATAAAGCTGTTAAAGAGCCCAATAGATTTATCACCTACATATTACACCTGATATTTTCACGTGTCCCACTCTAAAGTGCAAGCTTTTGTCTATTGGCATTTTCCAAATGTGAGAAGTTAAAGATTCAAAAGCCAGCATTTCAGGAAAAGGGAGGGTTAGTAGTTAAATCAAATCAGACTCGTGTTACCTGATATAACACAATCATGTTCCAGCAATTACTTTGTGACATACTAATCTGTGAATCAAACGTTCAACTGCAACATTTTTAAATGGCTTTTTAGTTGTCTGCATGTGTTGAAAAAATAATCAGCCAGGGTTGAGTGGGTTTCTGGGTGGCTAGCATGCCTTTCTGCCTTCAAGACAACTTTTAAATTCAGATTGGATAATAAACAGAGTCAAAAATAACTATCTGCCTTGGAGTACTGCAAAACCAGGAGAAACAGTTAAAAAAAGTGACCCCACATTGGCTAACTTGTACCAACAGCAACTGGACACTGGGGTAAAACCCTGCATCTATGCATGAACACAAGGAAACTGCCTCAATCTGCACCAAGAGAGGTTTATATTAGATAAAGAAAAATTTCTTCACAGAAGTGGTGGTTAGGCATTGGAACATGCTGCCCAGGGAAGTTTTACCACCGTTAAGTCTTATTTTGAACTTGCATGAACAAAAGATCACTGCTGCTTTATGAACATATGGATCTAAAAGCAAGCTTCCACCTTGATCCTGCAGAAGAAAATGGTTATTGGTTTAACCTACAACACATTCAAGTCAAAGTCTTGCTACTTACTTCCAAATTTTCACCTTTTTCTTCACATCTCCTTCTCTAGAAAAACTAGCAGAAAAAAAAAATAAAAGCTTAAGCAAAACACCTGTGACACTTAACTGGTCACTGGGAGGTAAGGCAGCTCCAATACAGCATGCTATTAAGGCATCCTCTTCCAGAGCACAAAACGTTCAAACACCCAGACCTCACCCCACAGGAGAGCTATTACTGTGCACCCACACACTGACAAACCGAGGCACAGCACCAGGGAACCAACCTGCCCAGCTCACAGCCGGGGGCACAGACAAGGACAGAATCCAGATCACCATGCTTCTATTCAGAGACATTTTTCCTCCAGTAGATCAAGTCTGTCACCACTATGGGACAGACCCTCCCAGACCAGACAAGGAACACAGTCCCATCCTTATCCCCACGTAATGTTCGGATGAAAAAAATCCATTAATACTACCACAAGAGGTAATATTAAATTCTGTAACAATAATACAAACACTAGAATTAACACCTAAACTCCAAATGCAATCAGCATGCTAATTAAGTGCACTGCATTGTGAAAACCAATCCCCACTTAAAAGTGATTAAAGACTTAAAAGAGGAAGAAGGGATACGTAGGAACTGGGGGGGAGGAGGGGATGCTCTTCTGCTTTTACGCACACAGATTACATGCCATGCAATGAGGGGGTCAGACACTGAGCTCCCAGACCATTACCTCAATCATTAAGCATACTTTTCCTGGAAAAAAAATTGTTTTCAGGTGAACTTCTAGCAATCCCTTTAGTCTCAGCACTGTCCATCTTCCTTCATTTTCAAATCTGTGTTACATATGGTACATTGATTTTTAAATGTCTCTTCCAAGAGCTTTCTTTATATAAAGTTCAATTAAGCTCACTATGCAGGATGAAGGTGTCATAAGCATTAGCCAGACCACGAGAAAGAAAGAAAAAAGGTTAAAAGTAATAAAGCATAAGGTGAAATAAGTAATGAGAGCAAAAATAATCAGGCTAAAATCAAGTTAAAATATAGAGTCCTCTCATCTGCAGAATTTAATTTAATTTATACTGCTAATGATCACATATTCCTTCCTTATTACATTTCCTCCATTTAACTGATATTGATGTTGTCCCAAATGTAATTGCCCTACTTCGGTGCCAACACAGCGAAGCTCAGCTTCAGTAGTTTTCCAAAAACAACTTCCTATTATCATCTTTCCAGTTTCAATAATGCAGTCTTCCCCATAATACAATATGGATGACTTCTCATTTGTATGCACAGCTCCTACATTGCAGAAGCAGTCCAGGATCATATCCAAATGTCTTATGGGCTTTTTATAGCTACAGTACATTTGATTTACAGCTACTCCAGCAAACTGTTGTACTCATTATCATTGTAAGTCGAGGCACTTAGATCCTTTTTGCTTTTCATGTCCCCTGTATCACTGCAACTTTAAGATGCTCCAGTGATAGATCATTGACAAAAAAAATCAGACTCATATTTTTCTGTTTATAATTATCTCAACTTGAGAACTGGAAGTATTTTCTAGCCACAATGTGGACAAGCACTATTTTTAGTGCTGATACTAAAATTTATGCAAAACACTCAATTTTACTACAAAATAAGTGCAAATCATTTGTGTGATAATCAGTTCCTTACAGACTCAATATATTTTGGTATTCCAATATAAATTTCAGAAACTTGAACGGTACTTTAATTGCACTGATGTTTATCTCAGATTTATAGGAACATCTGTATCCACCAGGGAACTTTTTTGTTAATTATAAGACAGACATGCTTTTGTTTGATTAGCTGACAGGGTCAGGGATTAGAAGGTAACATATCCTGACATGTAGAGATTTGAATAATAAGTAAACAAACCAACCTACAGAACACCTTTGTACACCTATACTGACTCCATTTTTAATTAGCACACCTTAACTTCATTCCCACGTGAAGGAATTGCATCCACTTTAATTTATTTTTATGCTTGTCATGAAGCCAAAGAGGAAACTGTAGAACAGATAGCCTAACAGTACCATTAGTCCATCTACTTGAATGTAAAAATGCTTGTTCTAGTAGAAGTTTTCTGGGTGGTAAAAACAAACAGGCACTTAAGTTGTCAGAAAAAGCTCTTTTTTTTTCCTCCTCTTGACTCCGTCTTCAAAGAGAGGCATAGATTTAGTCAAAAGTCAGGGAGATCGCAAACTCCAGCTCACCAGAAAAAGCATTTATAAAGGATTTTAAAATGATTTTGGGAAGAACATCTGCACTCTATTGTGATTACAAAGCAAGGCCCCCAAATTAAGGCCTGATGTATGCTAAACTGGTCTGCCATATATTGCTCCTTCTTACCTTCAAGGGTAAGTAATGCTTTTCTTATGTACATCCTGATTGCATATTCAAAGCTGCTACAATGGTTAGCAGTTAACCAATCCCTCTTTGCAGATTCTCATTTGGTCTCAATTCATAGGCAGGATCCATGGCTAGGAAGAAGATACACACTTCACGGTTTTCAGAGCCCTCATAATTTCACCTCAGATTTTGATCAAAAATAGCTTCTTTTTTTCCAGGGGAAAAAATTGTTCACCTTTGAAATATCTGGCACCCTTGAAGAAATCTTTACTTTGAAAAGGATTGTAATAGCAAAGTCTACACCTCAGTCTTTAAGAATAATTAGGATCTGTAGGGATTTCAAAGTGATATTCAGTTGCATATTTATCATACCCAAGTTAATTAGCACTCTTCACTAAGGACAAAATAATTAAACTAATCATGTTTAATGAAATTTCTATGATAGTTGATGTCTTCAAGTAAGAAATTTAAAATACATTAGTTGGACTGATTTCCTACTAGTTGGCTTCGTACTAATTAAATGTCCTTTCTTGATATATGCTGAATTCCCTTTCTTACTTCCACTACTATAAAATACAGGCATCAGAAGCTCCCAGCCATTTCTTTTGCTGTTTGCAAAAGTACTTTAAATTTCACACAACGTGAATTTTTAGCCAAGCATTTCTTCGCATATGAATTTCTTGCATTAATCTATGTAATTTCTGCATGCTCAGAAGGTTCTCTAGGCCACACCAAAATCCTGGCTTTCAGGTGAACCACCTTTTTCCCTCCGTACCCACACTTTGGCTGGTTTTGCCTTGCTTATCATCACTGTGGAAACATCCCAGCTGTTGGATGCTTCCATGCGTATCTCTGCTGAAGTCACAGCACAGCACTGTGGGGATAATGTTATTACAAACCGCCTGTCCCCTTCGGTATTTATTTAAATCCGAGTCTGTTTTTAATGCTGATATCTAAGTCAACATTGTTTTGATTTCTATCGACTCTGCAACGTTTTGTTATAGCACTGCATGGATGGATTGCTGTGGGTTACAGCAACTGCATCTTCTCATCAGTTCATGCCATCAGCATCTGCATGTGCGAATCTGTCCTCCACCTCCTTGCATGCTTTTGAAGCATGGCAAGAAAAAATCCAAACTGGAGAATACAGGATTACAACCTCTGCTCTGTCTTCTCTTGTCTAGAGTCAGAATTAAGATGTAATTTTTAGACATGGGCTGACACCTTTTCCCCACAGCACATCACCACAGGGTGCAGCTCTCCTTTAGGAGCACAGCTGAAGCCAGGGGAGACCAGGGTTGCAACACACATGGTACACATCCAAGGTCATCTGAGATTTAGGTTTTCTCCATTCAGCCATCCTTGCTGGCCTACAAATAAACTCTGGGGTCAGACCAAATTCCCTGCTAACTAAGAGCTACAATCAGAGCAGATCTTTCCTCTTTCTTAGCCATACAAAGCAATGACCCAGCAACTGGTTACGTGACTTCTTTTCTGGGAAAATCATCCCTTCAGAAAACGCTGACTAGCACAGAAAATAAAATCCAATACCACTGCAAGACAACCGTTTCAGCAAGGTTATTGATCTGCTGATTATCTTCTTGTAATAAACAGATATTTAGGGTTGTCACAATGTTCATGGACCTGTTGTCTTTAAAAATCATGTTTATCTTGGCATCAGCACGAGATACATAGAAATCACTGAATGGTAGCACAGCATTGATTTAATGGCTTTTACTTCTGTATAATATTTGTTTTTGAAAGCCTTGCGTACTTCAACTAACTTTCCTAGTAGTTTAAAAATATGCTTGGTCTATCTCTCTGCTGCACAGCACTCACAAGTGGGCTATGAGTACATGATATGAAACAAAATATTTCACCAGAGTACCTGCATGTGCTTTTCATGGAGAAGTAGAGCACACACATGATTAACACCATGCTAGTGACACCTCCACCCCACAAAATAAAAACCCATGTGCTCATTCTCCACTGTAGGTCCTGACAAACACCTCACCTTCACATTTGTATGATGAAGATGGTCTCCTTGACACTGAGATGCATTACCATTAATTTTGTGGTGTCTTTTGAATGTATCCTGCAACATAACATGGCACCTTCATATAAATTAGATGATGTGAAAGGTGGTCTGTGCTAAATGACAGTTCCCCAAGCAAGAAAACGTGGCAGCAAAAATCACCAACAGACAGCCTAAGACTGAAACCTTACAAAGGTCACTGTTGGTTTCTTTTCTCCTCAATTTATTTTGTGCTATGTTCTCCTTGGCCAGAGTAGATTACCTGGCATTGAGTTAATTAGACATTGACTTCCAAACAGAACAGGCAGAAGAGGCAAAAATACTGGGCAGCAAAAAGCAACAAGCTCTCCCACATAACTTGAATGCAAAAGTAAGAGAAAGCTAGAAAGCTGCTTTCTTTTAGTGACCCCTGGGATATATGAATAATCTGCCCTATGGTCTGTCATCTGTTGTAACATCGTCTATTGTATTTCTAAAAAAAAAAAAGTGAAATTTCAAGTTTTATCTTTAACACATCCTACACCCTTTTAACACTGAAATTCTCCAATTTGTTCAGGCTTCAGATGACCCAAGATAAAGTTAAAGATATATAGGATCTACTTTTCCACTGACATATTTGTATGATATCCACTATCATCATTACGAAATACTGAAATTATTCTCCTCTCAGGGACACTTCAGATTAGAAAGGTACGAAGTTCAAGGTTACATAGAAAACCTCTAACTCTGAAGTGCAGAAGTAGTACCGGTGTATGCAGGGACCACACTACTTTTGGAAAATGCTGCATCAACTGAGAATTCTCACTGCACATCGGTTCCCTTCCTGTGAAGTAGAGATCATGGTCCAACCCCAACCCCCTTTTTGGTTATTGTCTTTGGCTCATGTATTGTTTGTGCACACACATGTGTAATAAGACCCAAATAATGAGAGGACATACCAGATACTGCTTCAGGAAAAACAGGAGCATCCAAAACAAGAAAGTAGTAAATTGGAAAATTACCTGCTGTAATGTTCCCTATCATAAATCTCATAGGTCTACTCAGAGAATGTAAAAATGAAACCATTCACATTTCTTAGTCTTTTAAATAAGAATATTGCAGCTCTAACACGCATCATTAACCCTTAATAATTCATGCTAATTAATTACTCTTCTAATTCTACACAACCATTGTCTGATCACATTTATGATCGCATACAAGACCAAAGTAACATGAAACAAAGATTTCCACAATCACTGTCCCGAAGTAACAGACTTAAAGCAAAGAACTTCCAGTTTGTGGCACAGGCAGAATTGTTCATTTCTGCATTGTCCATGGGGAGATAATACCTAAATGCCTGGTTACTGTTTTGCTACAAAGAGATAAAATCCTTTACCTAAAAGTTCAGCCTTCATCTAGTTCCATTACCTAAAACAGCTTAAAAATATGCTGCTGTTACCAATGCAGAAATCAGCAACTGGAGTTTCACAACAATTTTGTTTAGACTGGTATCAGAATAAAGTTAAGAGGCAAGGAAATTTGCAAGACAGTGTTATATGCATTCCTGGTGCTCAGCCACTACCACTTCTTAGAAATTGGAAGATAAGATAGCGTTCAGAAGAGTTGTGCAGAATTCAGAACCCTGTAGATACCCATGTTAGGACTAAATCCATACATGCACAATCTACAGCTATTTGCAAGAACAAAGCTATATACAGATCTTGTTTCTCAGGAAGGTGGAGTGGGACAGGATAAAACAAATCAGAGCCACTACCACAGAAATAAATAAGAAAAAAAACCAACAACACGCATATTGCATCTTGGAAGCCTAGTGACCCCCTTGCCACATGAAATTACAGGTCTCGTGCAAAGCTCGTTAATGCACCTATCCATCTATCCATTCAGCCACTCTGTCAGTCCATAACGGAAAAGCCATATACGAAGTACTGCATTTGCTCTTTTTAAATGTGAGAGGCAAGCTGGAACTGGTACAGGATGAATACTGCAAGGATGAGAAATGAAGAACTAATGAAGCTGCATCATAAGAAATGCAACTAGAAGACACTGGTTTACTTATCCTACCAAAAAGAAGGCAGAGAAGTAGCATTTTTATTTTGCCACATCTTCGTAACCTTACATACATAGAGAATATCAAGTACATCCCGTCCTTAATGTATTCCCAAAAAGATGGTGGTGTTGGTAGCAATTATTGCACTTTTAGATTAGAATCTGAAGCACTAGGGAATGGGAGAGAAAAAAAACTAATAATCATCACATAACTGTAACACAACTTCTACATCCCTATTAGCAAGAAGGCAGCTAAGCATCTTCATCAGTAAGACTGAACCACACCGAAGCACTAACCGGCGCAGCCAGAGAGCAAATTCTCCATGCATCAGAGGCCAAACAGAGAAATAAGAATTTTAATTTTACAAAGTAAAGTCCCTACCAAACGCAGCTTTGAGAGGGAGAAATGGGAACATTTATTGCTAACACCCTTCAGCCAAAATCCATGTAGGGACACGACCATCTAAGCAATTTACTCGAGGTTACAAGCAGGATCTGTTGCTGGGGAAGCAAACTCAGACAAGTAACTCATCTTTCCTCTTTCAGGCAAGAACCACTTTCCTTGCTTTTCCAGCAAGGACAGAAGAGAGAGAAGTCAGGGGCCTGACTGCCAGTGAAGCAGAGCATTGGGAGCTCAGACAGACTGGCAAAGCAGAGAATAGCACACAGGCCTTTCTGATCCTCAACAGCTGTGCAGAGGCTCAGCTGGTAAGCAGACAACAATATGTGTACGTATTAGCTTGCCACTGATGGGGACACTTCCAACTCCCCTTTATTTATTTGGGCTACTTTTTTGATCCTCCCATTAGGCCGGTCATTGCCTTCCTCATTACATCACTGTCACACAGGTTATTTTCTTTGATTGGTTATCTCACATACATATAACTCATAAGCCCAGCAGGTTTGCAATGTTTTAGTGATGTGTAAACCAGAGGGAGACATTAATATGTGGAGATCACATATGCCAGTATTTAGCTTGAAGACTCATGAGTTTCACTGAGGCATTATATGAAATGGATAAATGTTGTTACGTAGGTGACCAGGATGAGAGATGTTAATCAAGCTACCACTTTGGAAAGCTGACAGAGCTCTCACTTTCTTGCACCTGGAAACTTCTGCCTTTTCATTAGTCTTTCTCTGTTGACAGAGCATTTCCACAGGGTATTAGAGGCATTCTCTGAGCAGAGCCTTGGGAAAAATACAAGAAATGTTTCCACCCCTCTGCACACACTTAAATCTGGAGGCTGTGGAAACCTTTTTCTGGGGCTGACTTTATTTCATTCACAGCAAACCAAGTTATATTGAGAAGTGTTACCATGTAAGTGACATATTAATTATTAGGATAATAACAACAGAGCCAAGGTCATTAGCTCTCCTAACGAGATGGCACATACCTCCATGCTAGTGGGATCTGGCTCTTCCAGGGAGACAAGAGTGTCATATTAAAGATCTGTCAAAGAGGGATTGAAACAGCTGCTGCAGCTGTGAAGAATTTTTCTTCTCCCTGTTAAGCACAGAGTCACACTCTGAGCCTTATCACTCAAGTTCAAGAAATATTAATTGGCTGCTGGAAACTCAGGTGGAGGAGGGACAGTGACACCGCTTAGTTTTAGTTACCACCATCAGCTACTTCAGTTAGCACCTCTGCTTTCAAGGCACTCCCCAGAGCTGCTGGAGGGGCTACCTGTCTGCCATCCATAAAGTTAAGTAGCCCCTCTCAAGGTGCAGCTCATGAAAAGGGAAACATCAGGCAGAGATTTATAACATAAACACTGTTTTGGCAAAGCAATAAAACATGATTTCTGTTGTTATTTCTCTGTGTTGCAGCAGTGACTGAAAAATCCCTTACTTCAGATCTGAATGCTCATGTGCTACACAAAGGCACGTCTCTTACACAGGAAAAAAAAAAAAATCAGCACTGGTAAATCTGAAGGTGGCATAAAATCTGTACAGGCAAATGGTCTTAGGACAGCCAATTCATAGAAGCAGAGACACGTAGAAAAGCAAAAAAAGCTAAAGAAGCAACCTAACACCCAAAGAATCATAAAATGATTGCAGCTCCCTTTCCCAACATACTCTAGTAAGCTTTAGTCCACATGAGAACAACAGAACTGCTGCTACCTTTACAGCAGAAGTAAGAACCACCAAATCCACCAACAGCACCACTCAGACCAGAGAAAAGCTTCCCTAGGAGAACAGTATTGAAAAACAAAACTAAAAATACAACATGGAAAGGCAACAACATACCTTTGAGGAACATCTGTCTTATTAAGAAACCTTGATTGTAGGCTTCACCTTTGTCCTCCAGGTCTGGCTTACAATCACAGGCAGCATTTTACTCTACCAAGCTTTACTGCCTGTGCAGCTAATGCTCTGCTTTCACTTGTATTTGGAGTTCAAAAGTTATTTCCTTCACCCCTTCTCCCTTAAGTCAGATACCTCACACTACCCCAGCTCCCCCTCCTTATTGCTGTAGCTCTTTGCAATTTCCTCCTGCTCGTCGGGGCCTGCATTGGGGGTAATTGGTGTCACCTACGTGGTACAGCTATTTTGTCTTAAGGAGACAGTCCTGCGTTTCCACAGCATGATAGGCAAGAAACACATGCTCACTTCCTTCCCCACATAACTATTTTTGATAATATTTGAAAACCAAAAGCAAATTAAACACATTCTGGTTTCAAATGTCATTGGTGTCTTGAAATAAAATCGTTGTGAAGGGGTCAGTCACATGAGAATCTCATCTTGTAGCCTGCTGTTACAGCATTTGTGGTATTTTTTAATTTGTACCTCTGCTAATCGTGGAGATGTTGAAACCAAAGGGTTTCGTCCAGCGCCAGCCTTGTCCAGGTCCTGGGGCCTCTGTTGGCCCAGCATGGCACCAGCACAATACCACAACAGGAGCTCTTCACTTCAGCTATTTTCCAATTCTTTCAGTGGCAGATACAGTAAGCTTCAACTCCACAGTTACTGCCAGGGTTTCCTTTTATCCTTCTGTGCTCCAGAGGAGAAGCTTGAGGTCCCTGTGGGCGGCTGGGTTCCAGCTGAAAGGAGGCTGTGGGGCACCGCGGCCTATGTGGGCCTGCAGGGCCCAGCCTGGCCCTCACTGGGGTGGAGGGGGCCATGCACACAGCATCTCACATGAACTGCCTAATTAAAAACTGCCAGGAGCTGTTCTGAGTAACCTCAGGAGCAGAAATAAGCCTTTCTCTGTGACACCGGCCATCCCTCTGTGAATTCAACAGCGGTGCTGAAGAACAGGGGGATCCCAGCCCGTGGGGCAGTCAAGTCGCCTCACCTGTCTGTGGCACTTCACGCAAGGGCCTTCTCTTTGGCTGGTTCAGTTTCAAGTTGACAAATTTAGTACAACCCAAAGATGTAAGCAAGTTTGGCAGTTTCTCTGATCTCATAATTTCTAACATAGACATAGGAGCAAGCTAATTCCTCTCTAGACAGGCTTTTTCTCTCTTGTGGTGTTTTGATTTTTGTAGTTTAAGTGTTGTGTGTCCTTCCTGAATCCTACCACGTGTTACTGCAGCATCTACTGGCACTACATAAATTGTCAGTCTTTCCTGTAAGCCAGTCAGTCCAAAGTATAAATGCATATGCAAAAATTATATTATTCCTGTAAGCAACTTCTGTTAAAACCTTAGGACAGAACCCAATTCTCCATGCAAAGCCGATGTGCAAACTCCTAAATTAAAAAGAAATCTCAGGCAGGTGGAAATGCTGATTTGGGACCTTTCTGGGGTTGCGGTTGCCAAGGAAACTGCTTCCTTTGTGCCCAAAGGCAGTGGCTGCTTGGAGCCTCATCCCAGCTCTGCCTGAATGTGCTGTAGCATCAGAATGGACGGGAAACTGCTAGAATACTCTGATAAAGGGAAAAATAACAACAATAATAATTGGGGCTACCTCAACAAAATGGCTCTCCCTGACAAGGGAGGAAGCAGGAGCTGTTCTTGTGAAGCCTGCGGACTGTCTGCAGCCTCCCATGGCAGGTGACTGCCTTTTACCTTCAAAGACTAACAAGGAGGCACATGGGGACACATTTTTTATGCAGTTCACTCTACTAGCTAAAGCGACGCATAATAAACTGCAAAAATTTAAAGGATATTTCTGTCTTAAAAATCACACTCCTCCCTGTAGTTTTGATCTGTGGTTGTAGAAAGCACAAATAGTTAAAAGAACTGTCAGTGAAAAAAAAAAAAAATCTATGTATTTCTGATTTATTTTTTTACTACTTTTTCCGTGTTTGCTTCTTGCACATAATTACCTAATAAGCCTGTGTCATTCTATGAGTTCTATGTACATATCATGCTAGTCTCCAAAGGTGTTTTTTTTTTTTTTTTTTTTTTTTTTTTTGGTTAAGAGATGAATTATTTCCAGTCTTGCTAATTAATTTTGTATAAGGAATAAGAAAAAGGATTGCAAACCCACAAAAGTGAAGAGGATGTCTCTCAAGCTTTGGCTTGATCTTGGTGAAAACTGCTTAGTTGCTGCAAGTATCTTTACTTTTCTGACATTGATTTACATTACAGTCATAGCAAAACAATCCTGCTTTAATGGATTAGCCTTCATTCCTTGATGTATTCTTAATCTAAAATTAATAGCACCCTCAGGTTACTTTGTTTTTCTACAAGTGGTTTGTATTAGCTTCAACATATTGATGCAGTTTCAATGCATTTAGCTAGCCCTCACTTTACTACAAGCCAATTTAATGGTCATCCTACATCTATCTGAAGTCAAAGCTAGTACAGGAGATTTACAGAGACAGGGAACATGAGCCAGGTAGGAATGAAAAGTGACACCTAAGGATCTGAGACTTCTCTTCAAAATAAAAGGCAAGGACAAATAAACAGCACGAAGTAATCCATCCCAAATTCTGTGGATCTCTAATGACAACATCTTTTACACATAAAGATGTGCTACACGGACATGGCTAACTTGTCTAATGAGAGAGTGGTCGTAAGTCCATGGTGCTGGTATGGGATAAACAATGCCACAGAACGTGATCCCATGGATTTGAACAGTTATTTGACCTTAAAATAAACCAGTAATCCAAATTTCCCATTCTACATGATCAAGTGAGGAAATCATATAATAAGATCATCTGTTGCACATCTCACGAAGAACCATTTAAAATGAAAGTAAAACTGATTAGACAAATGCATTTTTGGTCACCTCAGAAATCTCTAGTAGAAGTTATCGCCATGTATTTTAGGGAAGGATAGAAGAAGCAAAACATTCATTTGCCATTTGGCCTGTGAGAGCAGAGGAACAAGAAAAATAAGGAAAAAAAAACAACATTTGGAATAGGGCAATTAGTTCAACTTTTATTGAGAAAAAGGTTCAAAAACATTTTTAACTTCACTGGTAAGATGCAGCTATAGACAGAAATGGCTAGTTTCTTGTCTATTCCAAAGGGCAAGTGCTATGCCTTCATTACAGCCGTTTCATAAGGTCTGAGAAAATTCAAGTGATTATTTGTAATGGGAAACAAAAGGTCAGACAGCCAGCAATAGATTAATAAAATGGAGAAATGAAAATATTTTTTAGAATGCGGATTTCAACTTTTGTTTCTTCATTAAGAGAAACGCCCTATTAAAGAAAAAACTGAGGGCAATCATTAAAAATAATCCCCTGAACGAGGGTGAAAGCCAAGCAGGCAAGCATACCAGCTTATGTAAAACTGCAGGGACCTTGAATGAAGAAGCCGCTTCCCACCAGGCTGGGAAGCATCACTGGACAGGAACAGTGCTTTCTCCCTCCCAGCACCTGCTGGCAGCTGCCAGTTGCTGATAATGCACCTTTCCTTCACTCCTTCGCTGCACCTGTTTCCCTTGAAATCCTCTGAAACTCATCCAAACAGATTTTTACATTTGAGGGAGCCAGGAACTTCTGAAACCACACTAAAACAGTTACCAAGAGATAGCTGAGTCTCCTTCTTCAGCACCTTTGTGAACACTGCTAGGTAGGCACATTAGACACAAACCCCTACCATCCCACAGGATAATCCTCCTACAAACTGTTATAAATCACGGAGCTCAGAGACCGTTGCTCTAGCTTTGGGCATATTAAAACTGCTCAAACTATTCAGATAGAAGCCATGCTCCAAATCACAGAACTTCTGGCAGATCTTGTTAGTACAGATGCAGAAGTCCTTCACAGACAGCTGTTTTGACATTCTGGTTAGGAAATGGATGCCACGCGCGCAGAGCTTGGTGCACATGCTAGCTCCCTGGCAGAAGCGTGCTCAAGTCCATCTGCTGCGTGTGGCAAGTTGCCAATTCACACTGCAGATTATAGGCTTCGGTTAGATAGAGGAACACAACAAAATCATCATTTGAAAAAGAGCCTGAAAAAAACATTGAGAGAGTCATGGGGAATACTGGAGATTAAAACCCTCAGAAATACTCTTACCTTAATTTAAAATAAATAAATAAATAAAAATAAAGAGAGTAAATAATTCTGTAGAAACACTGCAGCGACCAGGTATAAATATAACCCTTGCACCATGTGCAACTCTAAGCGTGCTTGTGTGTTATTGAAGCTTCGTTGTATGTCTCTCTAAAGAAAGCTGCAGCTCTGACAATGCACATTATGCTCTGGGGAAATGTCACCTCAGGAAAACTTTTTCCATTCTCAGAATGAATCTTTCTAAGAGCTATTGGAGTTGATTCTGACTCACTTCTCCAGGTATGTTAGAAGCCCATAAAGCAAAGAGGTTGTGAGTTGTGGTCAGAGAATGAGCCCCACCAAAGCGACGGAAACACTTACAGGAATAAGTTGGTAGGAAGTGTATCCTTTTGTCTGTTACAGGCAACAATTTCTTATATTCATATCAACAATTTAAAGTACTATAACCTCACCTCCTTCTGCCCCTTCACCCACCCCAAAGAAAGAGGCATCTAGTATTTATAAATCAGTACCTGGATTTGCTTCCACAGACTCTGGGATTTCAGAGAAATGTTTTCACTTAACTACATAAGCATGAGAGGAAACTGGAATCAGTTTCTTTCAGGTCCCTAAAATCTGCCACCACATCTCTCGTTTTCTTTCTGCTTATTTCCTGGAATAATGATGTGTCACAGAGAAACCTGCTTTTGATGACAGCATTGATGTCAGAATATTTGTAACTTAATAGGGGAATTCTACCATTTTTCTAGGGTAAGGCACTTACCTAGAATGGCTGTTGCTCTTAAAAATTACTCTCCTCAGTGAGATCCTTTGCAAGTACATTTCCTTTAAAACCACCCCTCATCTAATTTTTGTTAGGAAATGGTAATATGGCTCAAGAAGACTCAAACTCTGATTTTTAAAACAAAGATTGATGGTGATTTTCTTTTATTTTTGGTATGTCAACATCTTGTGAGACATTCCATTTAGCTAAAACCTAGAAGGAACTTCAGAGCAGGGAAGCAAGTTGGCACTTAGGACACAGAACTTGAGAATGTTACTCACGTTCTACATGTGACAAGACCAATGCAGAGATGCTCTGAAAAGACAACTGTAAATTGCCATCTGATTTTGTCCTCCCCCCTGGGAGTGACAAGGGAAGAAACAGCGGATCAATATGACTGGTGGATCTTTCTCCAGCATATTGCTATCATTTAGCTGCAGATGATAAATACCGCAACTAAAATGTAAGAAGGAAAAAAGAACAGCAGAAAGACTTACTGAAAATTAAAATTAAAATTAAAAAAAGAAAAAAAAAAGAAAAGAAAAAAGATGGGTTAGGACACATTCTGACATGCTCAGATGTTTTAGGACGTGTTTTGACGTGCTCAGGTATCATCAGACATCCCAATACTGATTAATAGTCAGCAAAGATACTAACTTGTATACATGCGTAAGAAAAGCTTTGAAAATTATCAGTTAAGCGCCATCAGCATGGAGGGGAAAGAGCATGAAATGAGGGGGAAGGTATTATTATCCCTTTTGTTCTTTCTTGGCATGAAACACTGAACTGAACACAGAACAGATTATCTGCCCACTCTGTCTTTGGACCCCAAATTCCTCCTTCAACATAATATTAGTGAGGGCTCAAGAAATAATTGTTTAGATGCAGCAGGAGAGCACCCTGGGAGCAGCACCACAGGCAGCCACGCTACGCAGCTGCAGCAGACCAGCCATGAAGCTCTGTTGCTATTTCTGCTAAAGAAAAGTTTTTTTCTCTGAGAAATCACTGCAGGGATTGAATAGTGACAGGAGATACAAGTGGCAGAAATCAGACATCTGTATATGGCAATACCATAGCAGGGGCTTAATCATCTCTCTACTTATTTCAGCTGCCACACAGAGGCAACAGCGCACAGGAGAAACATCACTAACTGTCAAGATTGCAAATGAGTTTTGATTTCTTTCTTTGCTTATATAGGCAAGTTACACCCTGTTCTCCTGAGACAGTCAAATGCTTTGCAGGGATTTTGCTTGAGGGACCCTTATCTGTGGCCATCCAATCCAACTCCTGGGCAAAGGAAATCAAAGAAAGGAAAACCAAGAATGATGCATCTCCCAGTACAGAATTTGCTGCTTCCTTGTGTCCACAGGTGAGAGGAGACTGGGATTTGACCCAAAATATGAATTAGTTGGGGAGATTTTTTTTTTTTGGTTGTTTGGTTTGTTTTAAAACCAAACTGTTATAATAATATATGTTGGCATATGCTGTAGAAGCTAAAATTTCCTTATACCTTTTCATATTCTTTAAGTACAAACGAATGATTGAAGCTGGATGGTGAGCCCTGAAATAGCGTCCAACCTCATCTAAGCACAAAATAGACAAAAGCATTTCTAGGTCAAGATTTTTCTCATTCTTAAGTAGACATTGAAAATAAGTCAGATGAATCTCTCCTTCAAAGAGTCAGCTACAGAAGGAACATGAGGCAGCAGCTACCTGAGCAGTAGCCATCTGCCTGCTGGGTGGTTCCTTTTAGGGGAACTTATTCCCACTGTTCCCCAAGCTATCGCACAGACTGAAGCACGGTCGTTCCAAATCTAGCTTTCCTTTCTTTGAAGACATTTTCTGCTAGCATCTCCTTCCTACGTACCACTGGGAACATCCACCATCTATTAAAGAACACCTTGCAGAAAGGCTAACTCGGTGTTCTCATTGCTAGTAGCTCACTGAACTTACCTCAAACCTAACTTGAGAGGGACATGCAAGCCCACTTCTACCTTGTGCATCATACACCTTTTGCCGTTTAATGGTCCTTTTAATTAGCTGGCCAGTTGGCCAATTTGGTAGATCATTTTATGGAATTACAAGAGGAAACACCTGATATTTGACCTGTGCCATTGTTGACATCTTTGCTGAGATGGCATCAGCAAGATCTTTTGTAGTAGCTGTGGAAGGATGTTGTCAAAATGCTCCACACAAGCTGCCAGGCAGTAGCAGCTAGTGCAAATTAATAGTTAAAACATGTTTTGGTTTAATCAAATGGATGACCCTCCTGCCATGCACTGCTTTCCAAAAATAGCCGAACAACCATTATGTTTTATGTTAACTATTAAAAGATAATGGCTGCATTATGTAGCTAGGGTCCAGTGAATAAGCATTTCCCACGTTTATCTGATTTTGCTCATCACCACTACTGACAATTGAAAGATGGAAATTCTCTTATTTTGATAAACAAAAGATGAAAAAAACACCATAAATGCACTGAGTCTGTCATTTTCAAAAGCCCAGAATAAGTCTGATGCCCAAGCTGATGCCCTTGGCCCAAGCCAGGGGAAAAAGGCAGTGACATTTCCACAGCTTCTGGAAAATCCCAAGCCAATCACATTTTTTTTTCCTTTTTTCTTTTCAGTGATCCCCACTTCCCAGCTCACTTCCACTGTTGAAGTTGTGCTATTTAAAATAAAATGAACAATATAACAAAAGGAGCTTTATAGGGATAAGCATCCATCCTCATTGGTAGTGTGTTTTTTAGGGAACTGACTAATGAGCATAGCACAGATGTGTTCAGTGATACAGTGTTAGGTTTTTGGATAAGGACACATGAAGTACAATTTGACTTGAGATGTTTTTCCAGTAAATTTTGGACAATATCATCTATTTTTCCTCTGTTTATGAAGCCAGATTGATGCTAGTATAATACAGACTGAGGCTGACCCAAACAGTCTCTTTTTCCATGGTCTGCTTCTTTGTATTCAAGCTAACTACATTTCCAAGGTCTGATGGTATGAACATTGCAGGGAATGAACGCACACGTAGCTCCTGTGAAAGGCCACGCAAATTCTAGGGAGCTGCAAACCTCTTTAATATGTGGGTTGTGATCAGAATCAATCACTGGGCTATTCATCTGATGCTATTCAGAGGTTCCATAAAGTATGCAAGTAACCTTCATTTCAGAATTTCAATCAAGTTTATTTATTGAGAACTATGCTGTATCTTTCTGATAAAAAAAAAAAGAAATAAAAAAAAAAAAAAGGAAAGAAAGAAAGAGGGATAGCGCAGGGCTATAGCCCTCGTATGGAAAAGAGTACAGTGACAATTAAAGTGCATTTTTTTGAAGCCATGAGTGAAAAAACAACAACAAAAAGAAAAGCAAGCAAATTTACAGATAAGAAATTTGTTTAGGTGCCTCAAATACCAGACGTCACCTTATAATCAGCGAATAGCCCATGAATGAAATGACTTTAGGTACTTAAGAAGTAGGATAAAATACAGAGAGTAAGATTTTTCAAAAGATACCTAAGGGAAAGAGGTGCCAAATTTCCAATGATTTTCAAGAGAGATTAATTCCTTAAATACGTCCCAAATGCCTATCAGTTATTTAAAACTAAGAAGTAGTGGTTTGATGTTCAGGAGCACTGAGGTTCCTTTGATGAAGACCTTCTCAAAAACAGATTAGAAGAGTCTCAGTTGACTTTTTATTTTGTTTATTTAATCTGCTGTCAGTTTTTCATTTTAACTTTTATTCCTGACAGTAAACATGATTTTCACTTGCAAAATACATCTAGTAATTAAATTAAATTATCCTTACTGGAATAACCCTTCATTTCCTATTGTTCCTGTTGAAAGAAGAATTAGGCTTTTATTTCTCTCTACTTGAATCTCTCATGGAGAAAAAAGTCTGGTAAGTGGTTCAAAAGTGGTTAGAGATCGTGGTTTGCCTTCAAACAAAACAACAACCACCACCACACAAAGAAAAAAAAAGCCACAAAATTTTGTTTACTTTCAGAATGGAAACTCATTCCTGGGTTTCTAGAAGGCGGTGGCTGTTCAGGCAAGAGAGAATAGAGCAAGTCTAGGTCTAGGTAGCAGTATTATTATTTGAACTTTTCATGCTAGGCAAAGAGAAATCTACTGAAGATTGCCTAGAACCAGAAATAAGAATGAATTCATGTCAAAATATGACCCAAGGTCCCACTCATCTTGACTGTCCTTTGTAAGAATTAATTGATATTTGTAGAAGGCTTTGAAGAAAAATAGCGTAATTGTTTGCACAATTACCTCAGGAGAACAGGCTGCATCCTACTTGCCTTTCTGCTCTGAATCCGGCTGTTTGTAACAAAATCCTGGGAACCCCCTAGAAATCAGAGGGAAGTCCCTGCTTCCAAACAGGGTTCACATTGCACCTGTACTGCTAGTGAGGACTGACTTCCTAACTTACGTGCTTGAATCTAGATGCCTAAAATTAAATATCTCTTCTGAGACCTGCATCTTTTACCTAGGTAAAAGCATTAGCCTCAAAGTACAGAACTGACAAGAAATCCAAATGTGCCCATCTTACCCAATACAATTCCAAGGTTTGAAATGGGGAAACTGTGTGGCAGTTTCCTTACATTACCTATTATTCTCTAAAAATCCCACTACTTCCAAGAATTATTTTCCCCCAAGTAGCAATGAGAACAGCACTACAGTCCAGGGTAAGATGCAGTTAAACCCCCTGATATCAGAAGTGGAAACTTCAAGGGAAAAGACATCAAGAAGGGCTTTGCATCATTCCATCTAATTTTCATTGTAAAAATGTAAACTTAAGTCTCAAGTGTCTTGTTAGGAAAGTTCAGCAAATGGGAATCTTGAGCAAATAAGTTTCACTTTTGCTTGCTGAGATTGCTTTGGCATCTGAAAATATGCTTTGGATGATAGGAACGTGGTTAGGAATTTGAATACTTTTTCTTCCCCCCAGTCTTGTAATAGCCTCCTTGAGAAATGCCTTCAGACTACTGCATTTATATTACTGGTCTCAGATCATTTACATCTAATCTTCTAGTGCTGTTAACAAAAGCTGGGCTAGCATGTGCAAATGTAAATAACATTTTTTGATGTGAAATCCCAGTTTAACTACATAACAGACTTCAAAGCGGGTTTAACATTAGCAATGCCTGCCACACTGGTTATTAAACTGCTTTCTGTAAGAGTTATTGCTTTAATTTATTCATCTATTTTGGCTGCATCAAGCCCTGCTTCCCCCTTCATTCACTGAGATACTTTTTCAAAAAAAATATTTCAAAAAGGACGAAGTGATGTACAAACCACCTGATACAGGAGTGGATACAATTTTGAGCTAGGAGTTGAGATTAGGGTGGGGAGAGGGGAGAGGGTGGTGAGGGGAAAAAAGAAAAAAAAAAGGTGCTATTAAAGCTATTGTTGTTTCAGTTTATATTTTTTGAATCCCTGCCACCCCACCCTACGCATACTCTCCCATCATTTAATTTTCCACTACATAAAATAGCAAAGGAAGATAGAGAATGCTGTGATTGCTGGCTTTTTACATTCTAATGAATTTCAGCGAAAGGCAAAATGTCCAAGTCCATGCCTGCTCAGGCATTTTGACATATGTTAAAATGCAAATTCAAACAACAAAATACATGCAGCAGCTGCTTTAAGGCCCAAAGGTATGGAAGAAGCCATACTTGTAATCAGTGGTCTCAGTCACAAAGCTCAGTCACATAAAGCTCAGATTTGTTCCTCTTTGCTCAGAGGTTTAGCTAAAGAAGCAGCAGCGTCCAACAGCCCCAAGTTGCTCAACAGTTTCAGATGAAACCTTTCATGGAAAAGTCTTGAATTTGGAGGGAGAAGAGGACTCAAAGGAAGCTGGTCTTCTGTAGATGGGACTTCCCATCCCTGCCAGAAATGAGTCATTAGAGCAAACCTCATCAAAGCATACAGAAATATGAAGAATTAATATTTAGATCCTTTCAGAAGAAAAGCACTAGATGGTATATTCGTGGTTTTAACTCTCCTGCACCTCAGAATGAGATAGTATATTGTAACACACAGGTTTCCATGGTAAACCTCTAATTTCAATATAAACAGAGTATGCTAAAAATGTAGCTGGCTGGCGGCGGCTAATGGCCAAGGGCTGTAGAGATCACCTTCCTCTTCTGAAAACACATTCGCGATTATTTATTATAAGCAGAAATCAGACTGGTTGCAGAATTATAAACTTCTTAAATGAATATCTTGTCTATATTCACTGGTACACAAAAGCTGAGAATTTTGCTGCATTATGCAAATACACATTTTTTTCTAAATATATTCCACCTTCTGCTGAATAATTCCCAAGAATGTTTACTTAATGTGGCAAACTGCTTGAGCAGAACCAAGTTATTTGTATTATTTTGTGCTAATCTTCAACTTTGTAGTTCCTGCATCAGCTTTGCTGCCAGAATATTAATAACTGTAACTGAGCAACATCAACAAACACCGAGCACTCAACGGGAGGTGGACAGTCTGGATGGAGCACAGGCATCATCCCCGGTAACAGATTACATGGGAAAAAATAAAGGATCACAACTAAGTTTTACTTTTTTTAGAAATCACACGGAGATAAGAAATTTCATGATTAATTCAGCTCCACATAAAACCAAAAAAATAATCATACAAGCAAGAAGGTAACAACTACTTTCTCTTTGAGGTTTCCAATTTCAACCACTTTGCCTAAGCTGTAGCTGACTCTTAATGACAGTTCTCTTTCCCTACTCTTGTGAACAGGGAAACTGCAGTTGGCAAACTTACACAGCAGGAGGGTTGCAGAGCAACTATTAAAACACAGACCTTCCATGTCACATCCCCCAGGTAACAATACCAAATTTGATTTTTGTTTTACAAATACTAGAGACATCAGGAGTTTCTCAATTTAAAGCTATGAATTTAATTTAGATTTCATAGATCTTTTCACTTAGAGTCCAGAAATCCCAGAAAACACTTATGTACAAAAAACAGTGATTACAAATAGATTTAAAAAAATGAAAAAAGAGTTCCCACAACTCTCCTAGAAATAAAGTGGCAGCTAAGTCTATTTAGCTTCATGCATGAATGACTAGATTGGTTTGGGAAGTCAGCAGTTCAAAAACAAATTGAGGACAGCTTCCAGGCTATTCTTCAAACCTTGTCTCCCTTTTTATTCATCAAAACCCTCAGAGACTTATTTTTCTTTGCAATTTTCTTCACCAACCTGGAGAGTTTTACCCATTGTTAAACAGCCACATTCTGCTTCTCTCCAGCTAAAACACCAGCATTTCTGAGAAGAGCAGTATCATCCCTGGGAGCTGATGAAGAGACAGACAGGACAGCACAGACTAAAAATTTTGCTCCACTTCCAGTCCTAGGGCATCATTCTGCTCACAGCTGGAAAGAATGGACAGCAGTGGAGAAAAAAGGATTAAGAAATCAAGCAGAATATTTAATGCAGGATGAATTTTCAAGCAACTAATTTATTCCAGCGTTCAAGACTGCAGAATGGAAATAAGATAATGAAGGAAGAAAATACTTGAAGAGATGAGACAGCAAAAACACTCTGAGAAAAGGTGCCTGACCAATGAGATGTGTTATTGTGTTAGTGTATTTAATCAAAGTTAAAAAAAATCGGAATTGGTCTCATTATCACTGTTGGCCTTTATGAGATTTAACAATTTAACAACGTAAGATTTAACAAGTACATAAATGTATCACTGATTTTTTTATTTTTAATCTGCTGTTACTACTGTCAACATTTCAGCTCATTTGTGTGCCTGTTTGACAGCGGTACCTAGAGCTGGTCAAATACTGCAAAACGGTGTTTACAAAACATTTGAATGAATTCTCAGCAGCTGCTTGGTTCAACCATGTTTGTGCCCCTTGTTGTTCATGAATATTCAAGAGAACATGTTTTTGTTTGCACAAATGGTTGGGGAGTGGCTGTTCCTGTATGAATATATTCTCATGCAAACAAAGATATTCCTGTGGGATCAAGAGTGCTTGGTAATTCACGACGAACTGCCTGTTATTCCCTTGTTTAAAAAGTTTTGGGCATTTAGTCAGAAATCAGAAACAATAACACCTGACTGAATTAACCAGTCAGATCCTGCCACACACAAGCAGTCAGCCGCAGACAGAAAAAGAATACAAAACTCAGGTTACTGAGAAGTATGATTTGAACAAAAAAAAATCGTGGAAAAAAAAACAAAGCTCTTTCTACACGGAATAAACAGTGACCAGTCAAAATGAGTAACTCACCTGACTTTCAAAACACATCTCAGTTTAAAATCAGGTAACTATTGCTATTAGCATGTTCAGAAAGAAGAAAAAGAGGGGAAAAAACAAAACAAAACAAAACAAAAAACAAGCTAGGCTATAAGATGGTCTCCTGGAGACTGCCAGCACTGTGTCTTTATGTTATAAACTGCTCTTTCTGAGTTACATACGACTCCAGACTTTTTCTGTTCTTTGTTTCTTCCAGCAGGAAAAGCAGATAAACAATACGCCCATGAATTTTGCTCAAAGGTGCATCAGCTGCAACAAATGTGTGTAGGACTGCCGCTGCAGAGCATACAGTAAGTGGTGTAAGGCTGCTGGATCTCAGCCACAAGGCTGGGATGCACTGCCTCGCCTGTTGTGTGTTCACAAAGCTGCCAGCAGACTTGGTTCTGAAAGTTAACTCACTCAACCCACTCAGCAACTACAAACAGACTGGGAGTTTAGTTTGGGGAGGTTCCCACTGATCTTCAGACAAGATCCTTACAAGTTTGAAAACAAGAGGTTATAAAGTGCCTAAATTTGTATGATTCATCACAGGATTTTACTACACGGGAAGCTGAACTTGAGAAAGAGAGAGACAAAACACATGCTGAGTCTATTAATTATGTAGATTTCTCATTTGCAAATGAGAAAGTAGCATACTTCTATAAATACAATGAACATGGTGCAGCATCATAATGCCAAGTCAAACATCAGGGAGCAGTAACGCCTCTATAGCTGGTCCTGGCTCAGGAAGGAAGGCACCGACTGGCTCCTGAGGTACCTTCCATCTTCTTGCCTATGAGTTCAGCAAGCCCTCCTAAGAGTGACTTTCCTGAGTGGCAAATGAGCAGACCCACATTTCACATTTCACCTTGCTTTTTGTACAATATGCAAAGCTTCTGGAGATTACATCATTTTTAGAAGAGTGTTGGTTTATCATGAAATAAAGGTTAGGTCATTGTAGCTCACCTGGCAATGGTTATGAAAAATACTGGTTTTAAAGTACTAATCAAGGTGTTAAAAGGGTAGAATTAACTATATAAAAGGCAGAATTAACTATATAAAACATAGCATTGATGTACCATTGTAGACACGCAGACTTTTTGGCCACACAAAGCCTTTTTTCTGTTTTTTTCCCTTCATGCTAGCAGTTGTACATTGTGGTATCCTCCTGGCTAAAGGGAAACTTCAAAGAGCCTTTAGCAGCTCTGCACAACAGCCTCCTGCTAGCACATATCTGAATCTTAATACACCCATCTAAAGATTATCTGAGAGAGTTTAATGAATATTCTAATTTCTGCAATTAGACAGTTATTCACACCTAGGGACTCTGGAGTGCATATATATATTGAGCAGAAATTAATATTTATGCTTATAAGCATAATTACGCTGAAACAGGAAAAAAGATATGAAGATATTATTTGATTACTGACCTAACAAGACCCAACTCAAAAACTAACTACAGATTTCAGGGCATGGACTCAGTCTGTGAGGAAGATGGAATTCACCCTCTCATCTAAACCAGTTCAGTAGTGTTCAAAGTGTCCCAGCCTTTAAAGCATGGATAGCGTTTCAGGCTCAGAACTGGTATTCTTCCTTGGGATAGACATTTTTATTAGTTTATTCCTTCCCAGGTGCTCATCTTAGGGATTTTTACTCGTTTACAACAGACTTGTTTCTTTTTGGCTCAAAACTTTTCATCTGTCTCTGTCTGGAGAAGTTCAGCCCAGCAGCATTTGGGGCTTGCTAACCTTGTGCTACCGCAGCAGGAGGCACCACAGCAAAGCCACAACCCTTTGCCTTTCTCCTTTTCCTCTCCACAGTGCCAGGACTGCCAAGAGCAGAGTTATCCTCACCTGGCTGACCAGGGCTGACTAACTATAAACCCCTTGTTGACCCTTTCAAGGCTCAACAGGCTTTGGGGCAGGTGACGTACAGCGAGGGTCCTGGGGCCACTCCCCACTTCCCCTCCTAGCTCCATGCACTCTTAGCACATTTCCCATTGCGTAAAACACTGCAAGGACTCACAAGACTACGTTGTAAAAGTGGGGAGCTCACCTGTGAGCCAGAAATCAATTCCTTAGCAGACGCAGAGCCCTGAGGAGGTCTCTCCTTTTCCAGGCAGCCAAGCCAGCCTGCCTCTATCTAATCATCACAGTCAGATGCTTCATCTGTGTCAACATCCTCCTTTCAAATCCTGCTTTGAATTTCTGTTAGCAACCTGCACAAAACAAGGCTGACAGAAAGGGACAGCAAGAAGCCTTGATGCAAAGCTGTGAAAATATAAAGTACTCCCCCATTTAGAGTTACATAGCAAACAGGTTGCTCTGCAAGCAGCAGAATTAAATAGGGCTGGAGTGCTCTGGATCTGCATCTCGTGGATTGTTTTCCTGAGGTCTGATAAGATGCCAGCTCCAATTGCAGATTCTCCCCGCGTTTGAAGCTCTCCTAACATCTACCTCTGTGCTGATTATTTTGTACATAGAAAGGGGTCTGAGCTCTCCATTTAGCCTCTCCCTCAAACAGTGCTTGCAGCAATTTCTACCCAGCCACCTACCCCTGTGAAATCCACAACAGATAATTGCCTCAGAGACAGTTTTACCCTTCTGCAGGTTGGGCTGAATTCAGTCAATGGACTCAAATCATTGAGGAGAGGAGTGGGGGATAAAGGCAGAGATGAGTATCTCTTCAGTATTGGTACTTCAGGAAATTAGGTTAAAAATAGAAGCCTTGCCATAATAGAAGAAAATAGATTCTCTACTCCAGTAGTAAATAAAGTCTCACAGGATGAAGAATAGCAGTATCAATTCCTATTTTAACAAATTCAGCTGCAGGAGATTTAATTTTTATCCAAAGACACATCAGAGAAAATTAAAAGTCATTGATTTTGTTCATCTAGCTGCCTTTCTTCTCCCCCTCCCTCTCAGTTTCAGATTTCAAGCGCTTACCAAGAAAATTAAACAAAATCATTAAGGCAGCACTAGAAATCACTTGCCTCTCAGCATCTTCTTATTTGCTGAAAGGGAAACCATCAAAGAAACCTTTGAAAAGCAACAAAACATCCATACCTCAGCCCCCAGAGCTTTCATTGTTCTGGGAAAGTTGTGGCCGGCTGCATCCCTCTGTGCCCTCTAAGGCAATTATTCACAAGTGCGATGACCTTCATTTATTCCCCAGGGTCTCTCTACCCGACATTGTTTAATTTGCTCTTATTACTCATTTTGGGCAGATAAGGGGTGTGAGGATTTCTTTCTAATCTTTCTCACTTAAGTCACTGGATCCTTAAAAAAAAAAAAAAAAAAAAAAAAAGACATTTATCTGAACTATTTTAGAAAGGAGTTGAAGGAGGATGGTTTTTAGTTTTCTAAAGTTTTACTTCTAAAGACAGAGAAGACTGTCCCTTAACTAATGTAAATTTAGAGAAGTCAAACCTATAATAGAACAATTTTCAGCCCTACTTCTTGAATTGCAGAAGAATGCAGTTTTAATTCTTTCTTTTGAAATTTACTTTATGAAAAAAAAATGTTGTCATGGAATATCTGCTCATTTAACTAACTGCTGCATGCAGATTTATTTTTACTTCTGTCCTTAACAAAAAAAACGTCATTATAGCACCGAACTCTTAGGGGAGATCTCCAATTACCGGGAACACATATCCTTACAGGGATCAGCGGTGCATTATGAAGTTCCCAACAACACTCAAAACCCCTGCCCAGCTGGGCACGCTTTTACATTTTGATTCTGCCCCCCACCCCTACTTGTTCCCGTAAATGTGTCAAAAGAGGAACCTTTATCAAATAAGGGGAAAAAATGGGCCAGGTTGCTGAGAACCACCTTACACAGCAAGTTGGTAATAAAAATGGAACAAGAGAAGTCTGAGGATCAGATTTTCTCTTGGAAATTGACTTGGATCATATTAGACCCAGATGATTGCATATGAACCCAAGAAACTTTTTCTGTAATGCCATCAAATCAAGTTATTCCAGCTTCTGGCAACAACAACCAAAGGAAAAAAAAAAGGCTTATGTAGAATTAAAGTGAAGGGGAAAATGTGATGCTTCTGTTCTGTCTTTTACAGATGGATTTTTTTTTCTTTCTGAGGGCAGAACACTGGGAGATCTTGCGATACAAAGCAGCAGAATGTTTTGAATCTCTACGCTAAAAGAGAAGAATTCATATTGCACGTTTGCCTTAGAAGGCTTTAGGGATTTTTGTATGCAGCCCAAAATTATTTTATTCTTAATTACTCTGAATATATTATTTGGATTATTTCCAGCTCCAAAGGTAAAATGTTTCTTTTATGCATGTGCGTTTTGGAGCTAGGTATTAGGAAAAGTATCACTCTAATAATTCATTGTAAGAAACGAAGATAAAATTATATTTGGGATTAAAAATAACACATTTTCTACTAAATGACTGTGCCAGAACATGGCTGGAAACCCTTTACAAATTCAATAGAAGGCTCTGTGTTGTCACAGTTACTCACTGAAACAATGACAAAACTGCAGATGGAAATCCACAGAAAGTTTCACAAACCTGAAAACGAGTTCCAGTAGTGCGGCACTCAGCAGTTTGTAACTAAGTAGATAACTGAAGAAAAACAACTTTTTGTCTTAGCAGCAATGCTCCAAAGTGTTGAAAGGCTATGGAGAGTATTAGGTAGAAATCTGTAAAGCTGAGCAAACATAAAGAACTGTTCCAAACAACTACAGATCAGAAGAGGGGACTTTTAGCAATTTGTTTCCATATTACAGACACACACAGTTTATCTGCAAAGGGAAATTAAGGCTCAACATTTTTCTCAGAATTATGGCAGCTAAAAAAATATATAAAAGAAGTCTATAGCATAGCGTAACGTAAATCCAGGAAACAGCCAGGTAAAATTAAAGCTCAAAGTCAAACATCACCGGTCTGCCCTCATGGAGACTTGGTGAGAGTGAGTGACAATAACCAGGAAAATTCTCCGCCTCATTACAAGGTCACCAAATTTAGAATGATTTAGTCACAGCACTAAAAAAAAATACTTTTGCTTCCCAATTAGTCCTACAAGACAGCATGTTCACTCATCTCCGACACAAATTTGACACAGAAGCAGACTCCCTAAGATCTTTTTGATACCGAGGTTCCACTGACTTCTGTGGGACTTTGGTTCTTAAATTGAGCTGTGTCCAGGCCCCAGTCACTAAGGACTTGGCAACCTTTAGGCAAATGCATGTCCTGGCTTGCTCGACAGAGTAGCGCTGAGTACAAAACTGACTGAAGTTGTTTTGCATGCAGGGATCATATAGAAGAACCTGCAGAAAAAAAATCTCTAAAAAAATGTGTCAAAAGCATTGAAAAAATCACTATCTCAAGTGAGGTGGGGCTGCTTGCCTTTCTTCTCTCTGAAGGTGAATTGGTAGAGAAATGAACAAGTATCTCTTTTATCTTCGGGTTGGTTTTCACCCTTTCCCAGAAGTGTAGCTTCTTACTGACAGACACACACACACACACAAAAAAAACTAAACTGA
This sequence comes from Oxyura jamaicensis, assembly GCF_011077185.1. Classification (NCBI taxonomy): domain Eukaryota; kingdom Metazoa; phylum Chordata; class Aves; order Anseriformes; family Anatidae; genus Oxyura; species Oxyura jamaicensis. The sequence goes on along the minus strand of NC_048910.1, from coordinate 7,531,602 downwards.
AGGGAACTGAGATGACAGCACAGCCCTAGCTTGGTTGAAGCTAGGTTTGATGGCACTCAGAGGAATAACAGTCCATTCTTTTTCCAACAATGAACCCAAGGAGGAGTATTCTGTATTTTGTGGCTAGAATTTCACTGGGAGACATCCTCCACGTGTGCTAATCCTCCACCTCATGCCTGGGCTGAGCCCCACCAGAAGCTGACCACAGGACACAGGCAGGACCCCAAGCATGAAGGTTTCTCAGAGAAGCCTCCCGAGGCTCTACAGCCCATCAGCCCCAGCCCCAAGCCTTGCTCAGGCTAGGATCGATGGCTCCAAGTGTTGCAGAGACATGAGACTTCTCGGTTCCTTCCAGGTTATCTGAACAAGGCACCAGTGAGAAGCAGCATTTGGCCTCCAAGTTTCTCTGTTTTGCTTTACCAAATTCAGGCCACACAATGCTGAGAAGATACAGCCACTGCAGCACGTTTCACACAGCAGGTGGACGTGCTTCTTGGCAGACCTGCAAGAGCACAGACCTTCCTGTAAAAAAACATCCAAGAAGCATAAATAGTGTAGGAGCAAACCCGTATCCCATTCCTTGCAGCTTTACGTACAGCTCTGTATATGCACGTGCAGTGCAGAAAACCATTGGCAGGGCATCATGGCCTGTAACACAACCGTGAAACTGCACTGTTGGTAAACGGGGGTTTGCACTCACTTCTGAAAATCAGCACCAGTTCCCTCCACTGGCTAACAGAGAATGACGGGAGCATTTTTGTTATTATATCTGGATTTTAACAGTCCATGTTTCAGAATTATTCTTTTGGAGTAAAAGGTACTCCAAACATTATCAGTTAGGCTTTATTAACGGATGATTATGTATTAAAAATGCATTGAAATCGCATTGTAACTTTAATAAAAACTCCAATGTAATTACAGTCTTTGTAGTGTAAAATTATGACTATAACACAGTAATGAATTAAAGATGAGAAATCGGAATACAGACCAGTTGGTAGTTAGATCAGGTGTTTCTATACTGTTCTCCTTGTGTTTCCACTGCCAGGAATAGTGCCTGGCTTTCCTTCACACCTACCGGGCTGAGAGTGCCAAATCTGGGAACCACCAGCCTGTAAATAAGTACCAGAACAAGACCGGTGCTCTGCGCAGCCAAACACGACGTGTCTTATTGCCGGCTTTCCCAAGCAGACCTAACACCTGTAATTGCTCCCTGCTCTGCACTTCCCCTTTGGAAAGAGCTTCCTGGATAATTTGAGGCTGGCAGTTTTCCCCACCATAATGCAAGCATGAATGGAAATGCTCGTATAAAAGCACTGCTGGTTAGACAAATGTGTCAATTTTATTTTAAGTGGAGGAGAAATTATATAAAAAAGAAAAGGTGGGTTGTCCCCCCCTGCCCCCTCTTGGTACAGATATTCCAGTGTACCAGCGTATTGCAACTCTTCAGCTACAAATCCCAAAAATTTGCTTTGCCTGGCGTGTTACTGGCTGTGCAAATCTTTGCCATCTGTTACACTGTCTAACTGCAGAGACAAAACTAGCATAATTTGCCATTGTAGCATAATAACATTAGATCAATGATTTATGGGGCCTTGAATGTTCTTTACTCAGAGCTGTGTGCTTTTGTTGGCCTTTGCACCTAATTCAAATACAAACTCAAACAGAGCTGCTCCCCTCCCTCTAACGCAGTCTCTCACGTCCAACACAAATCCTCTGGTATCAGCTACAATATCAGTGTGCATGCGACCCCCAGCTTACAGCGTAACAAATCCAGGATAAGGATGCTATTAAACTCTGCTAGCTTGGAATACATAAATAATTCACATCTTTCCTATAAATATTCATCCCCGTAACCTCAGTCACCATTCAAATAAAGGTTACAGTCTTCATCCGCGCCCATTTACCATATACCAACCAAATCAGGCAATTTTTTTTTTCAACTGCCTTCTCTAGTTAATTTGTATTTTCCTTAAAATTCAGATTTGCCGTTTTCTCACAGCAGTTAAACAAGGAGACTCAGGATTTCACTTTAGCTGTTTTTTTCCTTTTAACCAGTACTTACCCATTGGGTTCACTGGAACTACTGCAAACTTGCATGAAAATGAGAGCAGAGTTAGGGGTCACATACCTTGGTTAGTGTCTCATTGTTTTAAGTAAAAACACCATGATATGATCACAGCACAGTGCAAACACATTTGAACTATAACACGGGATAGAAAACATCCATGAAGTTTCCAAACCCCTCCTAAATGCACTGACACAACATCTCTTGAAAAAGAAAACACCCACAGCAACATCACCCTGAAATCTGGCAGCTTTATAAGCCAAAATTAGACTTCTCTCTCCTATCATTGCCTCAGGAATAGGAAAGGGAAAACAAGGGAGAGAAGCAAGGGAAGTTACGAACACTCACTAGCAAGAAGGGAACAGTCAATCAGTTACAAAATGACTCCCTGCGTGCTGCAGCACTTTGGTGTTGCCAAAAAGCCAGCACCAAAAAGCATCCTGGGAATAAGAAAATCCCCCCGAGTGGCAAGCCTTTTGCTGAGGAGAGATGTTATGAACCATAAAAATTATGTGCTGCTTCTGTTTCATGAACATTACATAATTGCTAGGCTAAATAGCCAGAATAAACAGAAAATGGGCATTTTTACTAGGCTTCAGAAGAGTAAAGCCATAAAAAGAATAACTCTGAAATTTACAGGAGAGACCCATTTCAGACCATATGTTGGGAAGGATCTTCATCCAAATGCATGAGTCAGTGTGTTAGCTAAGTGTTGCATGCAGAGATCGTGAGTTTGGGCCTGTTTGAGGTTTGGGTTTCCTCAAAGCTTTCACGCTGGCCTGCTTTTATCCTCCAAAACATGACACATCTACTTCCCTTCCTGCATCACGATTTTTTCCTCAGCTTTGCACTGTGATTTGAAGCAGAAGAAAATAACTTGCTTGAATTGCTCATGGTATGAACACTTCAGCGCACGTATTTTTTTTTTTTTTTTTTTAAGTATTGAGCCTTAATTGCTTGATTTTGCTATCATCCAAAGCCACATCACAATCAGACTCGGATTACCGGCAGCCTTAGCTGTCCAGGTATTCTGCAATCCACACCCCTAGCTTTTTTATTTCACTTATCTCTTCTGACTAGTCACTTGTCTCTTATTTTTATTTGTTTTTATGGTGTGATTTATACACCTTATAAAATCATCATTTCAAACCTGCCTGTAGGCAACAGCTGTATGACTGGGTAATTACCACTACAAGATGGCAATGTTGGAAAAAGATATACAAAAAAAACCCAACCCACCAACCAAACTCATCTGGCATAATGAGTCATTTATTTATTTAATAGATGAAATTAGTGAGGGAACAGAACACAGACAATAACGAGGGTGTTACAAAACTCTGCCAAGCGCTACCCCCAGCTCGGCGTCTCCTCCCATGAACAGAAACTGCCAAGTACAGCTGGCCCCAAAATGACTGTTCTGATTTGGAAAAAAAAAAAAAACCAACCACACAACAAATACCAACCGAACAACCAGAAATGAAACTTTCCAAAGCTTTAAAAAATGTTTTTCTTCCATACCGAATATTGGAACTTTTCTAGAAGTTGGGAAATGATTCTCTAGACATATCAGGACCTCCAAGCCTTGTCATTAAATTGGGATCCTGAGTGTGAAGGATGAGCTCACCTGGGTTACTGGGGTCTGCACGCAGCACACAGTGCCTTGTTACATTACTGGGCACACATCTCTCCTGCCACCAAAGCGGTGGTGCCCTCACATCAGCTAACACATCTGTGGGTGGTTTAGCTGTGACTCCAAACACTGGTGCTCAGATGGCCAAAGGTGTTGTCACACCAAATCCAACCAAATCCACCTTCTTTAAGCAGAACAAACGTTTTTAAAGGGAATACCCCATTACACTGAAAGCAGCCTCAAAGCCCTGCTGCCTGCTCTGCGGGGGCTGGAGACCTGTCCCACGGCCCCAGCAGGGTGTATGAATTCCCAGGATGTTTCAGGAATGTCCCTTTTCATCTGCTCTTTGCTCTTTGAGGCTGGCTGACACTGCTCCTGAAAGAAGCAAGCTCTAGTGTTTCTACTCACATAATGTGGCAAGATTTTAATAAATAATAAAATAAAAATAGTGTGTACGCATTCTATAACTCAGGTGAATATATTCCAGGCATGAAAAACAAGCAGAGAACTTGTCAAATTCAGGCATTAAACCCTTTATCTGAAAACTGAATGTAAAGAGCAAGAAAAAACATTCACTCTTTTTTCTAATGGGAAGCAATTTCACTGACAAATAATTCCAGTTTTGTTTGCCTCTCTCAGTTTCAGCTCCTTGAAACTCTCACATTCAAGCTGGATTAGGGAAATTTTATTTGCAAAATTGAAAATGCTACTTGAGACAACCTGAATCTTTTTCATCCGTATTTCAATGCAGAAAGCATAGCAAGACCTCTTCTTACAGTTGACCAAAATCTTCCCAAAGCCTCTGCATATTAGACAACCTTGATAGCTAAACAATATGGGCTTTTCCAAATGATTCTGGCTGTTGAAAATATTCACAGCATCAATGACAAGAACACCCCAAAGTGTTATTTAGAAGCCAAGCTTTTACTGACAGGGTAGAGCCCAGGATCTGGCAAATATGCTTAGAAAAAAAAAATGAAAAAAAAAAAGAAAAAAAAGCAGCAGAATCATTTTTCCCCTCATGCCTGTATGGCTCTAAGCCCTGGCAACCAGCTCTCTCCATGTGCGAGCTTCAGCAGACTTTGCGCTCCAACTTGTTAATCACTTCTCTAAACGCCACGCACTGAGCTGGAAGAGAGCGTCGACTCCCAGCACCTGAATTAGAAATGCGAGTGTTTATCCATCTGAAACTTATTTAGACAGACATGAAAAACTATTCAGGACTGATTTCCCATGAAGGTTAGGAGGCTGTTAAGATACCAGATTTTAAAAGGGAAGAAGATGAAGTTCTACTCAGTGCCTTGCAAACCCTCGAAGTGCTCCTGGAAGTGGCCTTGTGACTTACTCTTTGAGTCCTCCGGAGTCTGCTCATTTGGGGAGTTTTGGAATTCTACTACAAAAGGTAGGGGAAAGATTGACTTGAACCTGAAGCACAGGAGAAAGGCAGATTATAGGGAGGATTCAGGTGGAAGAAAAAAAGAAAAAAAGAAAGAAGGGAAGAAAGAAAGAAAAAATCTACACCATTAAAAAATATAGGAAGTTCTCCTCCCCCCTGAATTTTAAGGAAATTCTTGGTGTGTGTGTGCATCTGTGCGTATGTGTGCACACATGTAAAAGAACAGAATAAATAATTCAGCTTGAAACTAAAATATTTCAAACGTATCAAATCAAAATATTTTCACTGAACCAAGGTGAGTCTTTTGGGATTGCCAAGTTAAAGAAACCATTTCAGATGGTCTTTGTTCTGATTTCAGATTGAAAATAATGGTAAAATCTCTGCAAATTTCTTGCAGGGAAGAGGCATCTTTCCTGACTTTCTCAGATCCAAAATCCTCTACAGTTCAGAGCTCTGCTCAGAAGAGACCCTCTATAGTCACTGAGCTGAAAGTAATTGCTCAGCTCTCCAAGGGTTCAGCTTATTTTTAATTAAGCAACACAATAAAGTGTAACATAATAATAAAAGTGTCTACGTAACAGGTATTGATTATTCATTTATCATTCGTTGGTAACCTTAGGCTTTTACCACAGGACAGTGCTGGAAAATTCATTAAAATAATACTGAATTATTAAATTACATTGATTAAAGGATGATTTGAGGTCTAAATGCACTTCATAATTCTTCATGAGCAATATAGAGTTGAAGTGAACCTACTCTTTGAAAAGTAAATTCCCCATTACAGTGAAAAAGAGCTGGTATTTCTCATTTTCCCACCAGTCTGCCTGATGGCATACCCCTTTCTGTTTTAATGAGTCACTGGAACAAGGACTCCTCCTTTTAATAGCTGATTTAAGGCGGAACTTCGAGGTTTGACCTAATCTGCAGAAACTGGAAAGAGGAAGGGGAGGTACAGTGTTTTTAGGGTTTCACCTTTCTATTACTGAGACACTTTCTGGCTTTAATCAAATTTGTTTAGGGTCAGTGAGGTTGTTATTACGATTAAGGGCATTCTTCATTCATGCTTTATCCAGCAAATGCTGCAGAATAGCTGTGTTAGTCAAATGTGACTTGAATGTAGAAGTCATTAACCACTCCTCTAATGGACCAGCAGGCTTTCAATTAATTAATATGAAGAAATCACTGGGGGTAACAGTAGAAGGACTTCAAGCTTTCAAATGAAGTACTGAGATATCAAATTAAATGAGCAGCACCAACAGTTAGCAAACAGAGACTACTGTGCTTAGGAAAGCTAGAAAATAAAAAAATATTAAAAAAAAAAGCATGAAGTGAATATTTTTGCCATGTGAACAGTTAGTAGGAAATGTATTCAATTTCCCCAGGGTTTGCAAATCTGTGTGTGCAGAGCAGAACTTGTCTTTTCTCTTACTGAAATACTGCTGCAGTTTTAGGACTTCTTAATGGAATGTGGCTACTTCAACAAACATTTCCAAATTCCATATATACCTGCACAGACACACAAAGATAAAGCGTGCATGGGTGTTCTTCATGTGGCAATAAAGGTATGGTATATGCAAATTTCATCCAACAGATTTGGATTATCACAGAATTTCTCTACAAGTCTCTTTCTGCCCGTACAGTGTAAAGAGAAACTCCTTTTGAATGTTGTACTTTTTATTTGTTAATTGGGATGCTTTGTAACACTTTCTCAATCTCTGTACATCTAACTCAGCTTCCTTTGGTTTAGGTTCAATGCTTTTTTGATCTGAAGGAGAAATTGTTATCAGTAGAGATTATTTTTGCTACAGTCCTGCCTGTAATCTCAATTTTCTGAAATCTGCATGAATCACATTCTGTCAATCGAAGGCAGTGAGCACCAAATAGCACCACGCACTGCGCTACTGACTTACTGTGTGACCTTGGATGAGTTATTTATTTCATCAAGAACCCAAAAGAACAATCAGGTTGCTGAATTGCAGCTATTCCACTTAGGCCTCTATGGGAAATCATGCATTTTGTCAGCAACACTTAGGGCAAAACTATTTTCTCATGAAGAGTCTTTAACTATATCTAGCACAAATGAGAGGCAGAGCAAGTAGCTTTTATTAGATTATTATTAACTTGGAACAGCCTCTGTTGAAGCTGCTGCAAGGACTTTGGGAAATAGGACAGACAGAACAGTGGCTTTGGACACAACATTACGGTGTTGTCGGCTTCCCTGAGAGTAAAGAGCGGAAAGAAGTTTGTGGAAGAGCAGAATGGCCATATAGCATTTTACAGAGGATGTTAGACCAGATTCATTGGTACATGCTGCCTTTATATCTTTGGTTATGCAAATAAGTTACAAATGCAGCCCATTAACTAGTTAGGTTAGGTTTACAGCCACTTGGAATCGGTGGCATGGCACAAAGCAGCTGGAGAGAACAGATACATCTGGCTGCAAATTCCTTGGCCATTTTTTGTAGTTTTTTTTTTTTTTTTTTAACATAAACAAACATTTACATTCCAGTTACTGAGAGAAAAAAGAAAAAAAAAAAGTCCAGGCCATGAATTACCAAAGTGAGAATCAGGGTACCTGGGTTAAGGTTTTGCCATGGACTTCTGTTGCTCTTGACTTACCATTTTGAACCTCAGTATCTGCTTGTCTTGTAAGGATAAGGGTTATTTGAGATTACAATGCCAACTACAGAGGGAAAAGGCTATCTACATGTTACACCTAGACATGAGGCACTGAGTCAGTGGCGAGAGGTGATGTGTATTTTATGATGTGAACAAGACTTCTAAAATGTGGAGCGCAAATTTCTCTAAAAATTTCTAAATAACCATCACAGACTTGCAAACTGGAATAGACTCCAAGGTTTCAATCTGGAGCTGAACAGCAAACTCAAGTATGTGAAATTTTGCCAAGAACAACTTTCTGAGCTCCAAGAGACCAGAACTAGTGCATGATCCTGAGAACGTAATTGCTCTTTTCTGTTTGCAATAAGAAAAGCTGTTATTCTCAAGAATGCTGAGCCTCACCAGATCTCTGCTGAGCATGAAAATACTCATAATAATAATAATAATTCCACTTCAACCATTGCTATATTCAGGTACCTCTTACCTGAAGTCCCTGCTATAAACCACTGTTCAAGAAAAGACTACAGCAATCTTGTGTCCAAACACATACAGACATATTTTCAGTTTCTATCTAAGCTTCTACACCTTGTAATGCAGAGTGAATGCGACCCTCCTGGTGTAGAGAGAGCTAAAATGGTAACTTTGCACTTTCTGGAATACAGTAGAACCAACAAGCTTTGGAAAAAAATAATCTTTGAAGTACCAACACGGAAACTGTTTTTGGTTCTTGCACCCACAATGGGTGGGAAGGAACCAATAAAACAAACAAACAAAAACAATCCTCTTAATCCTTTCTGATATTACATCATAGCATAGAACTAGTTCAGTAACAAGAATAACAACTTCTTTCTTAAATGCTTTTCTCCAGCTCCACACACAGCAACATAATCATATGAAATAAACTTATTCAGATAGATATGTAAAATTATGACTTATAAATCAGCTATAACAGTCAAACTGAATATAGCATCCTCTGTGGTGGTTTTGCTCTGCTGGGCAGCTAAACTCCAGCACAACCCCTTTCTCATTCACCCTGCTTAAAAGAAGGGGAAAGAAAAAGGCTCATGGGTAAGACAAGGAGAATTGAATTAAAGAGAAAAAATAATTCAAGAGAAAAAAGGAAGGAAAAACAAACAAAGGCCACACAGAAGAAAGAGGAAAAAGTATTGTTCTCTACTTCCCTTCAACAAGTGATGTTTGTCTGTGCCCTGGAAAGCAGGGCCTCAACATGTGCAGTCGTTGTTTGGGAGCACAGACGTCTTCATAACGCCCCTCCTTCCTCTTTCCCACCTTTTACTGCTGAGTGTGACACCACACGGTATGGAATATCCCTTTGGTCGGTTCAGGTCAGCTGCCTGGTGATAGCCGCTCCCCACCTCTTGCCCACCCCCAGCCTGCTGGCTCTGGGGGGTTTGGAGGGAGCCCTGGTGCTGCGCCAGCACTGCTCAGCAACAGACAAAACCCTGGTGTGATACCACAGCTGTCCCTGCTGCACATGCAGAGCACAGCACTGTAAGGGTTGCTGCACGGAAAGTTAACTGGGTCCCAGTTGGACCCAGTACACCATCCCATCTCAAAGAGTCCCAGCGTTTCTTGGTTGGTTGGAAAAGCAACTTACGTTAAAATTTTAAAGGATAACCAATGTTCATCCTCCACTTTCTCCCATTCCCAGCCTAAAGACATAATCAGAAACATTCACATACTTGTTCTTTTCCTGTTGATGCTCTCCAGAGAAGAATGCTGGCAGGGGACTTGCCTGTAGGACTTGCTTCTTGCTCTGTGGTCCAAAACAATCAGAGTCTGTTGATCTGCATTAATTGTAAGGAAGGGTGCTGCAGATTTCATGCATATATTACACATGCTTCTAACTCGTCATGGTTTAGTCACAGTTCTGTAAAGAAACACAGAAGGAAGGGGATAGATTAGGTATTCAGGCTTCTAAATCCTCAAACCACCTTTTAAAACTGCTCAAAACTAATTAATTAGCAACCAACACAAATCACAGGGCCCACACATCTCACACTTCCAAAATGCTACTGTCTTTTTCAAGGGACATCGCTTATTGCAGTTTTCACTTTTAGAAAGAATATAACATAGCTCCACTCATTCTACCCCCTTCAAAAAAACAAAACAAACAAAACAAAACAGCAAAGCCCACCCAGCTTTGGAAAATCTCAACCCTGTTTCCAGTTCCAGGCACTTCTTGTTACAGCTTAGAGAGATGAGTTCTTGCAGTCATGACTTCCTCTGCTTAAATTTGACCCATGCCAGCTGGGTCTGTACCAGTGAGACTGGTGTTCTCTGATTTTCTCCTAAAGAACTGTGCTTGATGGCAACTCATCCCAATCAAAGTAAAATCTTGTGCCTGGAGGGTGCTGTCAGATCAGTCGTTATCTAATGATATCTAGAAACCACAAAGTATCATGTCATAGGATGTGCCCTTTCCAAAATGGGTGGAAACATCCACATTAAAAAGTAAGGATGTTTACTCTTTGAACTAACATTTCAGAATTTGCCAGAATTCAGGAATATTTTCTGTTAGAAAAGGTATTGCGTATCTTGTCTTCCCTGTTATTGAGATATTGCTTCAGCAGGCATCATGGCAAAAAAAGAACAAAAAAGAAAAAAAGCTAGACTAGTACTGTAAGAAAACAATAAGCATGAACAGGACACTACCCATTCCAAGGAGGACATGTGAGGTTTATCTAACTTGAGTACTGAGTCAACTGGAGCTCAACAGCTAAAAGAAAATACAGGGAGAAAAAGGAAAAATCCAGCAGGAGAAAATGAAAAATATGTTTTGGGCACTTAGTCCCCAGTGTCAGCCTTCTGACATGGCTGTGTTTTATTCCAAGAAAAATTTCATATCTATGAAGTTATTAGAGTGACAGAAAGTACTGTGAAAAGCAGAGTAAACTTAATTTTTTCCACTATCATATCCTCACTGCTTTGCAGCTGGGCGAGATCAATGCTGTGCTCTCCACTGAGACAGAACAGGAAGGAAAGTGACCTGGAGCCCAAGCAAAGGCAGGGCCCTGGCCAGCAAAGCTGCACAAACTGCTCGAGTCTGTACCTGTACCGACCTGCACAGCCTCTCTGCCGTGCTACGGGGCATCGATACCCTCTGTCTGCCCCACAGAACCACACAAAATCAGCACCTGGTCCTGGGATACGTGAACACGTCACAGCAGGTATCTTCCGTGATATTAACCGTGGAAGAGTCACATGTCTTCACCTGACTTTGGTTCCTGAATTATAAAATGGGGACTGTCCTGTGTGTTGTGACCTGAGCCACTCTGAAGATCACTCTTTTTGTCTAGTGCATATAATGCCATGGAAGTGCTGTATTTTGCCTTTGTCAGTTCTGTTTTTAAACTTTCAACTTAAAAATCAGACAGGTACAGTATGTGTTTGCATGGTGACACACCACTGTTCGTACAGCACTCCGGGAAATACAAAGGACTCTTTTTTTGTTTCTAGTTTGCATTTATCCTATTTATAGGCAATCATCAGCAGATAAATGTCCTGTTAAATTCATCTTCATCTAAGCAAAAGTTGAGCTTATGATTATGATAAAATGAAAGCAATTTCTAAATATGCTATGCTGGGGATTTATGTTAATTCACTCTAAATCATATAAATTATAAGTGACAGTTTATCCAGAGCATTATTTTCTGTTTCTAATTTTACCCTAATTATTTTCATTCAGTAGGTTTATACCAATAGGTGTTACGTATCTTCATGCCTTTGTCTACCTTTCTTGTGATCGCAGCTCTCAAGTAACAGATATGCCCTCCAAGGAACCTATTCTTCTAACATACTGCATAAAAAACATATTGAATACATGGTGGGTTTTATTTTTATTTTTTTCTCATGGAAAATTAGCACAATCTTTATACCATTTGCTCTACGTCAACAAATTATAGGATTTATATTCCTTTAACACTGGAGGAAATCATGTTTATGCTCCTGAGTGGCCTGAAATGTAATGTTTTCAGCATTTCTGCTGGCCAGAAACGTTCTGCATCCCCCCGGTACCACAGGTGGATCAAACACTCACAGCCTTCTCTGAGCTCTGAGGGGATGTGCGTGGGCCAGAGTTTGCTCCAACCACATGCTCCTCGTTTCACATCAGGCTGTGTTTCTGCACTGGGTTCACAGTCTGCTCTTCGGCTCTGGCCGTAGGGACAAAATAGCATGTTTGCATGGGGAATGGCTGAACTGCAAGTTTCAGGTCATTTTTTTAAAATCAATTTTGGAAAAAAAATAGTCTTCAAGCATTTTGTTCTAGTTTTTCTTGAATCTGCATAAAACTGTGCGCCCTTTTTGTGGAAAGACAGCGTGTGTATCAGCATTCAATTGACTCAGTGCATGATTGAGAGAGGAGTACAAACTTTGACAAGAGTGACCAAAGAAAATAAATTAAGTAGCAGCAGCATACATAGCAAATGATTACAGAGACAGAAAACCTTTCTTCCTTCCCTGAGACAAGAGTAAATTAAGACTGTGTGGAAAACATGGCAACTAGACAAATTGCCAATTTTCAAGGCACCCACTGGGCTTGGGCCATGGTCCAGTGTAGCAAACCCCAAAGGCAGCAGACACAAATAGTTTTCACAGCAATTTTAAGATGCAGTCCATCCATCATCCATAATGTTTTGTTTCACAGGGAAGGCTACTGATGAACAAGCCCACCTTTAAGTAAGGAGAAAGGCTGGAATTAATTGCTGCTGCTTCTGTAAAGCTTGCCAGCACCATACAGATTACAGTGGCAGCTGGGGGCTTGGATCGCAGGACAGTACTTTACCTATACCAATTAAACTCTGGGGTCCAGCTGTGCATCAATATACACTATCTATATCTCCCTCACCAGCCAAGTGCTATTCTACGTGGGATGTTGCTCATGGCCTTGCCAGAGACAACGGCAAAACTCTCATCAGTATGAGAAAGGCCAGGACTTCTTCAAAAATCAGTCTGGAGTATTATTTCTGGTCTGTCAATAAATATTTATTTTAGTAAACAATATTTGCCATATGGGAATTGATGCATTTTTTTTTCTATTAGTCAATAATTAGTCTTTAGGTTTGTTTGTTTTCTTTTCCTCCCTCTGATCAAATGTCCTCAAAACTTTCTTTCAAGAAACTTTTCTTTCAGTTTCCTTCATTCAAGAATGGATTTTGGATCTGGTACTTCATGGCAGATGGTATAAAGGGCTAGCAGCAAGAAGCACTCCGTACTCAGAGGTCAGAGAACATCTTCATATCACTTTAAATGGCTTAACAGCTCTGTAAGAATAACAAATCTATTTAAAATAGGAAATCAGAAGGAAATAAAGCTGTGTCAGGAAACATTAACACTCCCACATGAGCTTTGACCTTGGACAGCTCCTCAGATCTCCTGTTCAGCTCATTCATCATTATTCTGAGCTGTCATCATGCTCATTATTTATACATTAACCTCATTCAAGACTTTTATTCTATAAATGGATCAGGATGTTTAAAAATTATTAAATAAGAATGTGCAATGGTAATAAGGATAATACCTATACCAGAGCTTAGGGCATCTGACCACAAATCAAACATAGGTGATGCCAAACAATTAAATGGGAAATAAAACAAAAACAACAAAGGAGAGGTCCCCAAATCTCCACCCTTCCATTTAGGATTGTATTGGCGTATTGGCTTTAACAGCTTTCCAAAATAGGCAGCTTGTAGTCATCTTTTTTTCTTTTTTTAAAACACTTTCAAAACAAGCATGAGTTCTCAAAGCAATGAAATATCATCTGCTGTACACTAAATCTTTACGATTAGTGGATTGAACCATCAGGCACCAGCTCAGATAAAACAAGGATGAGCCCTTGACAATATTCAGACTCTTTTTTAACTGGTGAAAGTGACAGTGCTTTGCTTCGGTGGGTGCACCTGCTGGGTGGGGTACGATGGCTGCAGGCAATGCCACTGCTCTCAGTGCACCGCACCGTGCTCCCACAGACAGCAGTTGGTGTGTGCAGCCCTGGGAGGCTGAACCACTTCCCAGTGGGTCTTCTAACCCACACGGCCACTCAATTTCCAGGCAACATCGGGTTGAGAGCAGTCCTCTGAATCCGTCAGTCTACAGCGGATGCTGGATTCAATAGAGGATTCACATCAATGTTCCCAGCACTGATAATGTTTTAACTCTGAAATTGTAATCTGTTGTTTCTTCTTACAATGAAATGAATTTTTACATCACAAAGCACTGGGGCACCTTGCTCTCCAGCATCACAAAAGACTTTTCACATTGTGGCAGTTGTTTGCAGTAAGCTGGAAGTGCCAAGGTTTCCAAAACAGGCTTGAAGCAGAAATAAAATTTTATGCCCAAGGAAGAATTACTGCATGCCACATAACATTTCAAGCTAAAATAATGTTTTGTCCGAGATTTAGGGAACAAGGATTAGTTTTTTAAACCCAGCTAAGTCAATGAATCTTATATCCCATATACTGCCATACATTATGTCTGGAGATACATTTCACTAACTCAAGGCTGTTCTAGGGAGGTTGCTTGAAAGAAAAAGCCCTCAGCCAGGAGGACATTTCAATAACCTAGTTTAAAGGAACTTGTGAAAGTCAACAGCACAGTGGTGCCCAGAAGAGAATATGACATCGCCTGTGCAGTATGTAATGAATTTTAGAACGGCAAATTATGAAGTTCGGTAATAATAAATTATGGAACCTCAAATATGTACAAAATTATTTACAGTACAAAGAAAAAACAGAAGACATTTTTTTTTCCAGCTGTACGCAGATCCCATTCCCAGAGAAGCTAAAAACTTTCATAAATTTTTTGATCACATCCACGATTTTCAAAGGACTCCATGAAATAGGCAATATCTGGTGACCTGCACTGGAGGCTGGGTACCTAAGTCCCTTGGAGCTCTTGGAAAACCCTTCTCTTTGAACAGCTGGATTCTGCTCAGCTCTAGCAAAATACAGATATTTCATAGCTCTGAAATACTCCATAGGATTTTAACCTTAAAAATGTCTGAATGAAAGGGTATGTGCTTAATCTGCTGGCCTACTGAGTTTAATAGGTCTCTGCCTATGGCAGTAAATAACGGTAACCGTGTAACCCACTGGTTATAGGTTCCCTGTTGTGTTGGATCCGCAGCAGCGAGGTTGTTAAAGCCCCCCTAGCCAGCCCTGCTGTTCTCCCTCCCCTGCAGCAGCTCGTGCTTTTAACTCTGGGGATCTCCAGGCCAGGTTAGCCAAGGCAGTCCTCATCACATTTACACATCGGAACTATCTTTTATCTGAGGATCTCAAAGCACATCAACATCCATTAATTAAACTCTAAGGGCTTGGTAATAAGGTGAGATGCATATTTTCTGCTGTCCCTCAGGTAAAATAGCAATTTCACTTATCTATGAGCAGCAATTGGCTTTAAACCTACAGAATCTGTTTTTATGAGCAATCACAGATCTGTACGTAGTAAAAAGTATGATTATGTGGGATGGACTCAGTTTGGGCTGAAATGGGAAAGGAGATTACATTTTCATTCAAAATACCTTTACTTTAATGTATTTTTTTCTTAAACTGAAGTGAGCACATTAGGCTATTTATTCCCAAATGGAATTCCAGCAATTGGGGTTATTGAGAATGTAGTCCATGACAGGTATTTTTTCCTTAAATCTGTTTCAGAAAATTGTGTTCCTCATGTGATCAGAATGATAATTAAAGGATTTTCTGTATATGTAATGCTTCCAAGCTGACACACCTAACCTTGTATTAGGGCAATGTAAAATGAACACAATACCAGTAGAGCGCGATAGAAACCTATAGTTTTTTTTTTTTACACCTTATAAACCAGCTCTAATTTCAGTGGCTGAGAATATTATCTTTTACTTAGAACACTGACTTGAGGTGTTGGACCAATGAATATAAACTCATAAAAGCAAAATTTCTGCTTTATGGGAGGTACCAGTATTCTGAAGAAGAAAGAAGGCCTTTATAAAGGCCATATAAGTGGAGGAGCATTTTCAAACACTGTCTGCATGAAAAACAAAAGAAACTATATTTAAAGAAACCGTATTTTAAAAATAAAGAGCCTAATTTGAAAGTGTAATTAAAGAGCTAACTTGTTCCAAGTCTCAAAATTTTGTTCCTTCTGTGTGATTCAGTATCCTCGTTTCTAAAATGCACATCATGGTGATGAAACTGTTCCACAACAGATAAAAGGCATCATCCAGGAACTTACTTAATACTGCTGAAAGTGGACATGAGTAATTGCTTCATATAAAACAACAGACATCACTACATCCTTCCAGCATGACTCCTGCAACACCAAAAACATCCCCCTTCCCATCACAAGACCACACTCAGACCAGCTGTGACCTGTTACGCACGAATGGTGTAGTAGTGATACTCATTTCAGCTGGTTTACAGGTATTTCTTCTGTTTGAATGAACAGTATTTTTCTTAATTATTTCTGACCTTTCATCCAGCATGCTATAAGCTTCTTATGAAGAAAAGAAAATAAATAATTCAACTTCCTCTTATTCCTGGAGGAGACTACCTGCTCTAATCTATCCTTAGAGAATAAACAAGCTTGCTGTTCACATACAGCTTATTAGAGTATGACAAATAAACATGTACACAACATTGTAATGACAATAAGGATGGGGAATACCAGAACTGTATTTCAGGCTGGAATCTGAGGCTGGGACAATTTCTACTTCCCTCCCAGAGGCCTGAAAGTTTGGTTACACTTTTCCTTGTAGCTGCAAGCCAGAGCATGGTAACAAATGTCAGTGCAATAAGGAGTGAGGAAGGAAGGAAGGATGGAGCCAGAGAGCATGTCAGAGAGTGGATTAATTCCCGACCACGAGTGCTCTGGGCTGCTTTGTGCAGTGCATTCAGAGAGGAGCTCTCAAATGAGTTAGAAGTCTGATAAAGAAATACAGTTCCTCAGCATCCTAGGAGCAAGACTGTCTGTTTTAGAGTGGTATGATGAAATACTCACGTGTTAGGGACAGCTTCTGCACCCGCTTTAGAGAAACCTTTTCAAAACACATATTACTTGCTGCCTCCAGTAATGCTTTTGCATTACTGGGAATAAGAGTGAGATGAAATATTTGAAGGACTCCTGGACCAAAATCTAGGTTTCCCCCTTTTCCAGAGATGAGGTATATAAATCTCTCATGCTTTCTTCCTGGCTTAGTGAATTCTGAATTTCAGCTTTCACTGAAGGGTGATCAGGGCCTGACCTTGGAGGAGCCCTCAGCACGATGAATCAGCTGAAAGACAAACAAAATGAGCCTGTGCTCCTTGAATCCTAAGTAAGAAGTCTGGCACCTGGGCCCAGTCACACCAACTGTAGTGGAACAACACAGGGGAATAATGTCTCTGACAAAGTCTCCCTGCAGCTTCATGGCTTCAGCATGTGGCCACCACCTTGGAAGTCCTCAGGAGCAGTGGCCTTGTGAGGAGATGGCTCCATTCTGACAGCAGCAGAGCAATGGGGGCCTCACTTCAAAGTGTGTCAGAAGAAAATAAAATAAATTATTTCCTTTGAAACAGTAAAATATGCAATTGGATTGGAGTCGACTGCATCCACAGGAGATATCTGACCATCTGGCTTGATGAGAGAACTGCATGTGTCACCAGAGTGAAAGATGGAGTGTCTGAAGAAGAGGAAACCATTCATCTTACCAACCTGACCTTTCTGATAGCCAGCTAGTAGTATGGGCGTAGCTCCACAGATCTCTTCAAAGTTTATTGCTCTGTTAGTCCTCTTTGATTGACAGATCACCTAATAGATAATAAATTACTGCTTTCCACTCAGACTGGGGGCTGCCCGCACATTGCTAACGCTGATTTTTCAGAACCTACTATCACTCATGCTCTGCTTCCGCAATTTAAAGGGATGCAAGTTCACAGACAATAAATAAATATTGAGGACTGGGATTTCAAGGGTACGTGTGGGGAATTAACTGTGTGGCACCCCCTGAGTTTCAGTGTGACACAAGCTTCAGGTCTTTTGAAAAATCTCACACCTCTGCCCCAGCAGCAGTCAGTGGGAAGAGCCATTTTCCTCAGTTTCTCCACAGCAGAAAGGCAGGGTGATTTGGAGGGACACTTACCTGATGTGCAGACATGAAGAAGATGAGAAAATCTGCCCTGGAGTGAGAGGAAACATGAAGAAACTTCACCTGAAATGGATGGTTCCTCCCCTAGGCCGCCTCCAGGCCGAGGCCTGACTCGTAGTTTTTACTCATTCCAGTTACAGTTACTTGCTTTGGCACAACAAGCAGGGACCAAGCAGGAACTGAATAAAGATCTCAGGTTTTGCCCATAAAAAGAAAATGAAGTGGAAATGCCTCTCTAGAGGTTGGAGAGGCCAGGATCTGTTACGGCTGCTTAGGGTCTTTGAGAGCACCGCAAGTTAGCAACATTTTCCTCAAGAGCTGCTGCCAGCCTGGCACTCCCATTAGTTCTGCCTTGTGTCGGGATGCAGTTAAAAATGCTTCCTTCTTTCACATTCCCCTTAGGGACTGGTCAGCTTGTTGACAGTGCTAGGGATAAGGCTCTCTCCAAGATGCTGGTTCCTCTGGTACCTGCTGGGTGAATACCAGCACATGTGAGGTAAAAAAACAACAACAACAACAAAAAAAAACAGCTCAGTTCTCACACACAGGCCAGATTTTCCAAAGAGCTCTAAAGCTAGTGCAGATGGAGCAGGGAATGTTTAAAAATGTATTAGCAAACTGAATTTCCTAATCATCATAGGGCACTGCTTTCCTGAAACACTTTTTCTTTTTTTAAGGGAAAAAAAAATATCAAAAAACAAAGACATTAGCCCTGATGTTAAGCCATGTAATTCTGCATAATTTTCCTGAAGATGAAGGGCCTTCCCCTCCTGCGGCTCAGCTAGGCCTCTGCCCTCAGCACCATGGTCAGGGTGCTATTGCTGAATGTTCCCACTTGTCAGAGAAGACGTTCCTCCAAAAAGAGATCTACACAGCCGGCTGCATCCCAAGTGGTGCTGATGCAACTGCACCACTACCCCCAGGCACACACAGCTTTTCCTTATGTAGTACACCAGACATTTTGGGGCTTTCATTTTAAATCAGCAACTGCTATTAAAAACACCCACCACGGAGGCTTCATCACCATGGCAGGTAACTCCTGCAGGGTTGGTTTTGACTTTTCTGGCAGGTGCTTGTCTTTACTCCCAGGGCTGTGCCTTTTGCCTACACTCCAAGTTTTCTCTCATTCCCCTGACTGCAGCCCTGACCTGTGGTACCAGCTACTATCACCATTCCACACATTTTCAGTCGCAGAGTAAGGCATCTCTGGGCAGTGAGCTTGAGCTGCTGACTGCTCATCTTACTGCCCCATAGCAAACCCACTGCTCCTTCCAGCCACCACAAGATCTCTTAATTCTTCACTGGTGAGTCTGTAAACTTTTGGCACAGGCAACATCTTTCGTTGCTTTTGTGAATATTTGCATCTCATAAAATCTAGCCCAGTAGGGTTTGGTGCATGTCTGCATCTTCAGCCCCTACCACACTGCACGTACTCAGAGCTCTCATTATACTCCCTCCTTTCCCTTTTGATTGATGGAACAGTGAGACCTTCAGAAACTTGTTTATTTATGAAATCTGTTACTTGTTCCTATAACATTTATTTTTCACTCTCTTTGGAAAGCACAGAAGTTCAACGTAGGCCTTTAGAAATACAGCTGCTGTTATTTTGCAGCTGGGTGCTACTATGTGGAGAGCATCTGAAAAGGGAAGCTTGAACATAGGAAATCAGATGCGAGTTTACATCACTCTGGAGGACAATACATGAAAAACTTGAGATGCAGATTTTAATCCAAGATTTTTAATATGAATTTTTCATCCTACAATCTTTACTGTAGAATGGAGGACTGCAAAAGCCCATCTAGACACATATTTTCTCATTTCTTTCTCAAACAATGATAGGCCAGGTAGGTAACACATCATTCCCCATCTTTACATCCTCAGTTTAGGAAAATGCTATGGCTATTCAAGACAGCATTTATATATACCAATAGACTCTAAGTGTCAGCTGAAAGTTTAGGATGTATTTCAGTGTTATCTTCACAGCATGCTCTATAGGCAATGTGTTCCCTTTACCCACACTTCTTACATTTCTGCATCCTTATATCAAAACTTATGGCATAAAAAGAAGGGAACTATGTTGCTTCATTTACCAAATATCAAATATTTTTACTGAGAGTAATTGCTTACCCAGAGTTTGCTCATATAAGAATGAAACGTGGTATTCCATTAAAATTATTAAAAGTATCTTTCTATAGCTCTGCTCTCTCCACTTCTCTAATGTTCAGAATCACATAAAATAGTAATGAGCATACATAGCCTTCTGCTGTTTTCATAGACAAGGCAGTAAAAGAGACAGTTGCTGTTCCCCTGAGTTCTAGCTCACGAATCAGAAAGTCTAATCAGCCACAGTGTCTGACACACTAGATAGCCCCTGTATTTCATTACTGCTATATTAAAATATTTCCTATTTGAATTCTGTATCCTCTATTAAAAGGAAAGAGAGAGATAGAAGAGATAATCAAAAGAGGACAAGAAGAAAGGACTTACAGAAAAAGTTACTCTCTCTTAACTCCCCTAGCTTGATGCTTTGGAATGCAGCTTCCAGTGCAAGACTTGGTCTGAAAATACCCAGAACAAGCACCTGGCATGCTGTGGCCATTGTACACCCCCAGGGCTGTTTTTTACAAGTTTCAGGGGCCTGGGTAAGACCCAGCACTGGCTTATGTGGTTCTGCCTCACAGCAAATGCTCAGTGAAAAGTAAACAAGCTATAGTGTTTTTCACTGCTTGCCCACAACACTTGCCTACTTGCAATTGAATATTCAGGGTTCCCTTGGTTAGATACGAGCATTGTAGAAGGGCAGAAATTATGAAGTTGCACTGTGGATGAATTCAAAGGCATTCTTCCTGGGAGAAGCCTGCTGCTGGGTGTTGCCAGCCTGTCTGTCCACAGTGTGGAAAACGCAGCATTGCTGCAGACATGCCAGCAGTGTGGCTGATATGCAGGTTTCATAAAGCAGCATCTTCTGACACTCTCAGTAACAGAAGGTTTCTCTTCTTGTGCATCAGTCCACATTGATCTGTTAATTATGCTATGACAAAATGAATTAGACTTAATTTTGCATAGCTGTCTAGTAGCATTAGTACATGTGTTATTACATAATTCTTTGAATCAATAATTCCACCGTGCATCTTTGCATCTTATGAAATTGAGAAAGATCAGTTCAATACCTGTAGGCAGTTGCTCAGAGTGTCACAGATATATATCGAACAATAGATGTCACTGTTCTGCCAATAAAAAATGGGTTATATTTACAGTTATTGGTAGTTCCAACCTCCATTGCAGAAAGCTGCAAAAGCCAGGGCACTCACTGACACATGATACTTTTAAAAACATGGATCCTGCCTCTCCTCATCTTTTTTCATCTGTCAAATTATACACAAAAATTGTGAAAGATTTTAAAAGCCAGTTTCAACAAAATCAGAAAGATATCTTCCTATGCCTTTATGCAAACTGGTAAACGCAAGAATAGGACCACTACCCAAAAGTTACCATGAGGGGGAGAAAAAGAGAAAGGGATGTGGGAAGCTTAACTGAGGAAATATCAGAGATGGAAATGTTTATGCTTAGACTTCTTTCTTTCAGGGGTGAGTGGTGGTGTATTTAATCCCCTCTCCTTTGAATGATTACATGGAAGATGGCAGGTACAAACTCACTCAACAGGAAAGACCAAGGATATGCCAGGCTTTGTAGAGAGACAAGAGGAATAGGCATCACAGGCACATCCCACAACAGTAAGATAGGAATAGTCTGAACGATAAGAGATTAAGTATCCAGGTGAAGTTTGAGCTCTAATGTCCTGTCTCAGGAGGTTCTTAACACTGCTTCAAGTTGGTATAAAATTATGAAAATTAGACTGCAAGCAATATAAGAAATTCCAGACCAGCTTGGAACCCTTTTGCTCTGTTATAAGCAGGCCTGTGCAGAGTCAGCTCTCAGGTGATGAGCAAAACCAGTGAAGTCTAACAAATGAGAATGAGTTTAAACATCAGTTTCAGGATGAGACACAGAGGAAACTACGCAGCTTATTATACAGCAGCTGTTCACCAGCTACTGCTCTGACTTTCTCAATACCAGTAACACAGTACACTGGGAGAAAATGTCTGTGCTCAGTGGTTGTAGGACCCTATTTGTAGTCATATCACAAGAAACAAAATGCTTCTTTTTGACCAATTGATTTAGCTAGAAAAAGTGGACAAGCATTTGGTGCAAAGTGCTGTTCAGCTGCTAGGATAAGGGGAAGGTTCCTGAATTTTTCGTTTCTTAACATAAGTTTGGAAGACATAAATTAATTCAAGCAAAATTTAAGTCTATAAAACTAAGAAAAGCCACATGCCAGATTTTCAGTAAACTTCTTTCCTCCACGATGGAGGCAAATTAACATTTCTGGATAGACAACATCCGAACTGCACACAAAAATAGGTATTCTTTCAAACAAAACTGCTCATGTTACGTGAATAAATGCCAAAACTTTCCTCAGGTATTCAGGGTACAGAACCAAATAACCATATAGATTTGACCACACTCAATAAAAGCCTCTGCACTGAATGAGGGTTACAGAGAGGGTCTACAAGGACAAACCCAATCTCACTTTTCCAAGAAGGGGAGCAGAAATATGGCCTCCATCAGGCTTGGGGGTAGGTACTTGGGGCCAGGTACTTGGCTTTGCATGTGTTCCTTCCTCCTCCTGTTTGCTTTCATTGTGGTTAAATGTTGCCGCTCTGGGCTGAACCTCAAAACAGCATTATAATGAGGTGGGCAAATCTCTCCATGCAGTCCAGTGCATGAGGGAATTGCCAGGAATTTTCTCTCTAGTTTGCAGACAAGTCTGTGCTTGCTGTTTGGACAACATTGTGATGCAGAATCAAACCTTCCTGTGTTTATTTACCTATCTACTGAAAGTTGTGCATGTAAACAGCATCCTTACAGCTCAGCTTTCCTCTTTGGTATATTTTTTCCTCTTCATTTGAAATGATCTCCTTGCACATCACATCCCAATCTCTTGCTGAGGAAATGATTAAAAGGTCAGAGGAAGTAGAACAACTTAATATAAAAGTAGAAATAAGGGAAAACTTCAAGGAACTTCCTGAGAAATTACAACATTGTTTGCATCATGCATTCCTTATAGTGTTAAAGAGGAAGAGAGGCAGAATACCAGGTGAATTGCTTCAAAACATAATGCCTTTCAACATACCCTGTGAGATATTACCTGCTTCTGTAGAAAAATAAAAGAAAAATAATACAAATATCTCATAAATCATAGCTGAGATGCATATTTCAAAGATTTACAGGGTTCTGGTACAAACGAGGAAATGGTATGGTTTGCAATATAAAGTTGCCTGACAGAACTGAGGAATTTCAGCCACAGGCTTCCAGCTTTGAGAAGTAAAGGTATGAAAATTCAGTACTTTACATGTACTTTTAGAGGACTAAGATAAAGCATGCTCCTGGACACAATGATATCCAAAATGCAAAATCTAAGCATCTGTGAAAGTAGAAATATTGATGTACATCACTAAACATATGTTGCTGACTAAAGCTGTTATTAGCGACAACAGACAGTCTCTCCTCTGGAAAATCCCAGTTGCCTTGGGCTTTGTCTGAGCAGAAAAACAGAAAAATCTGAATAAAACCTTGTGAGTTAGCCTCATGATAA
This sequence comes from Oxyura jamaicensis, assembly GCF_011077185.1. Taxonomy (NCBI): domain Eukaryota; kingdom Metazoa; phylum Chordata; class Aves; order Anseriformes; family Anatidae; genus Oxyura; species Oxyura jamaicensis. The sequence goes on along the minus strand of NC_048910.1, from coordinate 7,508,113 downwards.
CAGGCTGAGCCGTAATACTCAGATAATAATAAAGCCAAAAATACAGGGCTAAATTCAGCCATGCTTACTTGATGCTAAATTGAGCAAATTGCATACCGCCTGCTGCAGAGGCAGTACCAGAAGGCGTCTTGTTCTCCCAGATTGTCTTTGCAGGGTACAGATTATTTTGATCCATCCATCGCAGCCCCCATTTTGCCTGACACCTCAGAAATGAACTGGAAACTCCAAATGCTGCAGTGTGGGAATCTGGGGGCTCGTGCTGGGGTTGTACCTCGCTCGTTTCCTATCACACAACACACGCAAGAATAAGTTTCAGTAAATGTATTTTTCAACATGGCCTTCCAGCTTAGGAGCATTCTGATTGTACCTTTCCAAGTTTTTTCTGCTACCAAGAAACTTAAAAGATTAATTAACTGCCCCCCCAACATCCTCAAAATATGATGGTTCCAAAAATTAAATAATTATAGAAGGTACTAGAAGAATTAGAAACGTATGTGTTTTCTGAGACGTGAGAGCTGGCAATGCTGAAAAATTCTGAAAGGAAGGATTTTGAGATATACTCAAAGGAATTATTGCATGACAGCATGATGTGGAGAGCCACAGCAAAAAAGGCCGTTTCAATGGGAAGAGTAGATAGGAAGGCAAGTGAATGTGAGAGCAGAGGGCAAAGCAATTGAATATTTCAAAAATTAGTGGATGAATCAGTTTTATTTTTCAGCTGATGCATGACATGTTATGGGTTGAACTGTTCTGACTGCTCAAGGGAACATATGGCCATTCAGTTGCTTTAAGTGTGAGGGAATTCAAACCTTTGAGGACTGCAGAAGAAGAACACGCAAGAGCTGGAACAAACAATAAGAAAACCTAACAAGCAGTTCAGCTGAGACTGAATCAAACTACAAATACATCGCAGCTCTGCTCTGATAAATTTAACTGGAACACACTGGAGAAGTATGGAAAATAAGAATATATTTTGCAGCCAAAGATATTCCAAGCTCTATTGTTCCAAGCTCAGAACTAGGAAAACAGCAGCTGGAAAGTTAGACCAACATATACATATATATATATATAACTGCTGTCAATTGTTGACAGAGGAGGTTTTGGGTATGCATCTTCCGTCCCCATGAAACATTGAAGTCAAGCAGAGGCATATGAAGCACTGAGGTGGATGTCCTAAGAATTATGTCTCACATCAAAACTACCAGTGAAATTACAAAGGTAGCAAGAGAACAGGCTTCAATCGTTGCAACTTAACAGAATAGCAATATTTATGATTAATTATCAGGCATAGAATGATTCGATTAGCCAGGCTCTGTCTATGCAACGGTTGCTTCTCTTGTTCATTCAGCTACAATCAGTTATAAACAGGAATGCATTCCATAAAAGTGTTTCAGTTGTTTAACAGGCTAAGCGAATGGCTGACCTTACTATAATTAATTAGGGATCTTTAGTTAATTGAACATTCATGGTCACCAGAGCAATGCAAACCTAAAACTCAGCACACTTACCTGATTCTGGTTTCACTACAAAGGCATGCTTGGTCCAATAAAAATTAGGAAGAATTTTCATTGTACCTTTGAACCTGTGTAGGCTAGACTCTGTGGGCACATGTAAATATGCTTAATCTGCATTTCCAAACCCCCGAAAGAGGGGGGTATTCTGTGGCTACAAACTCATAGAAACCAGACAAGAAGTTATGCTTCAGGTAATAAGTTCAGGTAATAGGCAGAATGGATTTTTCACTCTCTATACACAGGATTTATGCTTAGAGAGCAAAGGAAAGTATGTAGATGAAGATCATCAAAGAAAGAAAAGAGGTCAATCAACATTTCACATAAGCACACACACACACACACACAAAAGGCTCATTTAGTTAATTCCTTTTGCATCTGCTTTAAGGAGCAGTAGGGTGTGCTCATGAGTCACTTTCTGATCTTAGTTGCAAACAGCCTCCTGAATATGTGAGTATAAACAAAGGGAGAATAAAATTCATTTTCCTACTCACTGCAAACCATCACACCCTGGTAAGACTTTGTTCCAGCTCATTAAAACTGTGTTTCTAGAACTGTGCCCAACTCAATTAATTCATAGCCCTTTTTGCCAAAACAGTTCATGCTAATGATTTATAACTAACGCGTGGCCACAGCATGTGAGCAGCAAGAACTTAGACCTGGAGCAAGCACCACAGCCAGCCAAAAGAGTGAATCTATCATGTGTCCTGCATGGAAGACGCTTCCTACACTGGCTAGAAGGGACCCTGCCAGAGAGTTTCAGGCAAGAGACCATGGAGCCAGCTTGCTTTCACACCCTGTACCATGTGGTTGGGTACCTGGGCTTCACAACCTGGTCTGCTACTATGACCAGCACCTCAAATACAAGAATCTAAGGAAAACCCTAAGGAAGCAACCTCAAAGACATTTCTTTTTAGGAAGGAGAAAACCCTTCCATGGTAAATTCCTGCTGTATAGAACACATGTTTATCTTAATCTGGCAAGTAGTACTGATGTCTCACTGCATCTCTGAATGCTATGAGCGGCTGAAACTAGGAATATCAAAACAAGCAGGATGCCAATACATAAATGCTTGTAAAGTGCACTGAAGCTGAAAAGCACAGCATATTACTACTGCTAGGAGATGACCAGCATTTAACAATGCTTGGTGTCTAATGATTTCATCACTGAAAACAGATTTCTGGCCTGCATGGAAGACTGCTGAAGTTCCTCCACTGGCTTCATCACACTTTGGATCAGATGGTTAAAATGTTCCCCAGGATAAACTGGTCGATGGGTCCAAAAGCCAGAGAGCGGTCAGGCAGTGTGAGAAAATGGAGGAAGATCATTGACTAATTAGATATGATTTATACTATTTAATTTCTTCAACTTACTTGTTATCCTTTTAAGAATTTATACTATTTCATTTCCAAATTTAATAATACGCATACATGTGAGCCTGGTGCTTCAGCCTGTCTACAGAAAGCAGCTTTTGCAGGGTTTACCCTCAGGGATGAAGCGCTGTCTCACCCCATGTGCCGCCACTGCACTGATACACACTGTACCAGGTGGGGATTTGTCAGACGCAGCTTCTCTGACCCTTTAGGTCTTGCAAATCTCCTCTCGCCAGGTCTCTGATACAGGGCATTGACTCCCCGGCTTCCCTCTGCAAACTCTGCAGGCCCATCTTCTCCCCATAGGCCAGGCAATTGCGATACTCTCTAATCTGCTTTTTATGAAGGCAGATTCTAGCATTGTTTCCTTTTAATGTCTCATGAGAACACACTTAAGAAAGAGAGGGTGAGAGAAAAAAAGTGAGCAGATGCTATAAAAAGCCACTGCTTATGCCATGACAAAATAACCCTCATTTCCCAAATGTATCAAGCTCAAAAATTATGGTGCTTGGCACTCAGACACCTTGTAAAATCTTTTAAAACGCCTCCTCCCCTGGGAATGGGACTTCCATTTTGGTGCAGATGGACAGAACCCAGGAGCAGGCCACTTCCAGGATGGCACATATAAATGTATACAGGTATACGTTTTACCGGCATGAGGAAACCTGCCTAAATGAGGCGAGATACATTTTCTGTAAATTCTTTTCCTACAGGTTAGGTCCTCACAACTGCATAGTTTTACCTTCTGCAGTGAAAAATTCCTGGAAAAAACACAGGACTATTCTCCTACAAGAGGAAACCATTATTTTCAAGAAATAAAAACAAACCAACAAACAGAATATCCCTGCAGACACCGTTTAATATTTTTAAAGCATTGGATTTCTTAGGCAGTTGAAGTGTTGGTATCTAACAGCTCTCATCGCCCAGCAGTCCCGGGGGCTGGGGGGCTCCAGCACAGCTTACAGCACACAAGATCTCTTCATGCAGCTCTGGTTGCTGCCCTGCTCTTCCTTGCAAAGAATTGACCGGAATAACCTGACTTTTTCTTGAATCTCGGTCAGGGTGTCAATTTTTTGACTAAGGACTGATTCAAACCGTGCAGCATAAAAATCCACATTGTAGTCTATTTCTTCAGCCACCTGTAAGAACGCTTTCAGCCACCGCAGAGATTCCTGATGCTCCTCCAGAAGCACTTTCTCATCTGTCTCTTTTCTCTTCTTCTGCGGTTTTCCTTTGGCAATGAAAGTAAATAACTGGGGTGATACCTCCTTGTCAGGCTGTACCCCAAATGGCTGTAACTCAGGTGTCCTCGGGGGGTTCTGAACAGCCCAGGGTTTCTTCATGTCCTTTAGCCGATGCAGGAAGCTGGGCACCTCCTGACAGGATTGTCCAAGGGAGTTTAAATTCACCACCAGCTCCTTCACGCGGTTGGCATACCGCAGGGTGTTAAGGCTGTGCTCGCAGGATCTCATCCCTGGAGAGACAGTGGCAATCATGCAGGTACGCGAGTTTTCCCCTATAAATGAGTCCCGCAGGACCTGGGTGAGTTTGCTAGCCCTGAATGGGGTGTGGGCTTTGTTATGTCCCAGTGCCCTGATGCACTCCTTGAGTGCCAAGAGGCTTTTATTAATATCAGCCCCCTCCAGCCTCGTGTGCCTGTCTGCAGTGGAGATGTCAGCTCCTCTCTCATTCCCAGCCAAATCAATCAGAGAAAACTTGGCATACAAATGCCCTCTCTTCTTGAGTATGATCTGGAAGATGGCATGGCTCCGGGAGGAGTGAGAGTTGGCAGAAGTCTGGCCTGACGTGCGACGCTTGCTGCCCATTTCAATTAGTTTGCTGACATCTTCCACGCTGGTGACCTCTTCCTCCCTAAGGCCTACCACTTGGATCTGATGCTTCCCATCTTCTAGCACCCTCAGCCGCTTCTTCGAGTTCAGCAGGTCAAACACTTTGCCCCTGTATATCTCAAAGAAGGCCCCATAGACTCGAAGCTCCAGTATCGGGCAGCTAGGATCCTTCAGCCTGTGGAATACGTCCTCAGCAGCCAGGATGTAGATCCCCTTGGAGCAGTCAGAGCTCTTGCTAGAGAAGCCTCCCCTCATGGTGTGTGTCTTGCCGCTGCCTGTCTGGCCATAGGCAAAGCAACTGGCCATGCCCCCCTGGAAGATGGTCTCCACCAGGGGCTGGGCAGTGTGCCTGTACACCAGCTCGTTGGTGGCATGGCCATCAAAGGCATAGTCAAAGCGGAAGATCTGGTTGTCCAGATACTGTGTGAGGTCCAGCTTCTGCTTGGCTTCATGCACCATCACCACGTCCTGGCAGGGCACCGTCACCACGTCAATGTCATTGAGCTCAACCTCCCGCTGGTTCAGCGGCCGCTTCCGGACACAAACGCTGATGCGATGGGGCTGCCGGGGCATGGAGGCCTGCAGTGCCTTGCAGTCCAGCTGGCTGCGGCACTCCTGGATCATGGCCAGCACGTTGGCCCTGGACTTGAGCGACGCGGCGGCCTGCTGAGCTCGCTGATCCCGCATCCGCAGCCGACGGCGTTCCCGCTGTTCTCGCAGCCTTTCAAACTGCCACACGCCTGCTGATGTACACCTGGGTCTGGAGCCAAGCTGGACTGCTACAGGGCCCCTGCTGTCCCCAGACGGCTTCTCCACTTTGACGGGCTGTGGCTGCCCTTCACTCACCAGGCTCTGGTCTCCTTTGACTGACAGCAGGGACTCAATGCTGCTCATGGATGGGCTCCTTGGGGCCAGGTGAGGGTTGAGGTCAAAGATGAGCTGGAGATCCACCTGCTTGCCCTTGTTGGTTCCTTTCTCAATCCACTCCACAGAGATGCTGGAGGTGCTTTCATGGAGCTCTGTCACCAGAGCTGGATGGATGCGCCCATCGCTGCGCTTGATCTCCACGTAGGTGCCCGGCTGGATGAGCCCAAACTCCCCAGCCATGCTGTCCCTGGGCCCTGGTCGCAGCTGCAGAGTGGAGGAGCCCCTGGTTGGGACAGGCAGGGCTGGATTCCCCTGGGGCTCTGTGTTCCAACGCCTGGCACTGTGTCACAATGGCCCTCATGGCTACAGAACCGGGCTTGGCTTTGAACATGTATGTGTTTTTAACCAGCTGCTATGGGTGGAAGGAACATATAAAGCTGCCACCACCTGAAAAGGCCTATTTGAGTATCCAGGCTGGCGCACAGCTGCTGTGACACATCACGTCCAATTAGGTAAGTCACGCTGAGTTAAGCCAGTGCTGGTGACACAAGAATTTACAGCAGTGACACAAGTACAGAAATTCAGGAGAGCATTTTCATCCTGCAGTGGCCACATAAAAATGCAGAAAGCAACATGTTGTTTTCAATTACCTGGAATATAAATTTTGAATTATTTTAAAGGCCTCTTCATGCTGTGAAATCCTGCATGGACAAAATATGGGCTTCAGAGAAAATGAATGAGAACTGGAGTTGCAGTATGAGTGCAGTGGGTACATCTGCATCCATAAGGAAGGATTTGATACCATTTTGATAACTGGAACAACTGATGGTATTTTTAATTCATTTCTGTAATGCTCTTCAATCATCTGGATTCCTGAATAGAGAATTTCAAAGTGCTAGCTACAAGAAAATCTTTTTAACAGCTCTTGTCTGTTAAAGATTTTTGGTTCATTTTGGCAGGTAGATACAGACATTCAGTGACAAGGAATGTTATTTACAAAAATAAGCAATGCCATAACAGCCCTCAGAAGAACGCTTGCAGAAATAGTGGTAAATTTACATAACCCTGAAGTAAATAAAACCAGCTTGGAAGGTTTATTTGAGAAGGTAACTAATTAACCCCATTTGTTTTTGCCTTTTGACTGGTAACTTAAAATGCTGAATTCAGGCAGGCTGACATCACCAAACCCTAACAACAGGGACAATCCTGGATGTGCTTTTTACCAACCCTCCCTTGGAGCCAAAATGCCAATTAACACGTTATAATTTCTCAAAGGAGAGCAACTAACATTCACATTTTTGTCTGGGGATGTAGCCACCATGACTACTGTGCCTTTCATCTATTTGTGTGCCACTAAACCCTCATGCCTTTGCATGTGTTTTAAATGTAACCCAACATTTTTGTGTGGGGAAATCATGTCGCTGTTATAGAGAGAGCTAGTTCTTGGGTCTCCATCTGAAAATGCCAGCCTGATGAAGGATGCAGAGCAGTAAGATCACAGCAACTTGTTGCCTAGATTTTGGAGATAAAAGCCTGCCATGTACACTGTTAGATAAGCTTGAATAAACACAGAGCATCAGGGATATGGGGTAGAGCAAAGGTGTGATTTTAAAGGTTTGCTTGGCTTTCCATAGCAATGCTGTCTCTGTTAGTATGAGTCCTGGCTCAGATTCTTTTCAGATCCAGAGGTTAAAACACCCTGGAGTGGCAGGCTGAGGCAGCATCCCAGGAATGGGCCAGAGAGACGTAATGAAATCAATCCTTCCAGCCAGCTGACTTCTCTGTCTGATGTTTGGAGACCTTTTTAGAATCTCTGATGGACATCGCAGTTCAGTCAAGCTTTTGCTTGAGGAATTTGACATTCGCTCTTGGATAGCTTACCAACTTTTATTCCTGGGATGTTCCTAGAGGATACATATGCTGCCACATGCGCTCAAGTAACTCTGTAATCATACCCACCACACTGTATAAGCAGTCACTCTTCTTGGTTTTAATTAGCGATATCTTTGTTAAGAGAAGATGAGTCAATTTCATAAAGGTATTGAAATAGCCCCAAATAACCATAGCAAAAAGCTAATCTGGGGAGCGTTACTAGGCTTATTAAAGCCTTGTTCACAGTAAAGATGGCTTTTCAAAGGAGCCTGACTGACTCAGGCTTGCTAAGGAATTTTGGTTAGATCTAGATTCTTTTTCCAATGCTCTTAGAATACAATTCCTCATCACTAACAAATACTGAAGAAATGCTGGACACTTCTACATGTTGCCACTTGCACATTGCCTACATCGAAAAGGTGACAGACAGAAGGCTAGTGTGGGGCTGGGATTGTTTATGACCTCTGATAACACACCTAGGAAATAACATAACTACAGTTCAAACACTCCGACCCAAAAAGAAGCCAAAGATGCCACCATTTCTCATGGTTGGACCATAGAGTAAGTAAAAATAGCCTAGAAAGATAACAATACTATGTATTGTTTTTGTTACAAAACCTGAAAATCAGAAATGGTGCAACTGACCCAAAGCGACAAAAAACAAACTCGGAAATAATGCTATTGATCAGAGATCATTTTGGACCTTTTTTTGGGGAGCATTCTGCAGAATAGAAATATCCAAATATGTTTTAAATACAAATCTCCCATGAGACAAAACATCAAATCATTTTTTATAGCATTGTTGCAAATTGACACCTAGCAGCTGTTGAGCTCATTACATCGCACCAGGCTCCTCAGTTTGTCTGGCACAATCACACAACCTGAAGTTGATTTAGTTCTTCATAAACTCAGCCTACATCCCAGCCCCTCTTTCACCATAAGCACTCATCAATTGTCCTTTCTTAAACAAACCGCTGACTGCTCTTTCCTGAGAGCCCATCTGTTGAAATTTGAGTATTTTTATAACAATAAGAATGTGCTTGGATCTATCAGCATGTTTGGTTTTAGAGGGGATGGCTTCGATTTTCAGGCAGTATATGTAATGATAATGGCTGACTTGTCATTAACCTACAGATTTAACATTTTAATGGGAAACGAAGCAGCCTTATTTACAGAGGCTACAGATAATTGCAGCTTTCTCGGAGTTCTGCTTCAGGTAGGAGTAAAAATTCATCACAGTATTAGAGTTGTGTACTCAAAACCAGAGCATACCTCTAAGAACAGAGATCCTGTCCACCTGCTCCAGTCATTTATAGAATGGATTACTCCTCGTGAGGAAGCTGCTAGAAAAGGATAATCAGAACCTTGTTTCTGTAGGCACTTCAGCTGCCTTTGCACCACAAAGAGACGCTAGTAGGAGAAAACTGAACAGGGGAGCTCTGGAGAGTTCATGACAGGCAAATTCAGTGGCTAACTGAAAAAGCAGGCAAACTAAAAGTAAACAGTTTTAATGTACTCATATTCAGTTATTTTATTCAGTTTAAAATAACCACTTTTTTTCCTTTAATTATCTGATGCAATACCTTGTTGCTGTCTAAGACTCTGAGATCCTTAGGTGAGGGATAGCCCAGCTATGTCTGATTATTTGTCCTTGCATCTTTAAGAAATATTTGCATAGGGCTACTTTATAATTCCAATACGACACCCAAGCCTGTGAATTATAGTGCAGTAATTCACACCTGCTGCATTTAACAGCACTCGGCCTTCTGCCTTTCTCTAACAGTACCTTCTTGTGAATTATTGCTCCATAAGTCACCCCCAGGAGCATCTTGCTGCTCCCTCATCATGTTGGCATCTAGTTGCAGCAGTTCTCTGGTGTGGTTTTGTACACGAGAGTTAATATTTATGCAAGGGCATCACACAGAGTATGATTTTTGAAAGCCTGTACTTGGCTTGAGATTGCATGTTTTAAGCTCTGACAACTATTAATGGTTTTGATGGCTATGCATTTTCAGCAAGCTTTTACCATCAAACACAAATGAGGAAAACGAGAGATTAGACCAACACAGTGATCAATTAACCAGTAATTTAAAGGAATGTAAAAGTGTAATTTAAACTGTAAAATCCTCTTCCTGAACTACAAGGGTGCCTGTGTATACACGTGTTACCTTAGAGAGGTGCTTAAGTCCTTGACAAATGTGGAATGTCACAGCCACAGCCCTAACCTGATGTCCCAGGTGCCCTGTGACACCGGAGCAGCCTCCCATGCCAACCCAAACATCTGGAGACACCAAGGTCCTCTTCCACTTCTCCTAGCCAAGTGCCGTCTTAAATCAGGACTCGAAGAGGATATTGTGAGGTTCATTTCATCTGTTTTCAGATCCCAAGTAGCAAATGAACTGAAACTGCTGCCTTAGTGCTCCGATTTCCCTGCAGCATCCTGGAGAAGAAAAGCACGAATCTGGCAGAAAAGGCTGAACTCTTATCATGGTAGTAAATAGTTATCCCCATAACAAGGCAAAGAGTTCATGCTGGATTAGAATTGAAGAATCATCAAAAGGAAATTCTGCTACAGACCTGAATGCTACAGTGTAATCAAGATTCACGTCCTGAGGTATTTTTAGAAAAGTTTATTTACTGACCAGCATTAAGGCAGCATCTAAAGGCTTTACATGAAAATCAGGACTCTGTTGTGCTAAGCAGCATGCAAATATTTCCAGAGAAAGACAATTTTTCTTCGATGTGTTTTTTGCTGGGGTTATAGGCAGTAATTTCAAAGTGGAGAGGAAAGGAAAGGAAGAGGACGGCATCTCTTGGGAGGAGAGGGGATCAGCCTTTTTCCAGAGTCTTTAAAGCTTTTGTTTATCTACACAGAAGCCCTGAAACAAACACTAATACATACTGTGCAGCAGCTTAAAAACTTGTAACTTATTCAAACACCCTTCAAATAATTTGCAAACATACATGAGGTTTTTTGTTTGTACTTTATAAAATACTACCACATTAAGAAAAAGTAAAGGATTTGTTCCTGCTATGAGTCATCAGAGAATAAACGCAATGTGCAGCAGCAAAGATATATAACACATGGCCTGCTCAAAGAAGATGCTTTAGTATCACAGGATGTAAAAAACGTCCCACATTTCTTCTGTTGCTTTTCCACTGCTACCCAGATAACTGTCAGCTCGCCCTATGTGCAAAAAGCTGTGGTCACAACCCTCAACATTAATGCAGACAACCAGTCCTTCCTGCCAAAAAACAGCATTCAGATGAAACGTGATGAGGCAAACAACAGTTTGTATTTCACACTTCATGGGAGCTGTATGGATGCTCAGATCTGCCCACACAAGCTTCTTGCAAGACCAAGATCCGAATCGTAATTTATAAAAAAGAAAAAAGAAACTGAGCAAAAATACACACAAAAAAAACCCAAGCCTTCATAAGGGAAACAACTGTTGTTCTTCAAGTGGGGAAGCACAGATGGGGCCTACCATACCGAGGAGCCTAAAGGACTTGCATCCTTCTGTAGAGAAGTGGGACCACTGCCAACTCCTCACATTTCTAATGGAGCTAAACTGTGCTCCTCTGAGCAATGGAAGCAACTTTCATTCATCTTATGAAGTAATAAAAAACAAAATAAGATAATTATTGGTGTCATTATAAAAGAGGATAAATTCCAGCAAACTCAATGGAAGTTGTGGATCACAATGAGTTACTAAAAACAATGAAAGCAGTATATTCTCTTCTCAGTGTTTTAATGAGACGCAGTCAATTTTTATTATCATGTATTTACTAGTTTTCCCAGCAGAAAAAAGTATTTAAAATTAATGTAACTAATCTGAAAATCAGAGTGAATACTGCTAATTCACACAACGGTTTAGTTAGGCCTAATTCATTTCATAGCTAGAAACATTCTGCTAATGTTTAATACATGGAGAAGCTTTTAGTAACAAACTCCAATTACTGAATCCTTCTGACTATCTTCAACTGGCTGAACATGTAAACAGTCTTGTACTTAAATGCTCCAAGATCCCCTGTACAAGACTTTCATTTAAAAAAAAATAAAAAAAAATCTTAGGGAACTCTGCAGTCGTGTGATTGTTTTAAGCCTTAACATTTCAAAGGACTTAACCACAATTAATTAAGATCTGATCCTACTCTAAGAGCTGGTTTTCATTTGTTACCTGGATCTATGATTCTGAGCCCCCTTCCTTGCAGTCAGGTACCAGGTCTGTGCTAAGCTCCAGCAATCGATGTCAAACTCTGGCACTCCCGCATTTCTAGATCTTTCTGCCTGAAGTGCTGGATGCCCTCATGCTCTCTGAAGTAATGGGAAATGCAAAGTTTTTGTAGTTCTCAAAGTTATGCTACCTGTGAAGTGCTCACAAATGGATTTTAAGTGACTCACTTTAGATTTTGAAGTTTGAAAGATGAGACATAATAATATTTGTAAAAAAATTGTTGAAGGCTGTTATCCCCTCATGGTCTGCATAAGTAGGAGCTTGCTTCCCAATTACCTGCCTGCCACTGTAATGATTGATTTCAGCGCTTTATGAACAGCATATGCAGCCCTCCTATGTTTAGATAAGAGATTACAAGGACTATCAATCCTCAGGCTCTTGTGTACAATGTTAAGACTGTCTAAAGTTAATATATTTCTTCCATGGACTAGTATTACTTAATTATATTAGTAGTAGTTCCAACCTGCAGAAGGGCTGAAGTGCTGCCAGGGATCCAGCCTGTCAGGTACCGCTTAGAAGTGTCTTTGGTTGGTTAAGCTCATTTCTCCTGCCAAATTAAGAACGTAACATCTGAGGATAAATAGTCACTGAAAACTATTGGGACCTGAATTAGAGCTTGCACAAAGACTGCTGAAGTAGCTTTGGTACTGCTCACTGTAATGGCTGTCAGATCCCTTTGGATCTCTTTTATAAGAATTTCCCTGACTCCTGTACCAAGGCAGTGCTCATTAGTTACCTTATTCCAGAACTAACAAACAAGTTATACCCAGACAACATATCCATGTTCAAATTGCCTCCTGGAAAATCAGAGTCTAACACTGGATTTCATCTTCAGACACAGAGTGCCCAGGTATCAGCTGTGGTATGCACTGTGCTCTCCTCCTTTCGCTATCCATGACAGCTCACCCAGCCATGGTCATCTTCAGTCCAGCACAGCATTTGGGAGGTTTAAAGAAATACGAATGAACCCTTCCAAGCTCTCAAAGCCCAGGAACTGTACTGACAAGATGCTGCTATCTTGTGGTCCACAGAGTAGTGATTCCCAGCTACAAGGATGCCAAACTCCAAGGCAGTAACCTTACTAGTGACAGAGTCAAATCCTGACACCTTTCCTCATGTGAAGTGAAGACATACTCTGATTAATCCTATTGCAGAGCCATGCTGTAAGCTCTGGGGACTCCCAGGGGTGAGCAGTGACTCATCAGCTGTTACACTTTTGTTGCCATTACCAAGGGAATGAGCTGACTTGAATAAGGCCCCACTGGACCAGCAACATGCTACTCAGAGAGAAAGGTGCAATCAGCGTGGGTGAATCTGTCTGTGAGGAGCTGATGCTCCCGTTGGTCTCACAGCCTGAACAGCACAGGTATTTGACTACCTTGAGAGTACAGATAGGAGCTTAGGAGGATTTAGCAATAAATCCCTAAGCAGAGCATACCCTAATGACTGTTGAAATCACAGTGTGATGGGTGTCTTTAAGCCATTTGCCAATTCTTACTTACCACACACCTACCTACCTCTTAATGGTTCTGAGCAGCAGGTTTACAAATGGACTTAGCACCTAAAATCCCCTTAAAGCAATGAGAAATGAAACAACATAGCTCTTTTTAAGATGTGACCCTATATTTTCAATAAAGGCTGTTGGGATTGCCTGGGTCGTGTAACAACACTGCAGTAGCTATAAACTAATTCCAGCAAGAGGAGGAGCAGCTTCATGGTAAAACTACCATGTTTTCTGCTAAGCATGCAGTAAATGACATTTCGGTGCTATAGTTCCAAACATTTGCACGAGTGTTTAAAACTTTCCTAAATTATTCCTAATGCTTGTATATTGGACAATACACAAATCTGCTTTCTTGTGTGTTTCTTCCCTCCCCCCCTTTGTGTTTATGTGTCTGCTTGCAAAACCACCTCATACATAATGCAGCGCAATAAACTGCAGCATGGAGTGGCTGTGCAGCCTTGCCCATGTGTAAATAGCAGGAGAAATCCATTACTCACAATGTATCCTTCGAATGCAATTCAAGTTTGACAAACATTAAACAATTTGAACCAACTATAGAAAGCAATGCTACCTTTGAGTGCCTCTTAGGAAGCTCATCATCAAGCTATTCTTCAAAAATGCTGGGCAGAATTAATGATTTCCGTAAGGTAAATAACTATGTGCTGAAACAAAGCTGAGGTGCACTCTCAAACACTTGCCTTTGTAAAAGGGAATGTCATTTCCCAGTTCCAATGTTTGTCCTGTTGGCTGTTTTAAAAACTCTCTTAATTGCAACCGCTTTGTGTTGGGCATGTGTGCGTGTATCTGGCTGTGCACGCTCTCTGGCACAATGGTACCATTTAGAATTTAAAACAGCTTTTCCTCCTGCGTGGTACAACATTCTCATTTGTTCGTGCTTCATTTATGCAACTGAAGTGCAAGTCCATTTTCTGTTAAAGTAGATGTCTTATTTTAGAGCATTTAAAACAATCAGCACCAGAACACAGTGTGTTTAATGCAAAACGTTGTTCTCCCCTACCAGCACAAATCAGGAGTCACTCTATTAAAACCAGACTATATCCAGATAAGGTTAATTCAGAAACAGGATCACTGCGTCTATATTATATCTTCCATTTCCATTGACTGAAGAATAAGCACTGTGTGGAAAAAAAAACACATTTCATATTCCAGCCTATCAGAATTTAAGTGCTCTGTGAGGAAATAAAGACAACTGCTTTGAGACACCTCATGACAATCACAGAGCATTTTTCCCTTTAGCTGGGATTACCCTGTGCTGGTCTGATGCTTCGCACCAGCACAGAGGCACAAAGTGCCCCTCCGCCACCTGGGCAGTCCCAGTGAGGCACGTGCTGCTTGGGAACCCCAGCGAGTTGTTTCGGGAGACCCATAATCAAGACTCCAGCAAGAAAGCGTGAATAGTGGCTTTCTTTTTTTTTTAATTTGGAACCACGAACAGTTTCCCCAAATTTGAAAATGTAAACATCCCAACCATTTCTAATCAGAGCTGACTGAGGTGTATGTCCTGAATCTGCTGGCCTGGGCCCCTGTGAGCACAAGGACATGTCCTCTGACAAACACACACCGCTACGCCTGGTGCAGCTGACATTTCAGACAGTTTCTCATGGCTCCTACATAACAGACTACACAAACCTCTCTGTGGCCAGACGGGTACATCTCTCAGAAGAAGCCACAAATGGACTATTTCACATCGTGCCAGCATGAATCCAGAGAGAGGCAGGGCTGGATTGGGCTGAGGAGGTGAAATCAGACGAGGAAGAAAACTTAATGGACTAAAATGGTGGGATGTCTTCTGCTTTCTGCTTGCATTTAGTTGTGCATGTGCTGATTTGTGCTAGGGAATCAGACTCTGGGCTGCTTGTGTGTGGTGGGAATATCTATCAGGGAGCAAGGAGGAGCTGAGCCACAAAGTGCTATGCTCGGTGTAAAGCCTGGCTTTCTAGTACACGGATCTTTAGTAAATGACAAATAAAGGATTAACTGCCTGAAGCACTAGCCCCTCTACCTCAATATTTATAGCTTTTCAAGTTATTAGCTTTTTAATTAACACTGAAAGATCTGAAAGCACCTAACTGTACTGTGCCATAATTATATTAACAAATTACAGACATGAAAATTAAAATTCAGTTGCTCTAATATTCTATTTGGAAATGTGCAAAGAGAGTTGATGTTTTGCTAATAAATGCTTCTCAGATGTTATGTTTCTAAATGAAAAGAGAAAATGTACCTTTATAGTATTCCTTTAAGTGCCTCTGCCCTCATTTGGAATTAATCAGCAAATACAAACAGTGCTTGAGCTTCGGAAATACCCCTTCCTTAACCTCACTCCAGTTATAACAATTTCCTAAATTACAGACTGCACATATATTAGGGATAACCATTTTACACCAGGATTCTGGAGGTAGTCAGCTTCATTTTCTCTCCTTTTTTCTCTCTGTCCATGCACCTAAATGCTGTTCAATATACACATGCCGAAGGAAGGAATTAGAAGACTGCATAATGCAAATTAAATGTCAGCTACATACACTCTCAGAAATGCAGAGTTTTCCCTTTCTAGCCAGCCAAATACACAAATTTTCTTTCTCCCACCAAAGATCTATCCAAGACAATCATACATAGGATTTGACTATCCCTGCAAATAGGACACCAATGCAAATTAGCTTTGTTTCCAAACAAGATCTATCCTCAGCCTTCCCTGGTGTTGCAAATGGGCCAATTCAGAATGTGTAAGACACGACCAAGGAGGAGATGAGCCTGTGCTGGCTGATGGAGCCGATGGAAACCAAAACTGCAAACCTCCAGGTGTGATGTTATAGAAAAGGTGCCAGGAGAACTCCATGTCAAGATGTGCCTGCTTCAATACCAAGCTGGTATCTTACAATAAATGCCCGTGTAAGGTTATGATGTCCACCATTTCATGGAAGGTACCACGAAGCGTTTAGCAGAGGCCCAGAGAATGCCAGTGTATGACTTACATCTAACACAAGACTAGTGCTGCTGATTAACGAGGCACTGTTTAAACATTTTCAAGACCTATACTCTGCATGAAGTAACCACAAAGAGCTAGGTATTAGCATTTTTTTAGTTTCACTGTCTGTGATGATACATAGCTACGTGAGATTTCTGCCTTAAGAAGATTATATTAAATTCTCATAACTTCAGAAAAGTTATTCCTAGGTTACTCCAGTGTAACAGCAACAGCAGACAAACACATTCTACCATATAATCCAGATTTCCTGGGAAGTCTCTCAATATTAAAGTGATTGAAAAACCCCAAATACCTAGCACTGCTTCAGTCTCAAAATCATCTGTTGGGTTGTTTTATCTAACACACAGAGGAAGTAACAGTCTGAAAATTGTGCTGTAACAAGATTACTAGAAGATTTATTATTAATTATTGCATAAAGAGACAGTGGTACATGTGGTGCTGCCTGAAGTATTTTACAGTCTAAATACATAAGAAGTGTAACAGGCATCGGGACCTGGCAAAGCAAGCTTCTGTTTTAGAGAATACGTTTCTCTGCATGGTATCTTGGGAGACTGACTTTGTTTTAGCTGATGTGATTTGACACTGGTGGCCTCCTTGGAATTAGTGAGCCATTAGTTATGATCTGTACGTCCATATAAAATCAACGACTGCCCCCAGCTCTTACCACTGGAGATGTCACAGCAGCTGAACGGGGAAAGGGGCAGTGGCTTTGTTACCTGGGCTGTGGATCTGCAATTTGTATGCAGGAGCTGCATGGGAGAAAGCCTGAGAGACACTGGAGAAGCAGGCAGAGGCTGTTTTGAGTCCACTTCCTACTGCAGAGCAGCAGAAGGGAGTGCCCGGTGCGATGCATGGTGCTCTGCACACATCTGCAGCTGCGATACAGGACGGTACTTCCCTTACCAGGCAGGAGGGTCTTGAGCTCAGCTGCTGCTCCTGACCTGTGTGTGACCTGAAGCCTTGCCTGGACAAGTAGCTCAGAACCAAACAGCAGCAGATCCTGGAGGCAAAGGCACAGCCAAAGTGACCCACGAACATCCCTGGGGGCTGGCCCTGCCTCCCTGTGTGTCAGGGAGCTCAGCACTCTACCATTCAGCTCCAGAAAAACTTGGGGAAAAACCCCCACGTCAGACCTGAGCACCAGGTAAGGGAACAGCTGGAGGAAGAGCAGTGGAAAGCCATCAGCAATTAAAGGGATTTGTCTGCATCCCTACCGAAGCATTAATAATCTGAAACAACTCTCTTGGATTTTAGTGCTGCAATGAATAAGCCTTTGCAGGACCCACGCAGTTTGGGTCAAAGGGCTGTGTTAATGCATAAACGGTGATTTGTGTGATAAACTACACATGGGGAACAACCTGTGCAAGCTAAAGGTCCAAGAAAGACTTGGGCTTAGTAGCACTCCAATGCTAACAATTTATACAAGACACAGTACCTGAAAAACACTAAAATCATGATTCAGTGGCAGATGAAACTACAGGTCTGTGTTCTCTCAATTGCTGTTAGTTCAGCAGATTTGTACAATGTGGACTGGTGGAAAAGATCAGTGCACAATTTTAAAATTGCAGTTTTACTGCTGTGGAATAAAATAAGACTGAAAAGAACAACTAAAAAGCAGTGCTGTGCCATGCACCCACACAGAGATGACTGCTCCTGAAGCCTTCTCAGTACCACAGCCAACTGCAAGTAACCCACTGGTTCCTATGGTTTATTTTTTGGACACAGAGCTCACTGCATTTTTTATATTTTCAGCAATTGTATATGAACTGAAATATATATTTCCCCATGTTTCTTTGAAAATATATTTTTACTAGTATGACTGAGCAAGGCATCCTATAAAAATGCAAACAAGAGAAATGAACTTTCCCAAGAAACGATTGCCAGTTCCAACTTCAATGTTTTCAAAGCAATTGCGGAGAAGATTAATTTGTGTGTTTGTATTTAGAGCCTTAACATATCCAGAAAACATCAACAGGTGGCCCAGCAAAGTTGTGGCATCTCTGTTTTTGGAGAAAACTCAACTGGAGAAGGTCCTGAGCTACCTGTGTACCCTGCTCTGTGTAGGGGATTGGCCAAGTCAGTCTCCATCCAACCACTGCAACACCGTGACTGTTCCCTGTTCAGAGATGCAATAGAGAAGATTTATATAAAATCTACATATTTTGAGAAACTGCATTTGCTCTACTAATAGTTTACTTCTATGTATTAATTACTGGAGACGTGATACTCACACAGTGTTTCAGTAATGTGAGTTACACGAAGCTCTATGTGAGCCGAGAACTGAACTACCGAATTCAGCTCAGGAGGGAAATCCTGTGCTGCATGTTCAGGCTCCAGAAGATGTTAATATGAAAGACAGTTTCATGCTGAACAATTCCACAAAACACACAGGTTGTTTTCCCTGGCAATTCTGAGACCTCAGGTAATAGTCCAGCAAACTGCTTGAACTGGGGCTTACCTTTGGGTATTGAAGCAGTTGTATCAAAGCCAGCGCTAATTCTGCTTGAGTATTTTCCAGGGTGCAGCTCCATACTACAGTCTCTGCTTGCTCTGCTTGGTGCAGCTCTGCTAAGGATGGTAGTTCAGTATCACTGCTGACCCCACAGCTGTATCCATTACAGCTCTCATCAGAGCCTTTTTGCCTCTAACCCTAACCTTAACCTAACAGTACTCTACTGTCTCAACCCATAGCTGCAGCAGTGACCTGGAGAAGAAATAAAATTACTTGAATTGACAGCGAACTCATCCTATTTCTAGGAATTAACAACAATAGAAAAAGCTGTGAAGATACTGTTCGCCACTGTTCCCCAGCTGTGCCTGTCTCTAGGCTGTCCCTACGCCTGGCCCCTACTCTTGGTGTATGCCATATCCCAGTGACCATTGCCCAGAAATATTTTACCTTTTATCCTGTTTCTTCAGATCTAAGATGATGAAGGATTAAACTGAGCCCTTGAGGTACTACTACATCAAAACTTCAGATTGACCAGAAGCCATTGGACCAGTGACCCCAGTCTGCCCCAGAAGAAACTGAAGACATTCCCCAGTAACACTCTCAATCTGCATGTAAGACACTTCAGTCCTCTCTGAAATGCAGATGATGGCTGTGATTGAACATGAATTATGTTGACTGAGATCTTGGTATTTAGAATATCACATCGGCAGTTCCCCTTCCTTACAGAATCAGTAGCTTCATTATAGGTTCTTTATGTCCTTTTAACTAGCTGGAATTAGTCATTGATGTAGGCAGGATACCAGACTTCCTGGGTTTATGTTCTCATTAGAAACAGTCAATCCTGAGCATCCTGTTGGGAAGTGCTCCACGTGGTGAGCAGTATGCAAACTGCGGTACCCTTTCCTAAGGACCTAATCAGGCTTGTTGCAATCCTTCTACTTTTCCCACATCCCCACCTCCTTCTCCTTCCAACCCACATCTTTTGCTTCACTGGAAGAGTAATAAAACCACTTCCGCAAATAAAGCTCAGGTTGGTGTCACTGTGATTCATCAGTTCCCATTCGCCTCCTTTCAAATCCAGAGGGTTGGTGAGTTATAGGCACGTGATGAAGACCTTAAAGCTTAACAAATGAAATTTGAACACAACAGCCTAAAAAGAAATCAAGGTAAAAATGTCACTGTGAACTCTTCTCAAGATCCCATCCATCCCCAAACACATGATCAACAGTGGTTGAAATGAGTTTTGAAATTTTTCTCTTTAGAACGGAATGCTCCCTTAGCTGCTTTTAATTATTACAGTTAAATGCAGAAAAGTTTTAACTGTAAGCCTTAAACATCCTTTTAAAGATAACTTGAGGGAGTTGAGATCAGGAAAAGAAATAATTAAATAAGCTTTCCGTCTTTTCCAATCTGCGTTGCTTTTCCACCCAGTGCCCTGGCCTTTTATCCTCCTGTGTCATTTTGAGAAGGTTCATTAACAAGCATCTTCAGAAGGAATAAGAAAAGAGGATGGAGTGCACGATCACTGCCAGATTGAAATGCATGTCTACAGCTGGCCTGGCATTCAGGAGCAGAGGAATTCTGACGAGGTTGGGGTTTCTGCGTTGTTCATGCAGGATAACTACTTTGAAGGTGTTTTGTTTCTTTTTCATTCAGGAGCCAACATGCAGCCTTACTCAGAAATTGCCTTTGATAGCAATGTGAAAGGAATTTGCCAATCTATGCTGACACTTTCTTTCTCAATGAGAAGGTCCCCAAACGATGCACTGTCATTTCAAGTTGTCGGTACCTGCTTCTACAAACACTGGGAGATCCACGAGGACCTGGGATGTGTGGAACTCAACCCTCAGACCGCAGTGTAAGGTGGGTTAAAGAAAGGTGCTGCTATACCTAAAGGTTTGTACAGAGTTCTGAACAGAGTAAAGGAGCTCAGTTTCAGCTTGCTGTAGCCAATGAATCTATCTTTTATTTTTCTTGCTTTTTATCTTTTCTGAAGTTAAAGCTAAAACAG